>NC_058084.1:77731479-78067437 GCF_014858855.1 Bufo gargarizans
TCTTATGATCGGTAGGAGCCCCAATGATTGGGGATAAGTTGATATAACGGGACAATGGGTTTCCTGTCCCAATTTGAGCTGAGGCTTAAAAAATACAGGCATTTTCTCTCTAAAGATATAGGGTGAGCTTAGGGCAGATAGAACTGTAAATGAATGCGGTCTGTCAGGTACATGATAAATACCAAGGCTGTACCGTAGCCATATAGAGTTCACCTCACGTCTGTCACTGGCCATACACAAGACTATAACCGGCCTAAATAGCTGATATTAGCCATTTTTGTTAACCATTGTGTAGAAAGCTAGACCGAATGAGATGATGGCCAATGATAAACTTAGTCTGTGGAAAACGTGATCAGCCACATTGGAAAGTGTCTTCCGTTGTTGGCTGAAACACCATGTGTATGGTATGATTGGTCAAATCTGGATTCATCATTTGCCATTGTGCTCAAGGACCAGGAAATCAGTTTTGTAAGAGACGACTGCTTGGTTAGCCAGGTTAGTCTAGAATGTTGCTGGTGGGATTACTCATGCGAACGATCCCATGGACTACTGAATGGCCTATCATTGCCTCAAGTGTATGGCCAGCTCTGCTGTAGTAACTGGACCCTGTCTACTTTCTAGTAGGTGACAGTAACTAGTAACTCCTTAATTTACTTACTTGTACGAGCCCATGGAAGCCATTTGGTTCCGTATTTGCATAGTTCATATGTGCGTATTTGTTCCATTTTTTTTAATCATTCGTAATTCCTTAACATCACAAAAACTTGTAACAAAATACAAAACTAGAGGCTCTGTGGTGAGTACTCGTCACCTCGCAGCACTGAGGTCCAGGCAGGTTCTTTGCAGTTTAGGCGGTCTTCCACTGTTTGCATGGGTTTCTTCCCACACTCCAAAAACATAATAATAGGTTAATTTGAAATTGCGATTCCTCACCGCAGCAAGGACCATTGTGAGTGATGGAGTGTGCTGTGCGGCCCTGTGCAGCATGTCGCCTCTGTATCAATGATAAAAATGTATACAATTCAGAAACAAATGGTGAAAAAAGATCCATACTGCGCATCCGTATGGGATTTGTATAGTGATACACAAGTGTGAATGAGCCCTTACGGTTTCTTCTGGTCACTTGTCTCCTGCAGAGAAAGAAAGAAAATCTTAAAAGAAGCAGAAATTTTGCACAAAGCCAGATTCAGCTTTATACTTTCAATCATGGGAATCTGTAATGAGGAAGATAACATTGGGATAGTGACAGAGTACATGCCGAACGGATCACTAAACCAGCTGTTACACGAGGTAGGTGTACATGCGCAGGATCCTGCGCCTAACACATTGTTCTGACCAGACCATTCCTAACAAATGATTGTGGCCTAGTCATGGTGACTTTTATGCTCTAATTTTTTTAAAGGGGTTGTTGCAGTTAGAAAAACTGAGAAACAGCGCCATTCTTGTCCGTAGGCTGTGTCTGGTATTGCAGCTCCGCCTTACTTCTCTAAATGGAGGTAAGCTGAAATATCAGACACAACGGATGGCTCTGTATCTGGACAAAAGCAAATGTGGTTTTCTAATCTCATATAGCACTTTTAATTAAAGGGGTTTTCTGAGACTTTTTAACTGATGTTCTATCCTCTGGATAGGTCATCAGTATCTGATCAGTGGGGGTCTGATACCCAGAACCCCTGCCAGTCAGCTGTTAGAGACGGCACTGGCGCTCATATTAGCCCTGCGGCCTTCTCACAGCTTAGCCTAGGCCAAGTGACGTCACGTTCATCAGTCACATGGCCTAGGCAAAGCTCAGCCCCATTTAAGTGAATGGGCTGCGATACCAAGTACTGCCGCTATACAATGCTCAGTGAGCTGAGAGAAGGCGCTACTGTGAGCTCCAGTGCCTTTTCAAACAGCTGATCGGCAGGGGTCCTAGGTGGACCCTCACCAATCAGAAACTGATGAATTTCTTTGAAAGTTGTAGACCTGGGGCTTTATTTTTAATGTCCAAGATGGAACTACAGTCCGATGTGGGTATTGGTAATTTGTTACCAGAGGTCGAATGTCGATTACAAGGATGGACATTGAATCACTGGTCTCTTCTTCATTGGTGTAGAGGGAACAATTACAAAAGTAGTTGTTCAATACATATTATAAATATACATAGGTTAACCAGTGAGATACATTTGGTCAGTTTTTCTACTGTCAATATTTCAGGACAACCCCTCTCCAGAGATTGTGTGGCCCTTAAGATTTCGTATCCTTTACGAGATTGCATTGGGAGTGAATTTTCTGCATAATATGACCCCTCCACTGCTCCACCATGATTTAAAGACACCAAATATTTTGCTGGACAGTGAATTTCATGTGAAGGTAAGTTCAATTGTTTTTATAAATTGTAATGCTTTCATAAATGCTAGCAAAAGCCATTAAACTCAAACATAAATTTATTTACAAAATAATGCAAAACCTGTACAAAAACTGAGCTAGCCATGTCCACGGTTGACACATAACCCGCATGAGATATGTAGAAGTAATATGAAAAAGAGCAACTTTACAGTTAAACAACCTATTCAAGTCTATATCTGTATATGTAAAGGGCATCTGTCAGCAGTTTTGTACCTATGAAACTGACCTGTTACATGTGCGCTTGGCAGCTGAAGACATCCGTGTTGGTCCCATGTTCATATGTGCCCGCATTGCTGAATGATGTTTTAATATATGCAAATGAGCCTCTAGGGACTGGCGTAGATTTCAGTTCAGGTGCGCAGATTACCAAAAGCAGCGCCTAATATATGACTTCATAAATTAGGCGCAGTCTACAGCAGCTCATGAAGTTATCACAGACTGGCATACAACACTGGTCTACAATAAGTCAAGCCCCATATATGAAATGGAATTTCCTTATACAGTATGCTGAACAGTCTAGGCAACAGAATTACCAACTGTTTCACCTTCAAGTCGCGTCTTAAGAATGAAATTTACTTGTTACTTCCTTTTTACTTACAGAGGGTGAGGTTTGGTGATTTTTTTTAAATAAGTTTGTGGCAAGACCAACTGCCACATTTATCTTCATTATTAGTCACAAAATTTCATGAAGAGAATGTAAAGATTGAGGAGGCCCAGAATAGCAAGAATAATAGCAGCCCAGACAACTTCTGTACATGATAAGGTTATTGGGGAATTACCTTGGGACCTCACTTCACCACATTCCTATGTTTGTTTCACCCTAACCCTAACCTAAACTCCCACCAAGAATGACACGGAGCCTTATCTTGGAATTAAATGGCCACAGCAGTCTTTTATTAATACAAACATAACATAAAATTCCAATATAAATATATATATATAATCCTAGACCTGACGAAGGAGGTCCTAGAAGCCCACCAGTTCCAGCTGATGCCCCAAACACCCGGTCAAGCCACCTTGCCTCCAGCCGTATCACTCCAGCTCGGAGACACTGAGTGATGGTCACCCCACTGAAACCCACCAACTTTCCATACCTGGGAGTCCAGCCCCACCAATTGAGGCCCTCCCATCCACAAACACCAAGCCCTACCACCGTCTTCCAGGACCTCCTACCGCCAGACTGCTATGACAAAATTCAAGTTTACAATAATAACCCAAACAATTGCATAACTCAGCAACATTCCTCCCCCCTTTTTTTTTATCCTACACAATCCCCCCCCCCCCCCCTACTAACCGCAAACCATGGGAGGGTGGGCGGGAGTTTCTCCTGCTCTAAAATGGCGCCTACTTTCCCGCTTCACTCCCCCCTTAAAAACCTAATGCTCCGCCCCTCACCTAACCCAGCCCCCCTTCCTGACTTAACCTTTTCTTGCCCTTATTAAAATCGCCGTCCCCTAAACTTATCATGGCAGCCTCCCCTTAGGCTGCGCTCTAGTCCGGCTGCACCGTACACTCTCAAAGCCGCAGATGCTAGGCTAAATGTATACTAAGTGGTTATCCTTCACTTGAATTTCCACATGCCTCCCCTGTTGCTACACGTTCATCTAGTTACTAAGTTTGTTTGGGCAGTTCCTATGCAGCTGCCTTGCATCTGAATTGGAGTTTGGTTATCGCCTACCTTTGCCTGGTTGATTAGAGTGAAGTTGATGATTGTCTAGCCTTTATGTATCGTAGCCTTATTCCATTTTGGTTGTTGGGTATAGCGCTTGCTAGGTACATTCACTTACAGATAGTTTGTCCTTTGTTCTGTAGTCTGGGATCTGTAGTTCCATGATTGTGTGTTTTGGTCAGTTGTGTTTGCCGTATATTCTGGGTTCTGCATTTTCACAGTCTTTCTTGCTGTGTTTAGGTTCGGTGTTTAGCTGTGCAGTTGCATTGTCCTGGCTGATGTGCTGACTTGAAGTCAGTTATGGTCAGTTCAGTATTGCAGGATTTCTGTTCATAGGGATCTACTGTAGATCATTGACCCTCAGCATTAAAGGGAACCTGTCACTGGGATTTGATGTAAAAAAAAAAAAATCAGTGGATGACAGGAACTTAAAGGGAACCTGTCACCGGGATTTGATGTATAGAGCTGAGGACATGGGTTGCTAGATGGCCACTAACACATCTGCAATACCCAGTCCCTATAGCTCTGTGTGCTTTTATTGTGTAAAAAAAACCCGATGTGATCTATATGCAAATTAACCTGAGATGAGTCCTGTCCCTGAGATGAGTCCAGCGTGAAGGAGCCCAGCACCGCCCCGTATCCTCAGAATCTCCTCCTTGCTCCCCGACGTCAGAAAGCCAGAGCGCCGTAATCTTGCGATGCACGATCTAGCGCATGCTCAGTGTCGTCATAGTGTTCCTTCCCTGTGCTGGCATCAGCCTCAGGGAAGGAACTGCGCATGCGCTAGCTCGCACATCGCCAGATTACGGCACTCTGGCTTTCTGACATCGGGGAGCAAGAAGGAGATTCTGAGGATGCGGGGTGGTGCTGGGCTCCTTCACGCTGGACTCATCTCAGGTTAATTTGCATATAGATCACATCAGTTTTTTTTACACAATAAAAGCACACAGAGCTATGGGGACTGGGTATTGCAGATGTGTTAGCGGCCATCTAGCAACCCATGTCCTCAGCTTTATATATCAAATACCGGTGACAGGTTCCCTTTAAGTTCCTGTCATCCACTGATTTTTTTTTTTTTACTGTTTTGTTTGCTGCCAGTAGTAATACATGCATTATATTTATTGCTTCTGCTATTGTCCGGCTGTTGTGTAGTTCAGTAAGTCCTGTAGGTGTCTGAGTACCAAGAGCCACACTTAGGACTTGAGAAAAACTGCTATAGGTGAAGTCCACTTCTGCACAACCGGCATTAATACAAACATTTTGGTGGTCATTTACTATCAGAAATAAGTCTATTAGGCTTATTTTTGGCGCATATTGCGGTTCAAAGGTTTTTTTGCCGCAATCTGTGACTTTTTTCCCCGCTCACACCAGGTCTCAAAAAGGGAGTGCGGTGTGGGCAGGGAAGGGAGTGGGCCAGCAGATCCTCCGCCAGCTAAAGTGCCTATTAAGACCGGCATCTAAAACACCGGTCTTAGGCCTCTTGCACACATTGCTGTCCGCAATGCACGGGCACTGACCGTGGGCCAGCCGCATGTGGATCACAAACCCATTCACTTGAATGGGGTCCGCGAGCCGCCCGTTCCGCAAAAAGATAGAACAAGTTCTGTTTTTTTTGCGGAATGGAAACACTGAATGGAACCCCACGGAAGCACTCAGTAGTGCTTCCGTGGGGTTCCATTCCGTGCTTCCGTTCCACACCACATCTCCGGATTTGCGGACCCATTTAAGTGAATGGGTCTGCATCCATCATGCGGAATGCACACGGCTGGTGCCCCGTGTATTGTAGACCCGCCGCATGAGGGCCGCAGTACGGCCACAGCGGGGCAACGGCCGTGTGCAAGAGGCCTTAAAAGGGTTGTCCGGGTTCAGAGCTGAACCGGATATACCCATATTTCCACCCAGGCAGCCCCCCTGATGTTAGTATTGGAGCATCTCGTGCTCCGATGCGCTCCCTTGCCCTGTGCTAGATCGCACAGGGCAAGGGCTCTTTTGTTTACAATAACACACTGCCCAGTGGAAGCTTCTGCCCGGCAGTGTGTTCGGTGACGTCACTGGCTCTAATGGGCGGGCTTTAGTGATGCCCTAGTCGTTTTACTGCAGCCCCATTGAGAGCCCGATTCATCACCAGAACTCCTGAAAATGCCTTTGCCCTGCGCTAAATCGTGCAGGGCAAAGGAGAGCATCGGAGCATAAACTGCTCCGATGCTCAAGTCAGAGGGGCTGCCTGGGTGAAAATGGAGGTATGTCCAGGTTCGACAACCCCTTTCATAAATAACCCCCATTTATTTTTGTGTTTTTTGCTTAGTGCATAGCTTCTGGGGGCACAGCTTAGATTCAAAGAGTATCAAAGCCATATCAGCATTTTAGCAGGTCAATTTGGGGTATTTAAGCCCTTTTTCCTGTCTCAAATCCATCCACTTTTGGGTAACAATCTGCTAAATAAATCAAAGCCACACAACTGCCAAGTGCTACCAAGATAACACTATGTGCCTAATTATGAATGTATCTAAATAAATGACACAGTAGGGAAAAGTAACATGAATCAAAACACAGAATCATGATGCAATACTGTATCATATCAAGTAATCCCACCACCACTGGTCAGGTAAGATGAATTCATTCAAAGAATCAAAATTCCAGGTGGTGAGCCCACATGTCTTCACTGTTCAGACAGGGTGAAATCCTTCACAATCAGCAACATACATCCATAAAGCTTCAACATCTTGGAGTCAATCATACATTGCAGAGTCAGTCATAAATGGTGAGAGGGAAATGTGCCCGTGTTTGTCACTGGTGAAACAAAACAAAAAACCTGACCATCCCTACAGAACAAGCCCTGCACTGACCTCTGGAGAGCATCTGCCCCGGGAAGAGCAGCATTTAGTGGCCCTATAAAACCCTGACAAACGCTATTCTATAAATTAGAAATAACAGAGATAAAGCCCAGGCGCATTTCTGCTGGCGTCTGAACAAGCGTCCTCAGTGGGCAGCTTAAACAAACATGTTCCCTATTAGCGATCACATCCAGTTTGGGGCGGGCTGAGAACTTAAAGTGGCCCTGGAAAAAAAAAAATCATAAAAGTGGCCCCACGTTGTAGTCGGGTCCATATTGACAGAAGGTGGGGAAACACAAATAGGCGAGGTCATCAATACCATAGTACAAAATACTGTTCCTTCGGAACCATATACCACAAACAAGCCCCAAAAGCTGTCCCTCTGTGGTGGTCATCAATAGCTGCCATTTTCTGCCCTGCTCCAGTTCTCTCTGATTAGGATATGGAGCAGGGGACTTAAGTGGTGAGATGTGGGCCACAGCAGGGCATGTGTGGTCGCTGGCCAGGTACATGAGTAATTGATTCTCACAGCGTTAATTAGCGCTGAGAGCTCATTATGTACCCAGCCAGCGTCAGAAAGGAAGGCTTGGGAGGCCCCCTGGGCACCGGCCCACCGGGAAGTTTCCCTGTAGGGTCTATGGGGTCTGAGGCATTTTCAAGAAAAAAAGACTCTTTCTGCAAATTAGAGATTTCATTCACCATTCACCAAGGGGCATGGACAGCACTGGAAAGCTGAGGTGCACTAGGCCCCTTCCCTTGATGAACTGAGCTCTTGTGAATGAGGATTTTAGTGACAGGTATCATTTTCACAAAACAGGTATCATCCCTACCAAAAAGTGTGACTGGTTAATAGGGTTGATCCTGAGCACATGTGGCAGAATCAGTCAGAATAAATGTTCATATTCTCACTCCACATGATGATAAAACGATGTTTGTACTGCACTTCCCAGCTGCTGGCTAGTGCTGTCAGCAGTTTAGAATTGTAAAAATTGCTGACTGATTCCCTCTAAGGGCTGAGAGTGGCATAAAAACACAAATTGTCTTATTTACTTCCACTGGTCCACTGCTGCTCCCGTTCCCATACTATCCAGGCCCCACCTGGTCTCTGACTCCTGGTGCCCCTAGACTCACAGGGAAAGTCCACTCAACCAATCACTGACAGGGAAAGTCCACTCAACCAATCACTGACTGAGGTGGGTCATCGCTGCAGTCAGTGATTGGCCGAGCGGTCATTTCCTGTTCGTCAACAGGAAGCAGAGACCAGAGAGGGCATGGTGGGGATCAGAATCGAAGCAGTGGAAATTAGTGCGACTTGCTTCATTTTTTTAGTGCCACTCTCACACTTTTTAAAGGGATTCTGTCACCTGGATTTTGCCTAAAGAGCTGCGGACATGTGCTGCTAGATCATGCGCAATATCCATTCCCCATAGCTCTGAGTGCTTTTATTTAGTCATAAAAACGATTTTATATATATATATATGTAGCGGTCAGAGGAGGGAGAGACCGCAATGCAGGATTCAAGTACAGTACAGCGGACAAAGACTGAAGCAAAAGCCGGCTTTATTAAGGAGCAAAATGAAACAGCCGGAAAACCTGAGTAACAATACAGTACCACCGCACCAGCGGCACAATGGGTCAATGACAGGAATGGTATGAACAGGTGAACATAACACAACAACAGTGGTAATGAGGTTTTGCATAGACACAGAATAAGCTAAACAGCAAACAGTCAGCTTGCAGGCTACTCTCCCTACCAATTTCCTATCTAGCCCTGCTACCCAGAAGAAGCTTCTACAGCGCACTGACTAAGTCCCTGACTCTATAACCTATCACAGATAAGCACCGGTGCCACTCACAGTTCTGCAGATTCTCTTGGATCCAAAAGGATGCAGTCTGGCTCCAGGTCCGGTCGCTTGCTTGTCTGTCTTTCTCTCTCTCTGGTCACAACAGATGCAGCTCTCCACCTCTGGCAGGAAGGATCCGGCTGGTCTCTACACACGGTCCCACTCCTCTGTAACACACTTTGCAGTCTTTCTCTGGGTCACAGCTGCAGCACTTCGAGTCTATCTTGGCCTGTCTCCAGCACAGCCAGCTTCTCAGGACTCCCATCAGTCAGGCTCCATGTCCCATCACTAGCATTTACTTGGCTCCTAACATGGCAGCCATCCTCTCCCAGCTCTCAGGGCACTCCCACCTCTAGCCAGGACTCAAACCCCGGGAACTTCTGGCTCCTCCTACCTCTTGGGCATCTCAGAAACAGTTCAGCTTCCTCTTACTCAGAGCCACAGTGACCTCTAGTGGCTGAAATAAGTCATCACAGTCTATGTAACACCATATTGTAAGATATCTGTGCAAAGAACAGTATTCTAGGGGCTGACCCTTACATATATGTAAATGAGGCAAGTAAGGAGCCCAAGGTGCTGATACTAACATTTCTGGAGCCCAGCCATGTCCACTGTGAAGGAGCCCAGCACCGCCCCGCATCCTCCGAATCTCCTCCTCGCTCCCGGACATCACAAAGTTAGAGCGCTGTAATCTCGCAGCTAGCGCATGCGCAATTCGTTCTCTGAGGCTGATGCCAGCACACGGAAGGAACACTATGCCGGCACTGACATGTCACGTTCTAGCGCAATCGCGAAATTACGGCGCTCTAACTTGGTGACCTCAGGGAGCAAGGAGGAGATTCGGAGGATGCGGGGTGGTGCTGGGCTCCTTCACAGTGGGCGTGGCTGGGCTCCGGAAATGTTACTAACAGCCCCTTGCCTCATTTACATATATATATATATATATATATATATATATAAAATAGGTTTATTTCCTAAATAAAAGCACTCAGAGCTATGCGTAATGTATATTGCAGATGTGCTTGCAGTGATCTAGCAGCGCATGTCCGCAGCTCTATTGGCAGAATCCAGGGGACAGAATCGCTTTAATAAATACATAAAATTTTTTACAATAATTATTCCGCTGCTTTAAAGTGCAATTCCCTACTGGCAATGCCTGTATATTTAAGAATTATGTAGACAATCTACACCGCCATGCCAAGATTATATTTAAACCTATCACAAACCCAGCTTTTTCCTTTTTCTCATTTTAGATAGCTGATTTTGGTTTTTCACAATGGCGCAAGTTGTCACTGTCAGTAAGTGACCAGAATTCAACAGGAGGCACCATTATTTACATGCCCCCAGAGATGTATGAGCCTAACATCAAAAACAGCCGAGAAAGTGTTAAACATGATATGTACAGGTATGAGTAGAGGAGAACGACTTAGAATTTGATATTTTAGAGGGAATGCTCTGGATGAATTTATTTTTTATTCATATTAATTACATATCTTACTGCCATCAGTGTGTACTGAGAAAACTCAGTGTGCCATACTTGAAACCAAATTCCACCAGAAAAACTTGACATAAGGCCTCATGCACACGACCATTGTTGTGGTCCGCATCCGAGCCGCATTTTTTGCAGCTTGGGTGAAGACCCATTCACTTCAATGGGGCCGCAAAAGATGCAGACAGCTGTCCGCATCCGTTGCACCGTTCCGTGGCCCCGCAAAAAAAATATAGCATGTCCTATTCTTGTCCGTTTTGCGGACAAGAATAGGCATTTCTACAATGGGCCGCCTGTTCCGTTCCGCAAATTGCAGAAGGCACACGGGCAACTTGCGGACCGCAAAAAACAGCACGGTTGTGTGCATGAGGCCTAAAAAAAATCCCTACTGCTATGCCGCTATTTTTCTTTTCTACTGATCGCTATTCCATCCCCTAGTACACGAGTTCTACCTCCTAACCTAACCCAAGACTAGAAGTCATCTTCAATAAACAGAGTGGTAATTTATTAAAGGGGTTGTCTCACTTCAGCAAATAGCATTTATCCTGTAGAGAAACTTAATACAAGGCACTTACTAATCTATTGTGATTGTCCATATTGCCTCCTATCTGGCTTGAGTCATTTTTCCATTACACTGCTCATACCTAGGGGTTACGGCCACTGCTGCAGCGCAGACGCAAGGTGGCCAGAACAGGAGCTGCTGCGCATGAGTGCCTATCCGCACTCCCATGGTCCTATACTGTGCAAGCATGACCACCGCTGCTGGATTGCAGGGGGGTCGTAACCCCTGGATATTAGCAGTGTATAATGTGATGGAAAAATGAATCCAGCCAGCAAAGGAGGCAATATGGACAATCACAATACATTAGTAAGTGCCTTGTATTATCTTTGTCTACAGGATAAATTTAAAACCCAGCATTTTCAGGTTCAGGTTCGGCGTTCGGGCGGTAGATGAATTCCGTTATGAATTTCGTGACGGAATGCAAAGCGAAAGCCTTTAAGAGGCATTCTGCCATAATAAAAGTCTGTGGGCAGCATAATGGATCCGTTTGGTTTGCGTTATGCAGAAAAGGATTTTGTTTTCCGTCATGCATAGCAGAAACCAGACGGATCCGTTATGCTGCCTATAGACTTCTATTATGACGAAATGCCTCTTAAAGGCTTCCGTTCTGCATTCGGTCATAGAATTCCGTTATATTCCGCGCTTCATCCACCGCCCGAACGCCGATCCTGAAACCGTCGGGTTCGCTCATTCCTAGTCCCCTACCATGTATCATTTAAAGGGAGTCTTTCACCTAAACTGACCATTCTAGAACACTAACACCATGATCTGCATTATAGTCCCCATATTGGAATGCAACTTACTGTATAGCTGTCCGTCGCTTATTTTCGCTAAAAAACACTTTTATTTAATATGTTAATTCGGTTCTGAAGGTGCCCAGGGGCGGCGTTTAAGCAGCCGGTGCCCAGGCCCCTCGTCGCTTTTCATATGAAACCCCTCCCCTTTCACCCCTCTGTCCCGCCCTAGGTTCTTTAGAAATCCAGCGCCAGCGCCGTTCACAAGATTCGCTGCGCCTGCGCACTTCATTCCCCATTATGGGCAGAGGCACAAGAGCGTTTAATGCGCATGTGCCGGCCCGTACATCTAGCCGGCTTTGTGCCTCTGCCCATAATGGGGAATGAAGTGCGCAGGCGCAGCGAATCTTGTGAACGGCGCTGGCGCTGGATTTCTAAAGAACCTAGGGTGGGCCTGAGAGGTGAAAGGGGAGGGGTTTCATATGAAAAGCAACAAGGGGCCTGGGCAGCGGCGAAAGCCGCCGCTGGGTACCTTCAGAAGCTAATTAACATATTGAATTAAAGTGTTTTTTTTTTAGCGAAAATAAGCGACGGACAGCTATACAGTAAGTAGCATTCCAATATGGGGACTATCATGCAGATCATGGTGTTAGTGTTCTATAATGGTCAGTTTAGGTGAAAGACTCCATTTACTAGCAATACTGGTGTCTCCCTCATGTGACACTAGGGCCTTTGTACACCTGCTACTGCTGTAACCCCTATAGCTGTGCCCCTAAACATAACTGCTTGTGGCTTCGTAGGTTGCCTCTATCTACCCTGTTCTCAACCAGTACAATTTGGCATTATTACCTGTGAGCAAGAGATTGAGGTCTATTCGGAAATGTTCCACAATCTTTGAGACTGGATGTAATGTCATTTGATTTACAGATGCAGATGAAAGAACATGAGTTGGAGAATGGCTGTATATCACATAGTATGTTGTGCCTAGCACTTAAAGGGCATCTGTCAGCAGTTTTGTACCTATGACACTGGCTGACCTGTTAGATGTGCACTTGGCAGCTGAAGGCATCTGTGTTGGTGCCATGTTCATATGTGCCCGCATTGCTGAGGAAATTATGTTTTACTATATGCAAATGAGCCTCTAGGAGCAATGGGGGTGTTGCTGTTACACCTAGAGGCTCTGCTCTCTGTGAAACTACCGCACCCTCTGAACTTTGATTGACAGGGCCAACCAAGCGTGATGACGTTTTCACTGTACGGCCTTATCAATCAAAGTGGAGAGGGCCTGGCAGTTGCAGAGAGAGCAGAGCCTCTAGTTGTAACGGTAACGCCCCCGTTGCTCCTAGAGGCTCATTTTCATATACTAAAACATCATTTTTCTCACTAATGCGGGCACATATGAACATGGGACCAAAACAATTGCCTTCAGCTGCCAAGCACACATGTAACAGGTCAGCCAGTCTGCTGCCAGATGCCCTTTAAATGGGTTGTCCCTTCTGGATATTTATGATATTTATCACATATCATGTGGCTATGCCGTAAAAGTATAGGTGGGACAACCCCGTTAAGTGACATGTTTTTCCATGAAATATAAGCTGTTGGAAATCTATGCTGTGATCCACGTTGTGATGAGTATAAATAATGGAGCGCCATGTTCATTTTATATTCTAGCTATTCGATTATTATGTGGGAAGTTCTCTCAAGAAAACAACCATATGAAGGTAAGAACCAGATCATTACAAGCTGATGTATGTAACGCTGATGTACTTGTTGTCATATGTTTCTAACTTTTGGTACATACTTAAAGGGAACCTGCCACCGGGATTTTGTGTATAGAGCTGAGGACATGGGTTGCTAGATGGCCACTAGCACATCCGCAATATCCAGTCCCCATAGCTCTGTGTGCTTTTATTCTGTAAAAATACTGATTTGATACATATGCAAATTAACCTGAGATGAGTCCTGTCCCTGACTCATCTCATGTACTGGACTCATCTCAGGTTAATTTGCATATGTATCAAATCATTTTTTTTACTCAATAAAAGCACACAGAGCTATGGGGACTGGATATTGCGAATGTGCTAGCGGCCATCTAGCAACCCATGTCCTCAGCTCTATACACAAAATCCCGGTGACAGGTTCCCTTCAATGTGTCTTATTTCACATTGGGATTTCTGTGACTGTCACAATCAACTGAAAAAGGTATGCAGAAATCCATTCTCATGCTGCAGGGGCAACCCCATTTTGATGCATGAACTGATTTTCTGCAAAAAAAAAAAATCTGCCATGGGGGAACATTCAATTGAATGGGTCCGCAATCCAGAAGAAGCAGTGCGGAACGGAGGCACGGAACCCCACATAAGCACTACGGAGTGCTTCCATGGGGTTTCTCTCCTTGCCTTCTTTGTTCTGTTTTTTTTGCGGTGTAGACAAATAACGGACCCATTCAAGTTGAATGGGTCTGGATCAGTCTGCGGCAGCAGCACGGATTAAATAACCCATACCCACCTACCCTCTCCGGTGCTGCGCCACCAGCTGTGACAACGCAAGACCCGGTGCTGAGGTCACAGGTCTCACGGGATCACTCGGAATGACTAAATGACACAGCGCCGCAGAGGGTATGACGGGATTGTACTGACAGACGGCCGGAGCGGAGCAGAGTAGGCAAGTAGGTAAGTATTTTTATTTATTTATGTATGCACACACACCGGCTTCATACATGGGGGGGGGGGGGGGGGGGGGCTGCGCCGTCCATATGAGGGCAGGCCCACTGGCAGCAAATCCTTTATTATCATGAAATATATACAGAGAGGGGTAAAACAATGAAATATATACAAAGATGGGCATAAAAAAACACCTACCTCTTCTATTTAATATTGTACTGCAATGCATTAAAACCTATAGTGAATGGGGTGCCCAAGTCAAAGTTTGCCCTGGCGCCCATAGAACTCTAGTTACGCCACTGCTTGAGTCAGTAGAAACAGAAATTCCTTTCTATGCAGGCAGTGTACACAACTATGTAAACTTGGCGTCCAGCAAACTATTCTTCACTTCTGCAAATAGTAAAGCAGTACATGATGGTAAGGTGGATGGTTTATCACCACATCCCTAATACAGCATTCTGTGTGTTTTGTATCAAATGACAAAGACTGACAACACCTGCAATCAAAGCGTAGAACAGCAGCAGGAGGCAAGGGGTGCTTCATTGTAAGGCAACCATGGAATAGCGTAGCCTCACCAGCACAGATGCCATAGAAACTGGTCAACAATACAACCTCTCCCTCCTTCTGTGGGAGAGACGCTGTTGTACATAATTGGAGCCTATACTGGTAATCAGTTCTATATGTAAATATATATATATATATATATATATATATATATTCTATCTAATATATAAAGCTGAGTGTATGTATGTATGTATGTATGTATGTCCGCTAAAGGAAGCCGCAGCTCTCTAGGACCTACCGTTCCTGAGATATTCCCAAAAAAATGCATTAGCCAATAGAAGCTTGGTCACATGACCATTATCAGCCAATAGAAGCTCGCAAGTCCTTCAGCCTCTACATACAGTTTTACTCCAGGTTTCCATAACAACCCAGTCATTTTTTCTTCACTGCTTTAGGAGAGCTTTAAAGGAAATCTGTCAGAAGGATAATTGCTATTGAAGTAAAGGCATGGCCTAATAGCACTTAGTAGCTTATTTCCAGATGTGCCTTTTGTTCCAGCAATAGATGGATTTTCAGAAGATAGAAACAGTTTATTTGGTATGCAAATGAGCCAGTAAGGTGCCCAGAGGGGCATCACTCTTGCAGGAAGGAGGCCAGACACACCCCCTCCCACAAGGTTTCCACCCTCAAAAGATTTAAAACCCCACCTCCAGGTCCCGCTAAACCATGCCCCTTATTTGGTTAGGCCACACCCCTCTCACTCCTGAGCCAACAGGGATTTAAAAAAATGCATGTAAAAATCAACTTCTGTCAGCTGCAGAGGTGGGAGGGAGGGTGACTTTCTCCCTGCAGATTACACTCAGACAGCACAGTGTTGCTGTCTTACAGTGAGCTGTTCAAAAGGACATGCCCCTGATCTGGTTAGGCCACGCCCCCTCCCACTCCTGAGCCGACAGGGATTGAAAAAAATTAAGGTAAAAATCAACTTCTGTCATCTGCAGAGGTGGGAGGGAGGGTGACTTATTCCCTGCAGCTCACACTCAGACATCACAGTGCTGCTGTCTTAGAGTGAGCTGTTCAAAAGGACACGCCCCCGATCCAGTAAAGGCCACTGTTAAAGGGGTTGTCCGAGTTATGAAAAATTATATAGCACTGAAAATCTGATGGGCAGCAATATATAACTAAGCTAAGCAAATTTCAGGCAAAAAAAATATATATATTTCCTCATTTTCTGGTTCTCTTCTGGCCCTTTGTTTACATGCAATAAAAACAATCTCTGCCCCGCCCCCTGCACTGCTAAAGGAGTGCTGCCCTGAGTGACATGTCTGCCTGCTGGGAGAAACAGCAGCATGTTGTATGTGTAGGACTTCAATTCCCAGCTGTATAATGACACTGCTAAGGGAGTGGATACAAGAGCTGCCCTGAGTGCTGGGAGAAAACAGCAACTTGTAAGTGTAGAACTACAAGTCCTAGCTGTATAATGACACTGCTAATACACACAGGATCTTCCCCCTACCTTCGTGTGCAATGCTCTCTCTAGTCTGTCAGATCCTATGCCCAGAATGAATTGTCACTGCCCAGAATTGTCACTGCCTGCAGTCTGTGCAGCTGAAGGGGTTAAGAATCTTAAGAGAGAGATCAGACGGCAGTGAAGGGGAGGGGGGGGGCGTGGCCAGCACAGTGATATCTCGTTTACAGTCTTGTAAACAAACATTATCAGAGCAGGGAGAGAAGCTGACATCACAGATCATGTGACCCTCAGTGAACTCTCAGAAACCAGCCACTGGAGATAAAGTGAGTGAATTGGAAAGCTGTTACATTTGCTTAGAAACATAGAAAGAACAAAAAAATAACTCGGATAACCCCTTTAAGGGGGCGGGCCCCTGTGGAGGTCGCTGTCAAGGGGGTGGTATGCTGTGAAAGTCACTGTTAAAGGGGAATATTGCTGTAAAGGTCAAAGTTAAGCGGGTGGGCTGCTGTGGAGGTCCAATTTTAAAAGTGGGTGGATCCTTTAACAGCCAATCACATTTCAGCCATTCGTTTTATATGGGAAAATTAAAATTTCTGCCGCTCTTTGACTGTTAATGGCAGGGTCCTCAAATTTGGCACAGGCAGTCATTGGGTGACTTAGGTTCAAATTTTAAAAAGTGGGTGGAGCCACAAACAGCCAATCAGATTTCAAGCCAACATCCTGTGGTTTCATCAAAAAAGACCCCATCTAGTTACGTTTTATTATTCCTAGCGCCTCCTCTATTTCTATACACTATTCCTCCTACAGTTTTGCTGGTGCATACGCCAAACTTTCCACACATATTCGATTTATAGCGAAGTAAGTTGCTTGTGCTTTAATAAGCGATCCCACCCTCCGCGCCACTGCGGCGGACCACCGAAGACCCCTTTTTCGCCATTGACTTTAGCAGGGGAAATTTTCAAATCACTCCCACTCGCACAGTTTTGAAGCTACACTCCCCAAACTAGGACCACATATTGTTGGTGTCAACCCGAGTAAAATTGTAAATTTGGGGGGGACATCCAAAAGTGGGCGGAGCTAGCAACGGCCAATGAAAATGTGTCTATTTTCTATACGCTACTCCTGCCACAGTTTTAGGAGTACAGTTATGAAACTTTGCACACTTGTTCGGCACATACCCGAATAGGTTGCTTGCGCTTTGTTAACCGATGCAACCCTCTGTTCCCGTAGGGCGGCCCCCCGAGGAACTCACTTTCATTGGAAAATTGTAATCTTTTGCCACTCGTACAGCTTTGAAGTTAAACTCACCAAACTTGGGTCACTTAGCCATGGGGTCAACCTGAAAATTTCTGTCACATTTCGGGGACTAAAAAGTGGGTGGAGCCACAAACAACTGGATTTTCCCTATTGACTTCAATGAGAAATTAAAAAAATCTGTCATTCTCAGTCACACTCACCAGTTCAGTTTAGTTCTTTAATTATTGCTTCATACAAGCATAAAACAGGTAAGAAGGCGGTAGGGGCACAGGACACCATACAGGCGCCATAAGGCGAACCTTGATGGCCGTCCAGGGTCATCTCATGGTGCCTGTGTGGCGTCCTGCGCCCCTACCGCCTTCTTACCTGTTTTATGCTTGTGTGAAGCAATAAAGAAAGAACCGAACTGAACTGGTGAGTGCCGTCTCTGATCTTCATATTTGCATGTTTTCTGGACTGAATTGAGATTGAGCACCGCCGAAGTTTGGTGTAAGCCGTTGGTTCATCACCATAGGAGGGAGAAAAAAGGTTCCCTTTATGTTTGTGGAGGAGTGTCGGAGTAGTGCCGACCTATTCTCTGATCTATTCATAGTTAATTTGAGCCAGAATACCCAAACTTGGCACCGTGGGTCAATGGGTGTCTGGGGTTAAAATGTATTTTAAAAAAGTGGGCGGAGTCTTCAATAGCCAATCAAATTTCAGCTATTTGTTTAAATGGGAAAATTTAAAACTGCCGCTGCACTTAGACTGTTAATGGCAGGGTCCTCAAACTTGGCACAGTTGGTCACTGGAGGACTGGAATAAAAATTCAGAAAAGTGGGTGGGACCAAAAACAGCCAATCAAATTTCTTAGATTTAAATGGGAAAAATAAAAAATGCTGCCATTGTCACATTATTGATGTAATGGACCTCAAATATCACAAATGTGGTCATTGGGTCTTGCCACTTCAAGGTTAGGAAAGGTGGGCGGAGCCACCAACAACCAATCAAAGTTCACTCATTGATTTTCAATAGAATTTTTTTTTAAACTGCTGCCATTTTTACACGTTAAATGCCATAATTCCCAAACCTTAAAGTGTTAGTCACTGGGTGACTGTGGTTCACAAGTAGAAAAAAAGAAAGAAAAAAAAAATAATGATAAACTGAAGCTATTATCACAGTTTAAATGCCAAGTGTACCAAACTTAGCACAATTACTCACTAGGTGACTGCAATCAAAATTTAGGAAAAGTGGGTGGAGCCTAAAACATCCAATCAGATTTCACCTATTGACTTCAATGTAAAGCTTTCAAATACTGCCAATCTTAGTTTTAAAGCCAGAGGCCAATCACATTCCAGCCATTCGTTTTGTAAGGGGAAATTTGAATTGCCGCCACTCTTACACTGTTAATGGCAGGGTCCTTAAAATTTTACATAGTCAGTCATTGGGTGACTTGGGTTCAAATTTTAATAAACCAGGTTAAACAGACTTTGCTTATATCTCTAGTGTTTTCAAGCCAACATCCTGTGGTTTCTTCAGAAACGACACCATCTGGTTTAAATTGGTCTTTATTAAAAATATTGCATCCTTTTTTTTCTGTACAGAGCTGACATGCTCTATCAGAACCCTTTAGATTTTTAGTCTTTTCATTCAGACCAGGAGCAGACTGACTCCTTGTCTCTGCTCTCTGACCTCCTAAACACTCAGTATAGCTCAGTTCAAATTTTACTGATAAGAATGTGGTTTAAATAAGTGTTTATGTCCTCTTAGTAGTTTAGAGATAAGATGACTGGCACAAAGTGAAAGCACCAGTCACACAGCTAGAAAAACACTTAACTCTCTATGACAGAACAGCTGAATATTTTTAATAAAGGCCAATTGATAAATGAATTTTAGACAAAAATGAGTAGCATGCAATCATAAAAGAAATGCCGCAGAAGGTGTACATAGCCTTTAACCAAACTTTTCCCTCAAAGTTGGAAGCATAAAATTGTCCCAAATGTCTTGGTATGCTGAAGCATTATGATTTCCCTTCACTGGAACTAAGGGGCACAGGTTGACACAGTGCAGTCGGGCAGGTCACGTTCTCCTGGCATTTGCCAACCCGAGACTCGTCCATCAGAATGCCAGATATAGAAGCATGATCCTCACTTCACAGAATACATTTCAACTGCTCCAAAGTCCATCCGAAGCCTGGCATTGTGCCTGGTGATGTAAGGCTTGCATGCAGCTGCTCGGCCATGGAAACCCAAGCCATGAAGCGCCAGATGCACATTTTTTGTGCTAATGTTAATACTAGAGGTTTGAAGCATGCAGTTCTTGGGCCAGATTTATCATTACAATATGTCACATTTGTGGTGTAAAAGAGTTGCAAATTGCAAGTGTGCTACTTTTTCAACACTACGTGTGCAAACATTTTTGTGCAGCTTGCGTGTCTTCGCCGGCCTTGCCACTTTCCCGAAAAGGGGGCATGGCAAAGGCAATCAGGAGGCAGGGCTAGCAGCCCCCACCAGATTTACAATCTTTTACACCAATTTTATGGCATGGAACAACACTGAAATCTAATGCCAGAGGGTGGCGTAGATTTTGGTTGAGGTTCATGGAGTATTCCTCGTCATAAGTTAGGCGTAGGTTGTGCCAGCATGCCTGGTTATCACAGTGTCGTACGCCACCGAGCTATGATAAATCTACCCCATTGAGTCAGAGCTTTTATGCACTTTGCACCTTTATATGTCTTGTCAGCCCTGCTCTGTAACTTTACGTGGTCCCCACTTCATGGCTGAGTTGGTAAAGTTCATAAACGCTTCCTCTTTCCAATGATCCCACTCACAGTTGATTGTGGAATATCTACGAAAT
Source organism: Bufo gargarizans (assembly GCF_014858855.1). NCBI lineage: Eukaryota > Metazoa > Chordata > Amphibia > Anura > Bufonidae > Bufo > Bufo gargarizans. The sequence goes on from NC_058084.1 coordinate 77,751,730, forward strand.
TTAATTAATTGATTGGGGCAGTGGTGGCATCCTATTACAGGACCACAGTAGAATTCAGTAAGCTCTTTAGTAATGGCAGACTGCATGGGTAGGGGCTGGATTTTTTTCCACCTGTGGCAATAGGACTGAATGAAACACCTTTCTCCATTTAATGTTAAATATAAATCTATCTATCTGTTTATCCATCCATATGGTTTCTAATATATTGTTATTAATATAATAATACATATGAGTATTACAATCATTATTACATACATTTCCGTATTTCTTTGAAATATTTAATGCTGTATGTGTCTGATTTTATATATTTTTTATGTGATTATTTCAACAGATGCTGTAAGTCACATGCAGATCATGTACTGTGTAGCAAATGGCAGAAGACCAGACACGAGTGAGGAAAGCCTGCCGTCTGATATTCCCCACAGGGACCTATTTGTAACTTTAATGCAGAGTGGATGGGCCAGTGATCCCAATGAGAGACCTGCTTTTCTAAGTGAGTAAAATTACCAGATGGTAAGCAGTTTATATTTATACTTGGGGCATTTAGAAAAAAAATGGAGACCTTTACACACCAGGTCATTGCATTAATTTACAAATTTACCATAGAAAAAAAAGAACAATTGCTTGCATGAGATCCTACCTTGACAGAACAGGAAAGCATTTCCCAAAACTCTCTTTAAAGGGGTTCTCCAGGAATTAATAAAAATAAACATACTTAAATAAAATGGCCTCCATCCTATTAGTAAACACAAAACCTGTCCTAATCACACAGAAGGAAAAGTTACTTCACAACACTGAGCTAAGGAGCTGTCCCATCCTCTTCTTATACTTTTAAAGGGTTAAGATCCTGAATACAGATATGTGTATCTGAATCTCTGTAGGAATGAAGTTCATGCGGAGACATGAAGTACAGAGAGGATGGATAGGACAGACTGTGGTAATGGAGACTGCATACAAGTGCTGCTGCTCATCAGCCATATCCCCACCTTCTACCTATACTTCATGTCTCCTCATGGACTCTATTCCTACAAAGATTCAGCTGAAGATCTTATCAGCTGTATTAAGGCTCATAATCCCTGACAAGCAGAGCAGAGAGGAGAATGAGGCAGCTCTTTAGCTCAGTGTTGTGAGCCATTATAACTAATGAAAGATATTTGGGAATAAGTTATATTTAAAGGGAACCTGTCACCGGGATTTTGTGTATAGAGCTGAGGACATGGGCTGCTAGATGGCCACTAGCACATCCGCAATACCCAGTCCCCATAGCTCTGTGTGCTTTTATTGTGTAAAAAAACTGATTTGATCCATATGCAAATTAACCTGAGATGAGTCCTGTCCCTGACTCATCTCACGTACAGGACTCATCTCAGGGTAATTTGCATATGTATCGAATTGTTTTTTTTACACAATAAAAGCACACAGAGCTATGGGGACTGGATATTGCGGATGTGCTAGCGGCCATCTAGCAACCCATGTCCTCGGCTCTATACCCAAAATCCAGGTGACAGGTTCCCTTTAAGTATTTTCATTTTCTTAATTCCCAGAGAACACCTTTAATCACCATATGTAATGAGTCATATACTGTAACCTTTTGAGGCCCCACTTTATGCATCATCCGGTACACATTGCTTGCTATGTGTATGACCTCTTCTGGAATCCACTGCAAGGGACAGTCGGGACTGTACGCAAGTGTATTGGAAGTCTCTGTCTACAGTAGGTTGTGAGCAATCAGTAGGGTCACCTTTACTTTGATGCATGTTCTTTTTTACAATCATTTTATTAACACTTTTATTTCTCTTGATTTCAGAATGTCTATTGGAACTTGAGCCTGTGATTAGAAGATATGATGATATCTCAATACTGGAAGGGATATTGCAAATAAAAAAAGTAAGTTACCAGTTTCTGCAAATAAATTATGTCATGCGCTGACATTTAGTATATAGTTTAATGCATTGTATGCTGTTTTTATTCTTTCATATAAATGCACATGACGCGACCTCCAGTATAAAATTTAGATTAACTGGGGAAGAAACAGACCACTTACAAGGTGACCTCCTTTTCATCCTCTTGGCTGCAGATCCATCAGTTCCTGGGCTCCTCTTCTGCCATGCAAGATGACTGGAGATGAGAGAATTTCTAAAAAATTCAATTCGGCTGGTTCGCCGAATTTTCTGAAAAGATGCAAACCGAATTTATTCATGATAAATCGCGTTAAAAAACAGCAATTTTTTGGCTGCAGAGAGCCTGTATAATGGTGTAGAACACTGTGCTTTGCAGTAACACGCATAGGGAGTCTGCTGTGGTAGTGAAACAATACTGTGAGTCAGTATGACATGCACATGACAGGCTTCACTCTTAGAATCACTGCATACTTCACTTATTTGGGCAGTTACGGGGCCAAAACTGACCAAATAACTCAAGTTAGCGCCAAGTATAAAGAACTGTGCAGAGGCCCAAGATCCTACTGTAGCGTGAAAGAGCGCACTCCTTTTACACCGTCATCAGCTGATTCCACATAGATGTCTACAGAACCTGTTCTATTAAACGTTTATACAAGTAGAGCCCAGGGGAGGACTGGCAGCCTTAGTCCTGGGGGGCAAATCTAGTCAAGTGGCCCATTTTTAGCCCCGCCCATCATTAAAAGCCCCTCCTACATATAATAGGCCACTCCCAACACACACTGTACAGCTGACATTCTATAGTTGCAGCCTGTCTCTACACATCATACGGAGAGGGGAGGCCGTCCTGGCTGCACTGCCTGCTTATATAACAAGCTACAGCCAGGAAGCTCCTCCGCTCTCCTCCCTACCCTGATCCTGCTCAAGGCCTGTGGTTCCCCCCACCATCTGCCACCCGCCCGTGGCCTGCTGCCCCCTTTCGTCATCCTCACCCAGTTCTGAATCCTCCTTCTGCAAATGGCAGGAGGAGGAGCCGGAGCATCTCCTCTCCTACATAGCGCCACATACCTCTTACATCCAGTGATGTCACCTTTGTTGTAGACGTTCTCTTTCCTCATCTTCTCCATTCAGACCAGACCGCCATGATGATTTTTCTGCCATCTCCCTTCTCTGCAGAGATTGAGAAACAGACATTAGTTTCCTGCCACCCCCAATACTATACTGCAGAAACAGTCCCCCTGGAAATACAAACTACCACACAGATAGTGCCCCCAATACTGTACCCGCTATGCCCCCAATACTATACTGCAGAAACAGTCCGCCTGGAAATACTACTACCACACAGATAGTGCCCCCTTAAACAATTATTGGCACACAGTGCTCTAAAAAATAACTGCGCCCAGACACTAATAGTATAAAGATAATGACCCCCAAAAATAATTGTGCTAAGCTGATACTATGCCAGGGTGCCCCCAAAGTAACAGTGCTCCCCAAAATCCCACCAATAGAAATAATTCTCTGCCAGAGCACACTTAGTAGTAATAATGCCCCTATAGTGCCCTAGTAATCATGTTCTCTATAGCCCCTAGTAGTAGTAAAGCTCCCCATAATACCCCCTAGTAGTACTAATTTTCCCTATAATATGACAGTACATGAAATACCCCCGCTTAGTGCCCGCAGTTGAGCTAATGTCCCCATAATGTATGCCAGTATAAAATACCCCTATATAGTGCCCCAGTAAATGCCCTCATATTGCTCCTCTCCCCCTTCCCCATAATATGCCAGTAAAAAAATGCCCCTTAGTGCCCCCAGCAGATGCCCCTATAGTGCTCCTCTCCCCCACAATGTACCAGTAAAAAAATGCCCCTTCTTAGTGCCACCATATGCCCCAATAGTGCTCCACTCCCCCATAGTGCCGCTCTCCCCTATAGTGCCTTCCATAATGTGCCAGTAAAAAATGCCCCCTTAGTGCCACCAAATGCCATAGTGCCCCCCATAATGTTCCAATACAAAAGGCCCCTTTAGAGCCCCCACTTCCCCATAATGCCCCCAAATAATGCCCCTATAGTAGCACCAGATGCCCCATAGTGCTGCTCTCCCCTATAGTGCCCCCCAGAATGTGCCAATAATAAATAAATAAAAGCCCCTTTAGAGCCCCCAGTTACCCCCATGGTGCCCCCCCATAATGTGCCAGTAAGAAATGCCCCCACAGTGCCAGCTCCTCCAATAGTGCCAGCCCTCCCCAATAGTGCCAGCCCTCCCCCATAGTGCCAGCCCCTCTATAGTGCCAGCTCCCCCCCCATAGTGCCAGCCCCCTTATAGTGTTAGCTCCCCCTATAGTGCCAGCCCCCCCATAGTGTCAGCTCCCCCTATAGTGCCAGCCCCCCCATAGTGTCAGCTCTCCCAATAGTGCCAGCCCCCCCTATAGTCCCCCCCATAGTGCCAGCTCCCCCTATAGTGCCCCCATAGTGCCAGCTCCCCCTATAGCCCCCCATAGTGCCAGCTCCCCCTATAGCGCCCCCCATAGTGCCAGCTCCCCCTATAGCACCCCCCATAGTGCCAGCTCCCCCTATAGCGCCCCCCATAGTGCCAGCTCCCCCTATAGCGCCCCCCATAGTGCCAGCTCCCCCTATAGGCCCCCCATAGTGCCAGCTCCCCCTATAGTCCCCCCATAGTGCCAGATCTCCCCCCCATAGTGCCAGATCTCCCCCCCATAGTGCCAGATCTCCCCCCCCCATAGTGCCAGATCTCCCCCCCCATAGTGCCAGATCTCCCCCCCCATAGTGCCAGATCTCCCCCCCCATAGTGCCAGATCTCCCCCCCATAGTGCCAGATCTTCCCCCCATAGTGCCAGATCTTCCCCCCATAGTGCCAGATCTTCCCCCCATAGGGCCAGATCTTCCCCCCATAGGGCCAGATCTCCCCCCCCCCCATAGTTCCAGCCCCCCGCAAAGAAGAAAAAATAAATAAAAATACTTACCTCCATCAGCAGCGATGCAAGCCTCTTCCGGCCTGTGTCCCTGCTGTGTGTGTGTGCTGCCGGCTCAGGCGTCGCGATGATAATGACGTCATCACGCTGCCTGAGCCGGCCTATGATAGGCTGCAGGCATTAGTGCCTGCGGCCTATCAGAAGAACAGGGGAGGGACACGCCTCTCCCTCCCCTGCCCCACAGCACGGCCGCAATTACATCCAGGGCCGCGCCGCCTGTGGTGATCGGCGGTGCGGCCCTGAAGAATAAAAAAAAAAAAATTTTTTTTTTTAGATGGGCGGCCCAGCGGCCGTTTATTTAGGGCGGCCTGGGGGAGAATTGCCTCCCTGCCCCCCGGCCCAGCCCGCCCCTGGTAGAGCCCCCCTGACAGAGTAGAGAGGGTGTCAGCAGTAAGTTTGTGTTGACGTCACTGATTATTTTGCCCTTCCTTTGATCCATCAGAACAATAACCCCCAAAAAAGGATTCTGTCTTTCGAGCATCCACCTTCACTCAGTCAGCATTTGGTCAGTAATCCATCAGCATTGCTAAAGCCCAAAAAAAAACATCCAAAATAGAAATGACAAGTGAATGGAATATTTGCATGTCTTCTGTGTTTTGTACCCACTTCTGCTTTTGGCTACCAAATCATAAGCTAATTCTGATGGGACCATACAGGCTTTACAGCTGCTACACAGACAGGATTCGTTGTCTCATTTTTCCTTCCAGAAAAAGGGTCAAATAAATTATGATGTCAACATGGCCAAAAAGGCTAAATAGTTGCCCAGTCATGGAGTGGAGAGGGTGGGAGAACAGCTTGAGAAGTCCAGAGTGGCCCAATGACATATTGTTGAGGTAGCAGCAGCATGAGGACACCACAGAGTGGTCCATTTACATAGTGTTGTGGTGGCAGCAGCATGAGGAAGCCACAGTGGCCCAGTGACATAATATTGAGTTAGCAGCAGCCAGAGGAGGCCACAGAGTGGCAAGGTGACATACTGTAGTGTAGAGGTGGCAGCAACATGAGGAGTCCACGGAGTGACCCATGACATAGTGTTGATTTAGCACCAGCATGAGGAGGCCACAGATTGGCAAGATGACATAGTGTGGAGGTGGCAGCAGCAGCATGAGGAGGCCACAGAGTGGCAAGGTGAAATAGTGTGGAGGTGGCAGCAGGAGCAGCATGAGGAGGCCACAGAGTGGCCCAGTGACAGTGTTCAGTTACCAGCAGCATGAGGAGGCCACAGAGTGGCCCAGTGACATAGTGTTGAGTTAGCAGCAGCATGAGGAAGCCACAGAGTGGCAAGGTGACATAGTGTGGAGGTGGTAGGAGCAGCATGAAGAGGCCACAGAGTGGCCCAGTGACATACTGTTGATTTAGAATCAGCATGAGGAGACCACAGAGTGGAAAGGTGACATAGTGTAGAGGTGGCAGCAGCAGCATAAGGAGACCACAGAGTGGATAGGTGACATAGTGTGGAGGTGGCAGCAGCATGAGGAGGACACAGACTGGCACAATGACAGAGTGTGGAGGTGGCAGCAAGAGGAGGCCACAGACTGGCAAGGTGACATAGTGTGGAGGTGGCAGCAGTATGAGAAGTCCACAGAATGGCAAGGAGACATAGTGTGGAGATGGTAGCAGCAGCATGAGGAAATCTGAGTGGTGAGGTGGCAGCAGCATCAGGAGACCTGGTGACAGAGTGGGGAGGTGGGTAGCAATAACAGTACCCACTGACAATGGTGGGTGTAAGAAGGAGCACTTGGCATCAGATGTGTGGCATCAGGTGGGTGGCAGCATCAGAATAGTTGCTGAGGCAGGTAACCAGAAAAAAACCGGTCTCTTTTGTCAAGGTTTGGATGAGGCAGCATGGATGATATAATCTGATGCATCAGGCATTGGTGGGAGGAAATCCTGGCAGATCCATGCCAGATTCATCTTGACAAAGGTCAGTCTCCCTCCATTTTGGGTGGATAGGCGGGTTCTCCTTGGGGTAACTATGGCCCAGCCGCACTAAACACCCGCTCTGATGCCACACTACTGGCCCGGCAGGACATCTTTTCCAGGGCAAACTCAGCCTAGTTGCGGCCACAAATCCAGTTTGGCTGCCCAGTAGTCCAGTGGATCTTCAATGACAGCTGGCAGGGTGCACTCCAAGTATGCCACCACCTGCTGGTTCAGATTGCGCTCTATGTCTAGCTGCTGCTGGTGAGTAGTTTTTTCACTAGGCTGGTTAAGAAAGCTGCTCATCATCGACTCTAGACTCAAGCTGCTGCTGATGGAGCTGCTACTGCTTCTACCCCCCTCCAGCCCCCTGACCAGCCATATTTACCAGCATCTGTTCCAGGATATGAAGCAGTGGAATTATGTTGTTCATCCCATAGTCCTGGTGACTGACAAATAACATGGCATCCTCAAAAGGCCTGAGCAACCAGCATGTGTCACGCATGATCTGCCACTGGCTGATGTCGAAGTTACACAGGGGAGTACTCCTGTCCGCTTGGATCATCATGAAATCGTTTATGGCCTTTCTCTGTTCATATAGTCGGTCCAACATATGAAGGGTGGAAATCCAATGGGTGTAAACATCGCATATCAGCCTATGTTGGGGGATGCCGTTTTGCCGCTGCAGCTCAAAGAGGGTGTGCTTGGCAGTGTACGATTGCCTGAAGTGCATGAAAAGTTTCCTTGCAGATGGGTGGAAGACTTCAGGAACCGCTTGACAACCAGATTGAACACGTGCGCCATTATGAGAGCATGGCTCAGCCCTCCTTGACGCAGTGCCGACACCATGTTCTTCCCGTTGTCGGTCACCACGGTTCCGATTTTGAGTTGTTGCGGAGAAAGCCAGGATTCAATTTCTCGATGAAGTATACGGAGCAGTTTCTCCCCTGTGTGACTCCATTCTCCTAGGCAAATGATGTGTAGAACAGCGTCACACCACCATGCCCTGCACATGTGGTATGCTGGAGGAGTACTGTGAATTGTCCCTGCAGTTGAGGCTGAAGACACTGTGGAGAATGAGGAGGCAGACATTATTGCACGGCCAACGGCATGAGAATGTGAAGGCTGAAGTGGCGTCACTTGGCCAAGTTGGTGGTGTGGCTGGGCAGGAACCACATTTACCCAGTGGGCTATTAAGGACATATATTGTCCTTGACAGTAGTTACAGCTCCAAACGTCGGCGCTGCCATGCACTTTGGCAGACACTGACAGGCTCCAGTGCTGGCCCACCTTCTGTTCTACATATTTGTGCAGGGCTTTTACTGCCTTTTTGTCAAAGAAATGACAGCTTGGGACTCTCCATCTCGGCTCGGCACAAGCCATCAGTTCTCTGAAAGGTGCAGAGTCCACCACTTGGAAAGGGAGGGACTTCAGAACCAGCAACTTGGCCAGGACCACGTTCACCTTCTGTGCCGTTGGAGTGCACGCGCATACTGTTGTCTCTTGGCAATCGCTTCGATGATCGATTGCTGACGAATTACTAACAAGGAGTAGGAGGGCGAGCAGCAGGAGCATCAGGACCGGTAGATGATGGGAAGGACAGACAGCTCCCTTCGGCTGAGGTGGTGGACCCTTGACTGCTGGAAATCGGGGGCGTGCCACTCTGTGATGCAGCAGGCTGGACCACCACATTGGAGCCACCGTTCTTCCAGGCCACTTTATGGTGATGCTGCATATATTGACGCAGGGTCGTGGTGCCAACATTTGCACCCTGGCCATGCTTCCCCTTCCGCCAACAGACTTGGCAAATGGCTATGTTCACCTCCTCCGGCGGCTTAACAAAAATCTGCCACACCGCTGATTAGGTGATTTTACCCTAACTCTCCACACTGACTGACTGCTACCGTGCTACCTCTGTGAACTCCTGCACCACTAGTTTCTGGGCAGATTGGCTCCTGCGAAGCAGAAAGTCTACCCCGGGCATGTTTGACTCCTGACCTTCCACTGCTGCCACCTTGCTGACTCCCGGCCACGCTAACGACTTGCTGGCTCAGCCGCTGCGTCATGTCCTCCTTAACAGTCCCTGAGCCAGGAGCCTGACCACTCGCAACACCAGCTCCCATGCCATTCTCCTCATCACTAATTGCCCGCCTACTGGAGGAAACGGCAGATGTCTCCTCCAGATCTTGGCTGGGCTGATGACTGTCCTCTAGTAGCTCATTCTCGCTGTATAGTGGAGCTGAGCCCACAGTATATAATACTTCTCTGGCTGAGGGAACAGAAAAAGACAGAGGCAAGTTGAGGAGAGGTGAAATTAATACACCCCAAAAAAGGCTTTAATTTTGTCACATCAAATTTATACTTTTTTCTTTCCCACTTATACACGCCCAAAAAGTCTATAGAACATATATCTGCACCGCTGAATGGCCAAAAAAAGGTTTAGAACATATAACTGCACCGCTGAACGGCAAATAATAATTCTTTTTGCCACTAATACATGCCAAAAAGGGCTTTAAAACATATAACTGCACCGCTGAATGGCAAATAATATTTTTTTTCTCCCCACATATACACGCCAAAAAAAGCTTTAGAACATATAACTGCACCGCTGAACTGCAAATACTTTTTTTTGCCACTAATACATGACAAAAAGGGCTGAAATTTTCTCACTTCACACAACAGCTAATAAGCCTTTTTTTCCCACTAATACACGTCAAAAAAGGCTTTAGAACGTATAACTGCAGCACTGAACTGCAAATAATACTTTTTGCCACTAATACATGCCCAAAAAGCTTTAGAACATATAACTGCACCGCTCAAGGGCTAATAAGATGTAGAACATTTTTACTAGTAATACACCCTGTTAATGGCTGTATCACACAGCACTTGCACCCCAATAAAAAAAAACGGTTTTCCGGAATTACAGAGGTATCATCTATTGCAAACCTCAAAGCAGCAGTATAATTGCAATTTGGATCCCCAGTCAGTGCAGCAAGGTGTAATAGGATTGCTCCTATTATTTAGGCTGTACACTCCCCTATTGGACCCTGTTCTGCTTCAATACTGTGGAATAATTCCTCCCTATCCTTTCCCTACACTTCTAATGCTCTTTCCCTGAACTTCTATTCAGCAAAAATAAAAGTTTTTTAGTCTTTCCTAGCACTTTCCCTAGCACCTGCTGATGTCTCTCCCTGCACTAAGCACACGGGAAAATGGCTGAGGCTATTTATAGGGCTGTGACATCACAGGGCTGGCTGCTGATTGGCTGCATGCATGGCATTGTGGGTGATCCCTCGTTCCCAGAGTTCTTTGCTCCATGTGTAAGTTAGAGCAAGAAGCGCTCTGCTAGATTTGTACAGCGCTACTTGGAACAACAAGACCACACTACTGCGATTGCCAACTAATACAGGTAGAGATACTGCCACCGGCTGTTAGGAAATATCATTGTATGTCCTAATTAGAGCCTTGTATATTTCTAGGAATGATCTTCTTATCCTCACTATGCCAGCGCCGGTATTCTACCAGCAGGTTTAGCTATCAGTGACTTACCAATGGTGAGATTACGCGGGACACTCACCCCCAATACCAGGAGAGCAAGTGTCTCCTACTCTACAATTTCAGTTGATACATTAGATAGATAGTTAGCTCATATATATAATACAGAAAGTTAGTGGGAGATAGTCAGTGCAGGTTAGATAGTGATATAGTGTAGCTGATAGGTTCCAGTGCAGGGTGTTAGGTAGTGTGATAGGAATTACTGTTTCTCTGCTGTCCATACATACATACATGCTACAGACATAGTGCTGTAATGTCACAACAATACTTAGTGCACCAATCAGTATTATCTACTCAGACCTGATAAAATGTGAAGTTGCATGTATTGAGCAAAAAATATGCGCATCATTAGTGCCGATTTGTGCAAACGTGAAAATAATGACGAGATCACGAATTCTAGAATTCACGAATTTATTGCAAATATTATGCAAAAAATTCAGTAAATATCATGAAAACTAATATTGCTTATGCCGCTCATCACTTCTGTTGGATTGGCCAGCACTGCTCACGTTAACAGTCTTGGCCAATCCAAGAGCAGTACTGGACAAGTAGGGAGTGTCTTAGGCTACCGTTGCACAATAGTCTAAGAAGCGTTGCGGCCATCTTGAATGGCAGAAAAGGAGCCCAAGATTTAACAGATCTGAAACTAAAATTGCTGGTAAGGAGACCCCAGGTAGGTGTTCTGTTTGTTCCCCAGTTAATGTGATTTATAAATTTTTTATCGAACCAGAGGGTCACTTTAAAGGCTATATACACCTTCAGAGGCAATTTTTTTGTTATGATTGCACGTTACTCATTTTCGTCTAAAAATATTTTTTTTATTCAGCTCTTCTGTCACAAAGGAATAACTGTTTTTCTAGCTGTGTGAATCCTACTTTCACTTTTACTTAGACATCTAATCACCCTTAATCCTAAACTACTGAGCGGTGATAAACACTTATTTAAGCCACATTCTTATCAGTAAGATAAGAACTGAGCTATAATGAGTGTTTATAAGGTCAGAGATAAGGAGTTCATCTGCTCCTGGTCTGAGGCAAAGAAAATCTAAATGGTGCAACTTGAGCATCTCAACTCTGTACAGAAAAAAGGAAGCTATATTTTTAGTAAAGACCAACAAAAAAAAATATTTTTAGCTCAAAATGAGTACAATGCAATAATAAATAAAAAAATTGTGCCCCCAGAGGTGTACATAGCCTTTAAGCATATTTACTAGTCATTGAGAAGCTGACATCTGAGTTAGTTACATGTCGTATGGTTACCCATACAAGTATTACACCCCCTCCACTTGTAGTTATTTACCAGCCACAGACTTTGTGGGGAATTTATCATTCCTTTGGGGTCAGACTTCTGGCGGGAAAAGTCACAAATTTTGACACACACCTTTTTTGTTAAAAACATTGTTACATTTTGTAATTTTATATTGCTCTCGCCACTTTTGAAAATGCTTGTTGCTAGCTAGGCGTATGGCATATTTAGAAATGTTTGCTAAAAATGAGCCATCTTACTCCAGTAGGGGGTTGGGGTAAAAAAAATTGTAGTAACAATGGATGTGCAACTTTATCAAATAATGTGCACTACTTGATAAAGTTGCAGACTCGAGAAAAACTGACTTAAAAAAAAAAACATGATAAACTCCCCCATTGCATTTACATCATTCATTACCCCATCATGTCTTGCGCTAAACACTCTTCTGCTACCTCCAAGTGATGTGACTATGCCAATCAGCTGTAATCTTTGGGGAAAGCTGGTTATTAGTGTTCAATTTCCATGCAATGCCATTACAGGAGGAATTAAGCATTGGACAGTGCCCATTCACATTAATGGACTGCCTGTGTAATGCAGAACCAAACCGGCCTTCCTGGGCAAGAGATACCCTTCACCCTGGATAAGAGATGAGGATCCCCGAACAGAGGATTCCCCTCTATTAGATAACTCTGAATTCCCTAAATTAATATACAATAATAGGTTTTCTAAACTAGACAACCCCTTTAACATAACATTTTCTACCAGTTATAACCACAATGTATAATGAACATGTGATATCTTCATTCCAGACAAGAAACAATATTTCATGTATCTCAACTCCAAGTCATCCTGTGGAAGAAAATATACATCCATTTATCTCCGTGCAGAACACTTGTCAGGTGGGTGATAATATGCATCTTTTTATGCTTATAGTTACCTGTTCCTGGGCCACCTGGCAAGACGTTTTGGGGCCCTTTACTGCAGTTAGGAACATGTCCAGATATTTAATCTGATGAGTTTTGAGGAACAATATACCGTATTTTTCGCTTTAAAAGACGCACTTTTTTTCCCCCAAAAGAGGGGGGAAAATGACAGTGCGTCTTATAAAACGATGGTTGACTTTTTTTACAGGGCTGACACTGATATATCGCCGGCCGCTATGCTGCACAGTGTGGCCGGCGATACATCAGTCACAGTGCGGGGAGGGAGGAGGGGCTGGAGGCAACTCACAGCGGGGCCCTGTGCAGTCACTGTATTACACCGGGCCCCGTGCACAGAAGTCTCTTTGTATGTAAAATCTTTCATTAATCCTTTATAAATCGCTCTCCTTTCGATAAACTACCCTAATCGCCTGCATCAGTACTCACTATGAATGTAGCGTGCGGTCCCTCCGGCGCATGACTTCATCCTGCTCCTGCTTCATTAATGAAGTGGGAGGAGCGTGACGTCAGTCACACGCCGAGCGAACCGCACGCTGCATTCATAGTGAGTACTAATAGTTAGTTTATCGAAAGGAGAGCGATTGATAAAGGATTAATGAAAGATTTTACATACAAAGAGACTTCTGTGCGCGGGCCCGGTGTAATACAGTGACTGCACCGGGCCCCTCTGTGATTTGCCTCCAGCCCCCCCTCCCTCCCCACACTGTGACTGATGTATCGCCGGCCACACTGTGCAGCATATCGGCTGGTGATATATCAGTGTCAGCTAATTTATCAAAAGGAGAGCGATTGATTCAGGATTAAAGAAAGATTTTACATACAAAGAATAAAGTACTGTAATTCTGTGAAACATAGGGCCATGAGGGAGACAGCATAAGATGCTATATGTGTGTCACCCACACATATAGCATCTTATGCTGGCCCCCCTCATGGCCCTATGTGTCACAGCACACATCCCCCATAACAGTGCATCATCCATAGATCCCCCCCATAACAGTGCATCATCCACAGATTCCCCCCCCCCATAACAGTGTGTCATCCACAGAGCCCCATAACAGTGTCATCCCGAGACCATTAGTTCAAAATCCACCAAAAGCACACCTTTTGTTTCAAAATATTTTTTTTCTTATTTTCCTCCTCAAAAACCTAGGTGCGTCTTATAATCAGGTGCGTCTTATAAAGCGAAAAATACGGTAGTTCCAAAAATGATCACCCTATCAAGTATAATTATAAAATTCTTTCTGCCGCCACTGGAAGGAGCTTGCTTCAGAAGAATTCATCATTGAGTGTCATAAAAACTGTATAAATGTAATAAGCCACTATTGGCAGCTGTGACCCCTGTAAAAATGTTGGACGTATTAAGATGGGATATAAATTTAGGTGCACCTTCCTTTACCATCCCAAACCAGTCAGTTTTGTTTGCAATCGCGTTCAGTTGTTCAGTTTTTATTGTGCGGGTGCAATGCGATTTAATGCGTTTTGCATGCGCGTGATAAAAAACTGAATGTTTACAAACTACATCTCTTAGCAACCACCTGTGAATCCACAAGCAAGTGAGGATGCGATGCGATTTTTTACGCAGCCCCATTCACTTCTATAGGGCCAGCGTTGCGTGAAAATTGCAGAATATGGAACATGCTGCGATTTTCACGCAACGCACAGGTGATGCGTGAAAACCTACGCACATGTACACAGCCTCATTGAAATGATTGGGTCCGGATTCCGTGCGGGCGCAATGCGTTCGTATCACGCATTGGACCAGCGCGGAATACTGGCACGTGTGAAGAGGGCCTTAACCACCTGAGATCACAGTAGAGTAGATAATGAATAAACCACAAAAAAGAGAAAATCAGCAGTACACGACTCAAAACAGGAAACATTTTCTTAGTCCCCCCCAAAAATGGCGCTCACAGTGACAGGCTCCAACCTTCAAAGCCCCACACTATCTAATAGAAGGGACTACAGTCCTTGGGAAAGATCTACCCATTAGTTAAAATGTTGCATGCTCAGTGAAGTCTTGTTTTTTAAACTGCAAAAGTGGATATGAGTGTTGGCCATTAACCCCTGCGTACAGTACACCATCAGGAATACTGAATATTACACACTAAAAAGTTCTACAGCTATGAGGAATAATGTCAGCGACCAATAAATCACTCTTTGCAGTTATATGCGATGCAAAGTTTGACCATGGTGCAAGTTTGCCTTAGGCTAGGTACACATCACAATTTTGTTCTCTGTTCTTCTAATCTGTTAGAAGAACAGAAAACAAAATAAAATAGATCGCTTATTTTGAGCATCGGTTGGGCTCATTTTGCATCTGTTTAGCCATTTCCATCTAAAAATCCATTATTTTTGACAGAAGGAAAAGTCTTCCACCAAGGACTTTTCCATGTCTTAGTCATGTCTTGCAGAAGTGCTCAAGTGAAAGGGACAATGATTCAATACTCAGAACGGCCACTATGAAAAATATGGCGCTCTTGGTATGACCATCATGCAGGGCGTTGTAAGCATTAAAGAGGATGCAGTGCTCACACTAGCGCCACATCCCCTTCAAACAGCTGATTAGTGAGGTACCAAGAGTTAAACCCCCACTCATCTGATAGTGATGACCTGTCAGGCATACTTTAAATATTAGAAAGCTGGATAACCCTTGTAAGTTACTTTATTTTCAGAGCTGTACTTTTACTTTTTATCACTTCCTGGAAAGAACTTTTCAGGACAGCAAAAAGACAAGAAAAATAGTTAGTTGACCAAATCACATGAAAGAAACGAGGCAATCACAGGAAATGCGAGCATAGTACAATACTCATCAAGAACTGATATTCTAAGTGAACTTATCACATGATTTTGCTTGTATCTTTTGCTTGCATTAGGTGCCCAGCCAAGAGTGTACTACCATTGTCTCCAAATTGTCATGTTCTCCAGATGGTATGTATTTACTACTAAGTCTTTGTAAAGGCTACGCACACCATGACAACCATTTTTCTTATCACAATAATGCAGTGTTCTCCAATCAGTGAATCAGGAGCCACGTGTGGTCCTCGGGCCCCTGCATTTGGCTTCCCAACAGGTAGCTTATTAGCATTATTTGTATATAGTATAAGGGACAAAACCAATTCACTGGCAGTTATCATTAGGGTCAGGGCCGTCTTTACCAAGGGGCAAAAGGGGCAGCTGCCCCGGGCCCAGTTGCTCCTGGGGGCCCAAGGCAGCTGCCTCTTGAGCCCTGCTAGCCACTGGCCCGGGTGTCAAGCTGTCCAGGCATCATGATCGTACTGTTTTAAAGTTGTGATCTAGGACCTTAATGACATCATCACCATGTGACCAATAACCTAGCAATTACTGGTCACATGGCTATGAGGTCATCACAGGTCCTACCAGGAGTGTTGCAGAAGTTAACTGTGGAGCTTTTTTGTGTGAAGATTACATCAGAAAAAGGTGACAGGGGCTGTTATGTTAATATACTGTAAACTACTGTATAGTGGGGTGTTGTATACTGTGTGGGGGGCTGTATACTGTGGGGGACTGTATACTGTGTGGGGGCTGTATACTGTGTGGGGGCCTGTATACTGTGTGGGGGCCTGTATACTGTGTGGGGGCCTTTATACTGTGTGGGGGCCTTTATACTGTGTGGGGGCCTTTATACTGTGTGGGGGCCTTTATACTGTGGGGGCCTGTATACTGTGTGGGGGCCTGTATACTGTGTGGGGGCCTGTATACTGTGTGGGGGCCTGTACACTCTGTGGGGGCCTGTATACTCTGTGGGGGGGCCTGTATGGTGGGGGGGGGCCTGTATGGTGTGGGGGGGGGCTGTATAGTGTGGAGTGCTATACTGCTGTACTGTATACTGTGGGGGTCTGTATACTGTGGGTGCGGTATAGTGTGGAGTGCTATACTGCTGTACTGTATAGTGTGGGGGGCTGTATCGTGTATGGTTTGGGGTGCTGTATACAGTGAGGTGTTGTATACTGTGGGGTGCTGTATCCTGTGGGATGCTATACTGCTCTACTAGATACTGTGGGGTACTGTATAGTGTGGGGTGCTGTATACTATAGGGTGCTATACTGCATACTGTGGCATGCTGGGGTGCACTGTAACACTAGGGTGAGCCGAGCCCTGGTTTCCTTCCTGCACAGCGGTGCCCACTTCCAGCCTGAGCCCAGCTGCCCAGAGCACTGATCCTGAGCTGCTGGAGTCTTCAGAACTGGAAGTATTTACAGTCATTCACTGTACTCTACCAGATGTGTGGATTTTTTGTGTGTTGTGGTGGAGGGCGTGATTGCCTGCTAAGGTGTGGGAAGGCGGGATCTAGGGGGCCCAAGTAAATTTTTGCCCATGGTCCAATCAATATTAAAGACGGCCCTGATTAGGGTAAGATACATCACTTGGTTATACGGGCCCACCAGTATAATTTATTTTGGGGGCCCACCGTACGGATACATTCGAATATAATAAATAATTTAAAGGGCTTCTGTCAGCCCACTAATAATCCCTATACACCTCAACCAGCCTAAGTTCATATAAAAAAACTTGTTAAAGGGTTTCTGTCAGCCCACTAAACCGTTATTTTTTTTTGGGGTTTACTAATAATCCCTATACTGCGAGCTCCCTATACATAAGTTAAATAATCATTTTGGTTCAGTAGAATTTTATAAAAAGCTATTTTTAAAAGATGTAAATTACCTTGCTACCAGCAAGTAGGGCGGCTACTTGCTGGTAGCAGCCGCATCCTCCGATCCTAATGACGCCCCCTCCGCATTGTGATTGACAGGGCCAGGGAACGGAATCGTTCTCTGCTGGCCCTGCCTGTTTGCAATCAAAATCCGGCGCCTGCGCCGCGGCCGTACATATCTTCAATATGCGCAGGCGCACTGAGAGGCGGCCGCTCGCTCGGCCGCTCCATCCTCAATGCGCCTGCACCGGGTGTAGATGTGACGTCATCGGCGCAGGCGCATTGAGGATGGAGCGCCGAGCGAGCGGCCGCCTCTCAGTGCGCCTGCGCACATTAAAGATAGTTACGGCCGCGGGGCAGGCGCCGGATTTTGAATGCGAACAGGCAGGGCCAGCAGAGAACGATTCCGTTCCCTGGCCCTGTCAATCACAACGCGGAGGGGGCGTCATTAGGATCGGAGGATGCGGCTGCTACCAGCAAGTAGCCGCCCTACTTGCTGGTAGCAAGGTAATTTACATATTTTAAAAATAGCTTTTTATAAAATTCTACTGAACCAAAATGATTATTTAACTTATGTATAGGGAGCTCGCAGTATAGGGATTATTAGTAAACCCCAAAAAAAAATAACGGTTTAGTGGGCTGACAGAAGCCCTTTAACAAGTTTTTTTATATGAACTTAGGCTGGTTGAGGTGCTCTACATTGACTATATATATGTAGTCCAGTAATTCTAATGTGTTATGTGCCACTTGTGCAGGGGCTGGGAGACTAGGGGCCCACTTTGCTCAGGGGCCCACTGGGGGATTCTCCTGTACCCCTGTGGGCCAGTCCCAGCCTGTCTGTAATGGCGTGTCTTAGTGGCCTATTCTTGGTTGAAAATATCCTACTGTTTCACGACTAGAGCTCTTATGGGTATCTATTGTGTAGTCTGATACTATTTCAGCTCTGTGTGAGCTTTTCTCTAGCATGTTTGAGGAAAGCTCCCACAGAGCTGAAATGTCGTATAATAAAAGGACTATATTTTTGGAATGCTGCCTTGACTAAAGACTGAAAATATGTTTGTTACTGTAAAGAAATATAGGTGTGTTCTGCCTTATTTCCCATGCCTTTGAAAATAACTCATGAGGTATGTCAAACCCTCCTACTCATGCTTTACATAAATTTCACCAACTCTTTCCAAAGAACAAGTCCCCTCTGGCTTCAACCTTTCTGACTCATCCATGATGGGCCTCCATCATTTGGCCTCCAGCCTACCATACATGACGAATAAACCACTCTGACCTCCAGCATACCAATGCATCTCCGAGTCCAACAGTAACATAGGCAAACAGGTTCTCAAGGCACCTTACACATTTTAACCACACTTGCCTCGCTCCAAAACCATTGTCCACAGCTCTGCACAGTAACAGGTTCTTCAGAGGAGAAATGTGTATAACAAGAAGGCATTATAACACCAGAAAACATATTTTACTACAGTTCACTGTCCTCACCGCCTCAGCACTACAGCCTCTCATCTTATCAGGTTTATCTCACAGGAGCTGATTTGAAGCCTGCTGCAACCATTTCATCATTCACATGTGACGGCAGCTGCAGCATCTTTTACAGGCTCCTCTGAGGCTCCCTCTTTGTCAGTCCCTTTCTTTGCCTTCCTCAGCACAGGAGACCTCTGAACACCATGTGGCTTCAGGCACGAACTTCCTCATCCCCATGGCCAGTAGCAGTTTTATAACCTACTAGTTTTAGCAACAACAGTGACATCTAGTGACAACAATTCATATTACAGTATAGGCAAATGCATTGAATTATATAAACTCAAGTACAGTGTAGCATATTGTACAAATACAAGAAGGGAAAAAAGTCCTTAAAGGGTTATACATGCAGTAATTTGCATAAGGGTTCTGATTCTGAGGTTTACATAGACTGCAAAGGGCCCCTGTGCAAGAAAAGTATGAGGACCCCTTGTTCTGTTAGAACTACTTTGCAGACAGTGAGCAGACAACATGGAGCTACTCTCTGGCGTAGCCATTTCTTTTAGGGACTATAGCTAAAAATCTTCTACATGCAATGAAATGGCCACTAAGAAGCATTGGTGTTTTCTTGGTAAGATGGTGCTGGGCCCCTTTTCCTAAAGGGCCCCTGTCCAGCAGATATAGTATATCTAGCCCTGATCTGGTTATTGGTTTCTGTTTTATTAGGGGCCTATAATTGTGTCAGAGGCTGGGCCCACCAAGACATCCTGTTGTGTTCTGGTGGGCCAGTCCGACACCTAACGGATTTCTACTTTTGCTATCAGTAGAATCCTTTTCATGGACTGCTTTGTTTGTTTCCTGTTATTTCCATGTTTGTAGAGAAAGAAATCATAAGATGGAAACCAAGTTCTGATCGTAAGCCAACAGACGAAGTACCATTTCCTAACAGTTATACAGGTAAGTAGATGTGGCTCAGTGGTTAGCAGCATTAGTGCCTTGTTGTCCGACCGAGGACAACATCTGCATGGAGTTTGTATGTTCTCATTGTTTCTGTGTGGGTTTCCTCCCACACTCCAAAGACATACTGATAGGGAACCTAGATTGTGAGCCCCACTGGGGTAATTGGATGCTAATGTCTATAAAGTGCTGCGGATTATAGTAGCGCTATATAAGTGCATAAAATAAATAAATAAAGCTGTATATACTATAGTCACACAAACATTCTAACAATTTGTAGGATTTTATTACGCAGATGATTTTTTTTTCTAATTTTAAAGAGGACCTGTCAGCCAAAATGCAATGTAATCTGCAAGCAGCATGTTATAGCGCAGGAGGAGCTGAGCAGATTGATATATAGTTTTAGATTTAGTAAAATCTGTAATTTATACACTTTTTGCAGCGCTGTGAAAAGCATCGGTACAGGAGGAGGTATTATCAGTGAAGGCTATCTCCTTATACACACTTATACACACAATGCTATTACTGATAACACCTCCTTTCTGTACCGATAGCTGTTCACAGGAGGTAGAAAAAGCAAATATATAAACGTATAAATTACAAGTTTTACTAATCTTTTTGCATAAAACTATATATCAATTTGCTCAGCTCTGCAGATTGTCTGCACAAGGCTGCTTTGTTTGACTGCATGGACGTTTGTTCCGCCCCTGCCTTATGAATACGGTGTATTTGAAGACAATAAAGGAATACATTTTCTACATTGGTGAGTGCCGCCTGCCGTTTACTAACTCTGAGAAATATTGGATACTGTTTGGCTTGAGCACCACAATAATGTTTGCACATAGTTACAGAGACGCTTATGTATGTTTGCATGGGATGTAGGCAGTGCCGTCTGGTTTCTGTCATTCACATAGAGAGCTGCCCAATGTTTAGTCAGTTGGTCCCCATAGAAACCACTGTAACTGCACAAACAAAAAGCCTTTAGGCTACATCCACATGACCGTATGAATGAGTCCACATTCGTTCCGCAATTTTGCAGGAGAGGGTCTGGACTTATTTGTGAGGAATGTGGAATTATGATCTAATGCCAGCCATGATCTAATTCCAGCCATTTGCTGTCAGATAGCAGAGGGAGTGAACTCCGCAGGGGTCCTGGCTTCAAGCAGGCAACATGTGAACAAATTAACACCTCACTCAGCCAGCACGGAGGCCAAAAACTGCAGGGGGTCACAGCTATTAACCAGATCACTCAAATCCATCAGACTGAAGAGTAGATAGATAGCCACAGCACTCACTGTCTTCAAAAAATGACTACACAGTCTTTCTCAAACATATGTGTTACACCAGTTAGAGACATATATATATATATATATATATATATATATATATATGTCTCTATATAGGCTTGAGAAAGGCTTCATGTTGGAGCCGAAACGTCGCGTCACCACTGGGTGAATAAACAGTTTTTTTTCACCATACCGAAGTGCTGTTCTATTTTTTATTTTTATTATACTGGGACGCTTTTCCTGTTGGAGCTTCAAATCTAAAGGTTGGTGCTGCCATTCATTACATTTTATTTATATATATATATATACCCAAAAGCACAATGACTATTTAGATTGAGGGACTGCCCTGTGTGGGTCCCTCCCCCTACTCATATTAACACCTGTTAATACATACATAATAACAAAACAACATTCAAAATCAAACCAATATTAAATTCAAGTGCACATTACATACCTCACTCGTGTTACCCTGGAAAAGAAAAGCATGGGTTGGTGTCCTTCCAGGATTCAATGAGCATGCGTGCTTTTTTCAATAGAATGCATGCAACTGCAGGGTGAATGTCTCGTCACTCCTGTGATCCAGTTCCCCGATCACATTCCAAATACTAACGTTTGAAAAAGTGGTGAAATAATAAGTTCAAGATCAGGCTCGGACTGGCCCACCGGGGAGACAGTGAAATCCTCGGTGGGCCCCTTGCCTGTCTGCCTATACTAGTCAGCAGCAACCCCAGCTGCCTGCTGACAAGCGCTGTTGTAATAAATAGCGCAGCATTTACCACAGGCACTGTGTGTATGTAGCAAGCAGCCAGATTATCATGCCTGTCATCCAGCTGCTTGTCTTGTATAGCTGGCACAGTGCTGTGGAGCCAATCTTACTCAACGCCTCCTGAACTCTGCTCTCACTACGTGCATCTGTCATCCAGCTGACACTGCACGCAGAGAGAGAGCTCTCATGCCGCCCCTGTTCCAGAGCTGAGCAGAGCGCAGAAGTTCAGTCTGGGAGAATGTGATGACAGGGCAGGAGAAGAGAAGCAGGAGGCTCTTTTTCAAATAAAGCTATAAAAGTGTGCTCAGCCAGTCCCCAAGTCCCTAAAATAATGAAAGAAAAAGTATTTACTGATGAAAAAAAATGCTCATATGTTTACTGTTCCCCCTCTCTGAAAATTACAACTCCCAGCATGCCCTGTCAGATGCAGACCTTCAGGACCTGCTGAGAGTTGAAGTTTTCCTCACTGCAAAATGTCATACTCCTAGACCTATTCACACCATGTATACCATGATAGAAGCTGTTGGCTGTGGCTTCTGCTGCTATATACGCTGCATTGAATGGGGCTAAGCCATGAAAGGACACTGCGTGAAAAGTGGACATGTCTTTTCTTGGGACAGTTGTGGGATTTAATCCCTTCAGGACAGGGCCATTTTCCGTATTTTTTTTTGTTTTTTTACTCCCAGTCCTCCCAGAGCCATAACTGTTTTTATTTTCCCTACACATAGCTGAATAGTATAAAATAGTACTTTTTAACGGCACCATTGACAGTTGCATACAATGTAGTGGGAAACGGGAATATTTTTATAAATGGTATAGAATTATAAAAAAAAAAAAAAACACTGTTCCGCTACAGTTTTATGAGTTTTGTTTTTACATAATTTTCTATGCGGTAAAACTGACTTGTTACTTTCATTCTTTGGGTCAGTATGATTACATCTATACCACATATGTTTAGATTTAATACTAAACAAAAAGACTTTGAATTTTTTTTTTAATTTCTTTGCATCGTTATGTTGGCACCAATAACCTTTTTGTTTTTATAACTTTGGAGCTTTGTTAGGGCTCATTTTATTGCTGGACAATCTAGTTTTTATTGATATCATGTGGGAGTGTGTACGACTGTTTGCTCACTTTTTATTAAATTATTTAAAAACTTTTTATTTTTTATTTTTTTACACTTTTTAAAAATTCCCCTAGGGAACTTGAACAAGATATTATTACATTGCTTCTGACATAGACTCCAATTCATTAGCATTAAAGTCTATTAGAGTCTCAGGCAGGGTCTTCATAGGAACGTAGCTGCTGCATCCTCGGATCATTCAGAAGGACCGAGCACTATCTGGGTACCCTGATCCCCACTAGGTTTTTGAGCTCATTTGACCATGGCATCTGAGGACTTAAATGTGTGTGAATGACGTTATTGTCAATTGCATACATTAGCCCTCGGTGTCTGCTGTTTAAAACAACAAGCACTTAGCGGCTATAGCGCCTGCTGTGCTTGAGAGTGGGCGCCATCTTTAAATATCAGACTCACAATGTATATTTAAAGGGGTTTTCTGAGACATTATAACTGATGACCTATACTGTGGATAGATCATCAGTATCTGATCGGTGGGGTCTGACACCCTGGACCTCTGCCGATCAGCTGTTTGAGAAGGCACTGGCGCTCCTGTGAGACCTTCCCTGTGCCCTTCTCTGTGCTTTTCCTAAGCCAGTGACAACACATTCATTGATCAAGGGGCCTAGGAGCTGCTCGGGCCCCATAGAAGTTAATGGGGCTGAGCTGCGATACCAAACACAGCCGCTATGCAATGTACGGCGCTGTGCTTGGTAAGCTGAGAGGAGGCTGTGGCGCTACTGTGATCATGGCTACTGCTGATCAGTGGGGGTCTCGGGTGTCATATCTCCACAGGATAGGTCATCAGTAGTAAATAAGTTGCTTAATGGGAAACAATTTGATATAGTGCAGTGCACAATACTGTTCTGTTTAGCACTCTGCATTGTGTGCTAAAATGCATACAATTATGTGCGTGACTCTGAAAAAGTAATATATCCAGCTCTAGGGTGGGCCCCAAAATCAATTCCACTGGTGGGCCCTAGGCACCCAAGTCCGACACGGTTCAAAATTGCGTTTGTGCTTTTCAATATTAGTTTCCTCCCGTATTGTTGTTAAAGCGTACCATCGGACTGGAGGTACAAAGGAGGGTCGTCACCAGGCAACGAAGGACGCTTCTCTCCCTGAGCGCCCTAAAGTGTACTAGTAGATGGGAGGTCAGAACGTGCACACATACCTGTGCATTCGTGAGACAATTCAAAGCACTTCACACACCGGAGGAGCGTCACTAAGCAACATGGACGCTGCTCTCCCCAAGAGTGATAGAAGGTATTGGCTGACAGGAGTTCACAATATTCTATAGCCAACCTTTATTATTGTTAAATAAGACACGAGGGCCCTGAGGATGCCTTATGACACATACACCGTCCTGTGAAGCACCACATCCACTATTCCATAACTTACAATAATAAATTATATGGCAGAAAACTATGGATCGGCCCATATCAAGACAACAAATCTCATTTTACAAATTCAAAACCTGGGGGGGTGAATCGATCATTACGGGGTATCTAGAAACTCTGGATTGGTACAAAAGACCTAATAAGGGCTGCTCACAGTCATGTATTGTGATTGTTCTGGAGTGCTCCAATGACCAGTGAAATGAATCCTGGGCATGGGGGCTAAACAGTCAACTCACTTACAGGTCTCCTCTCCATCCGGGGTGGAATACCACCCCATCCATTGGTGAAAAAACACCACGGGGTCGACCCAACACATTCCATATGCTCAAACGCAGCCAAGTGGTCTATAATCCTCCAATTAGTAGGTCTAAAATATCCAATATGAGAGAATAGCCCCCATTTAGTGAGCCACCCTCCCACTCCCAAAGAAATGTATAATTAGAGCTACTAAAGAGGAGATGAATATAAATCCCAGATTAGATTTAAAATCCCCCAAGTTACAAATATTACTGGCTTCACATGGTTCGTATCCACAGAGCCAAACAAATGCAGAATGGTGGTACCTCACATTCAGTGTCGCGTCACCATCCTAAATCAGGGACGATCGTCCAGGGATCTCAACATCATATAGAGGTACTTCAATAAGGCGTAAATGTGATGTTTCCTAGGGAGAACAATAACGTGCAAAAAAAAAAATCTGTTAAAAAATATATAAAACATTAAAAAACAGCAAAAGCTGGGCACTTATTACACTAAAGGGGATTCAGAAGAGGGCGCCAACCTTAAAATCCCGATTTAAGGCCCTTAGGTTCCAATGTATCCAATTCAAAAATCAATTTTAATTCCAATCTCTTCAGTAAACGTTCCCGATCCCCACCCCTACGTGGGGGGCACACTATCAATTATCCTGTATCTCAATAGTGAAACATTATGTTTCAAAAAATGTTCCGGTGACCGGTAATTCTACCTGGTTCTCTTCCTTCCTTTCCCATCTACCTGTCACCTTAGGAACGGACCTGTATGCTAAGCCTACAGATAGGAACAATATGCTCCGCTTTGACAGTGCTCACCCTAAAAACGTGTTACAATGCCTCCCATACAGCCAATTTTTAAGGGTTAGACTAATAGTGTCAGATGAGGGGTTGGTGGACAAGAGACTAGATACAATGGGAAGCAATTTTATTGAACGTAAATACCCAAAGAATTTAATTAAAAGACATCAGAAACTGGTTAAAGAAAAGGACCATACCCAGTTACTATCTACTATCTAATAAACAAATACCTTTTGTGTCTACTTACTGTATAACCCAGCCAGTGGACAAATAACTAGAGTCCTTAGACAGAACTGGCATATTCTTTCGCAATCATTCCCGGAGATAGAGGAGTTCACGGCCCCACCACTGATGGCATTTAAAACATCTGGGAGACAGATTGATACGCACAGATACGGTTGATAACATCAAACAGGGTGCTAACAGAACAGGATGTTTCCCGTGTCTGAACTGCTGTAATTGCAGCAGTCTCATCAAGGGCAACACCTTTTTTCATCCACAGACAGGTAGACGTTATTTTATTAAAAATATATATAACTGTTCCTCTGATTATGTTATTTACACATTGCAATGTCCCTGTGGATTGCTTTATGTAAGGGAGACTACACAGGCATGTAAATTGAGAATTAATTGGCATAGGTAATCCATACGGAAGTTATTGACCGGTAGACGGGAAAGGAAAGAGGAGAACCAGGTATAATTACTGGCTACCGGAACATTTTTTGAAATATAAACATAATGTTTCACAATTGAGATACAGGATAATTGATAGTGTGTTCCCCCCCCACGTAGGGGTGGGGACCGGGAACGTTTACTGAAGAGATTGGAATTAAAATGGATTTTTGAATTGGACACGTTGGGGGCCTTAATTGGGAGTTTAAGGTTGGAGTTTTATATATTTTTTTAACAGATTTTTTTCTTGCACGTTATTCTTCTCCCTAGGAAACCTCACATTTACGCCTCTATATGTTGTTTAGCCCCCATGCACAGGATTCATGTCACTGGTCATTGGAGCACTTCAGAACAATCACAATACATGACTGTGAGCAGCCCTTATTAGGTCTTTTGTACCAATCCAGAGTTTCTAGATACCCCGTAATGATCGATTCACCCCCCCAGGTTTTGAATTTGTAAAATGAGGCTTGTTTTCTTGAAATGGGCCAATCCATAGTTTTCTGCCATATAATTTATTATTGTAAGTTATGTAATAGCGGATGCGGTGCTTCACAGGACGGTGTACGTGTCAGAAGAAATCCTCATGGACCTTGTGTCTTATTTATCAATAATAGGGTTGGCTATAGAATATTGTGAACTCCTGTCATCCAATACATTTTATGACTCTTGGGGAGAGCAGCGTCCTATGTTGCTTAGCGACGCTCCTCCGGTGTGTGAAGTGCTTTGAATTGTCTTGCGCATGTGCAGGTATGTGTGCACGTTCTGACCTCCTATCTGCTAGTACACTTTAGGGCGCTCAGGGAGAGAAGCGTCCTTCGTTGCCTGGTGACGACCCTCCCTTGTACCTCCCGTCCGATTGTACACTTTAACAACAGTACGGGAGGAAACTAATATTGAAAAGCACAAACACAATCTTGAACTTATTTCACTTTTTGAAACGTTAGTAATTGGAATGTGATCGGGGAGCTGGATCACAGGAGTGATGAGACATTTACCCTGCAGTTGCATGTATTCTGTCGAAAAAAGCACACATGCTCATTGAATCCTGAGGGACGCCAATCCATGCTTTTCTTTTCCAGGGTAACACGAGTGAGGTATGTAATGTGCACTTGAATTTAATTTGATTTATTTTCTAGGACTAATTGCAAAATGGGCTCTATATAAGTTGAATAGCAGATGGATTATTGGTTTGATTTTGAATATTGTTTTGTTATTATGTATGTATGCACAGGTGTTAATGATTGGGGGGAGGGACCCACGCAGGGTGGTCCCTCAATCTAACTGTGTCTCTAACTGGTGTAACACATATGCTTGAGAAAGACTGTGTAGTAGAAACATCGCACAGTTGGTGAATAAATCTTCTCATTTTTTGAAGACAGTGAGTGCTGCGGTTATCTATCTACTCTTCAGTTTGGCAGGAGCCCGTTGGGCTTGGGCTCAACACTGCTGGCACCGCCAACATTGAAAATAATCTTGGTGAAGTTTTGTTTGTAGTACTGTCTTTTCTAATATAATAAAGTCAAATCCATCAGACATCAGGGGATTCATAAGGAATTATGAATTGCCCGTCCATCACAGGCATAAACCAATTATATAACTGCGACACAGGGGCCCAGACAGACCCTGTCACTGGTCGTAGTTTGGTGGTAGGATACAGAGATCTCCCAGCGGAAACCTAATAATGGCGCCATGTTTGGTCTCCACCTGGAGCTGGAACCCAGGTGGATCCGTTGGTCCCTGAACTATCTCCCTGTAACCTTCTGGTCTGGAGCTATGGGCCCTAATGGGTTTTGTGGGTCTTTTGTCTGCCAGGACAAGGAAGGGAGGGTGGACTCCTCCCAGAGGGAGGGAGGGAAGTGACTGACTACAGGTGAAAATGCCCATGCAAGCCAGAGGCTGGCGTCTTTCTCTGAAGGAGTCACCTTGAGTAACATGTTTGGAGGGACCGTGGACAAACTGCTGACATCACTGCCCCCATGTGACTACAGCCAAGCATTACAGCAACCCAGAACTCTTCACAACCCAAATGACTACTCATCCATCTGGTAACTGACTCTTGCTCTGTCTAACTCTGCTCTGTTGTATCATACCACCTGTATTTGCACATCCGACCACTGTATATATTCTCTGTGTATATTGTGTATTGTCTAGTGCGCCTTTTAGGCAATTAAATATATAATTTAATCTTGTGCTGTCCTTGTATCTCGATCACGAATCCCCACGTCCGTGTTTCGGCATAGTTATAAGCTACTGCGGGTTGGTTTCTCACCCTATTTAATCCAGTTAGCGAACCGTTCTTATATCAAACGAGGAACTGGTGGCAGTCCACCTGTCTGAGAAAGCTCTGTTTCACTGGGGCAGTGAAAAGGCTCTCTCAGGTTGTCAGGGTTGTAATCGATTGTGGAGTTACGCCGGAGGCCACATAGACCACCATCTCTCACCCCCCTTCCTCTCTGTGCCCATGTGGACAGGAGGCGTCTGTGTAAACTGTATTAAGCTGACCTTGCGTGCTCCGATGGAGAGCGTAACGTCACGACTTGGAAACCAGTGACTAAACCGTATCTCGTGAGCTCTACGTAGTTGACGTCAGGTGGGTCTGCGAGGTGCAGTATTCATCACATATTGGTGGCAGCAGTGGGATCGAGATACTAGTATGTGTGAGTGTGGGACCCATACTTCCAGACACTAAAGACTACCAGCAGTAGCTTTTGCCGCTGGAGTCTTAAGATCAGCTCAACACTAGACAGTCTGAGTGCAAATACGATTAGGTGTGTGTGTGCATCAGGTTGCAGTCTGTCAGTGATCATCCTTGGCAATGATGGCCAGTATCACAAGAAGCAAGGCTAAGGATATGGCAGATGCTATGAACGATGGCGGGGAGGACCCAGTCCTGATAAGGGGCCAAGAGGAGGTGGAAGGCAACTTTCTTCAAGGCGAGGGGGAGCGCTACCAAAGCCCCCCAAGGAGCCAGTTGCCGGGGGTCAGGCCCTCGGTGGGACGCACTTCACTGTCCCATCCCCCCAGCCAAGCAGGCTCGGCTGCTCTCCTACAAGCTGCCCTGGACCATCTCCAGGCCAGAGATCAGGCTGCCTATGAGATCCTCATGGCAGCTACAGAGCGTTGCGAGCAAGCAGAGGCTGCAAAACGTTGTAAGCAGCTACAAATGCCCCAGCAGCCCTCCCCAGCCCAATGTGAGTCTCCAGAGATCCGGATTCCAAAACTATGGGATAAGGACTTCCCCCTGCTGGACAAAGATGGGGACTTGGACACCTTCTTGTTGATGTTTGAGATGGCCTGCCGTCAGTCTCACCTGCCGGAGGACCAGTGGGTCCAATTCCTAACGCCATGTCTCAGGGAAAAAACCCTGGAAATCTTCAGGTACCTGTCCAGCGAGACCATCCTGAGCTATAAGGACATCAAGCAGGCTCTGTTCCAGCAGTACAACTTGACCCCTGACACGTACCGAAAGAAGCTACGGAGTTTGCAGCGGGGCCCTACCCAGAGCTGGGCCGAACACATGCGGGCCTTGCTGAGAGCGGTCGAACAATGGACCACGGCATTGGAGCTCACCACCGTCCAGCAGCTGAAGGAGCTCATCGCCACAGAGCAGTTTTTGTAGAATTGCCCAGAGGACCTCCAGCAGTACCTCCATGACCAGAAGCCAAAGGGGGCCTCCGCCACAGCAACCCTGGCCGATGAATACACCAACAGGACTTAAGAGGCACGGAAACCTGATGGCTGGAGAGGGGGTAAGACGCACGCTGCACCTGCTGCCCCTAGGCCCGTGGCCTTGGGGCAGCAGGTGCAGCGTGCATCTTACCCCCTCTCCACCTCCTCTTGGCTTCACTTTCCACGTTGGTGTAGAAACCCCGACTTTGCCACCTGTGTAAGCAGCCAGGACACTTCAAGGCCATGTGTCCCCAGTGCCCGAGGGACCTGTCCCAGTCATCGACCCGAAAACCGCCCACTGTCTTGTGTGTGGGTGGG
This sequence comes from Bufo gargarizans, assembly GCF_014858855.1. Classification (NCBI taxonomy): domain Eukaryota; kingdom Metazoa; phylum Chordata; class Amphibia; order Anura; family Bufonidae; genus Bufo; species Bufo gargarizans. The sequence goes on from NC_058084.1 coordinate 77,781,660, forward strand.
GGTGGTGGAAGGTCCATTGACAATTTTCAACCAGTCACCGTGGGCCAGGCCGTGGCCATGGTACTTAGAGACACAGGTGCTGAGACGGCTCTGGTATGGCCTGAACTAGTGGCACCACACGATTTATTGCCTGGGAGATCCCTTAATGTCTCCGGGATAGGGGGAGTTGAACCTGCACTGCCAAGGTCTAGTTGGGCTGGGGTGCCGGTCGAGGTGAGGTGGGGGTATCCTCAAATATCCCTGCCAGTGTTTTGCTGGGGACGGACTTGGGATGGCTTGTGTCTAAGTACGTGGCCGGTGACACCTTAAGGTCCGATCCCCCAGAATGTGATGTCATGTCCACCCCTGTTGGTACTGATAATGTAAATATAATGCCTTTTGATGGTAATGTGGGGGGTTGGAATGTAATATGTGCCTATTCCCTCAATAGGAGGGGGTCATTCACACCAGCTGTGCTGAGGCCCCTTAGTGTGGCCTGCAAGCATGCTGGAACGTATTGTCCTCAGGTGTGGTTACTGAGGGGACAAGCAGGGGGCAGACAGCTGTGGAGGAGGAGGATGCAAATGTGGTCAGGGCTGTCCTAGGAGAAGTAGGTGTCACGGCTGAGGATGGGGAAAACCCTCAGCCGTGCGATGCCAGAAGATGTTAGTGGCTGCTCGGCCAGGATGACAGAATTAGGGAGCAGGTCCCCTCCTATTGCGTCCCTAATCTGACCCTGACTCCTAACCATATGAGCCAACCCTGATGGTGGGAGGGCTCATACACCGGAACCTATAATCCCTGCTAGCCCTCAGGATTGCCCTGGAACAAGGAGCAGGGTAAGACGACCTGTTCCTCCTAGGCACGGAGGAACAGGAGTCTCACTGTCATGCCTTGCTCAGACGGTGTGCGGAGGTCTGTCAGATTGGCAGCACGTGTCTAACCTTTTGTTTGTTTTGGAATAATGCTGGATCCGCCTTCCTTCAGGTGCTCTGGGTGGGGTCATTGGCTTAAATTGCCTTCAATCCCAGAGGGCTGTGCAGGTTATAGATTTTAGTCTGGCCTTGGATTCAAGGAAGGAAGGATTGTCTGTTTCAGCTCAGATAAGTTTGATTTCTGTTTGTGTTGTTTGCGGTCTAGGCTATTTGTGTGTCTTCTGCCCCTTCTCCCCTTTCACCATCTCAGGGATTCTAGGGTGTATGCAGTCCAGGCACGAGGACACTTCATTCCTACCATCAAGGTCTGAATGTGGGCTTAGCAGCATAGGGAGAGAAGTCAGGGATGTGCTAGGAGGTGACCTGTCCCCAGCATCTAGCCTAGACACTTGTGTATTTGGTTGTCTGTGTATCTGAGTTCCTGTCCGCTGTGACATTATAACCCGCCATACTGTGACTGCCATCACTCAGCGGTTTTGTGATGGTGTCAATTGATGCACTGATTGACCGTATGTAGGGATTATCCCTAGAGGTTGCAGATCTGCGTAGTTCGGTCACACGGTGTCAGAGTGTTCTGGCATCAGGTGCAGGTCAAATTGGTGGGGAGCCTAAAGTCGCTCTTCCCGAGAAATTTACAGGGGGTGCGGATGATTTTTTCCGCTTTAAAGAGTAATGCAAATTGTATTTTCGACTGCGTCCATTTTCGTCAGGTGATGAAAATCAGAGGGTTGGTATCATCATGTCTCTGCTTAAAGGGGACGCGCAATCCTGGGCTTTTTCTCTGCCGCCCGGTTCTCTCGCCCTCCAGTCGGTGGAGGAATTTTTCAAAGCCCTGGGATTGATTTACGATGACCCAGATCGGGTCTCGATGGCAGAATCTAAATTGCGTAACTTACTACAGGGTAAACATACTGCAGAGGTTTACTGCATAGAGTTTAGGAGATGGGCTACTGAGTCGGGGTGGAACGACCCCGCGTTACGTAGTCAGTTTTGTCAGGGGTTATCTGAAAGGTTGAAAGATGCCCTGGCTTTTCATGAGTACCCGGATACTCTAGAGAATGCAATGTCTTTGGCTATATGGTTGGATAGACGTATCAGAGAGAGGTGTAAGGGTCCCTCCGTGCAAGGGATCCCTTCTGCATGTGGTTTTGTCTCACCTGCTGCCCAGGATGATATTACTTATAACTCTGGGGTAGGGGAGGAACCCATGCAGTTGGGTCAGATATCTTTTTGTTCTGGTAGGAGAAACTTTAGGAGATTACATAAATTATGTTACTACTGTGGTAAAAGTGACCATCTTGTTTTTGCTTGTCCTTTTGTTAAATCACGTGATGATATGAAAGAAAAAGAAACCGTCCTGACTCTTGGTAGCGTGAATGGAGTAGTGGAACAAGCAAATATGCAAGCTCCCTGTAATTCTCGATTTCTCCTATCAGCCATGGTGGCGCTAGACTCAAGAAAATTCTTTGTTGAGGTATTCATTGACTGTGGTGCTGGGCTAAACCTTATTGACTTTCTTTTCCTTCAAAATCTGGGTCTCTTTGGAAAGGGAGATTCCGGTGTTTGCAATAGATTCTTCACCTCTTTCTCAAAGGAGTCTCACTCATATTGCACATAATATTCAGTTGAGGTTGGGTGATTCAAATGTAGAGCTTATTTCTTGTTTTGTCATGAGGAATTTGCCTGCTCCTTTAGTCCTAGGATTACCTTGGTTGACAAAACATAATCCAATTATTGATTGGCAGGCAAGACAAATTATTGGTTGGGGAGAGTTTTGTTCGGAGAATTGTCTTGGCACATCTATCTCTGGGGTGTCCACTGCGGTTCTACCTCAATATCTCTCAGACTTTGCGGATGTCTTTTCGGAGGGTGGGACCCAGGAATTGCCCCCTCATCGTGACTATGATTGTCCAGTTAATCTCATCCCAGGAGCTAAATTGCCAAAGTCTCGCCTTTACAATCTTTCCCAACCTGAAAGAGAGGTCATGCGAAAGTATATCGCCGAGAGTTTGGCAAAAGGTCATATTAGGCCATCTAAGTCTCCGGTGGCAGTAGGTTTTTTCTTTGTCAAGAAAAAGGATGGATCACTGAGACAGTGTTTGGATTTTCAGGAATTGAACCGTATTACGGTCCGGGATCCGTATCCCCTTCCTTTGATCTCCAACCTTTTTGATCAGATTGTTGGTGCCAGGGTGTTCTCCAAGTTGGATTTGAGAGGGGCCTACAATCTGATCAGAATCAAGGAAGGGGATGTGAAAAGGGGGGAATATTAATCACCAATATTATGCGAATATCGATAATTAATATTCCTAAATAGGAAGAGCCGTCTAGTGAGGACTCCGCCTATTTATGCCTTTATATAATAATAACACAATACCTTCGCTATGCTTTACACTGATCGCTACACTAGCTGCATGCGCCTTACTCACTACCGCTAACAAGTACACACTACACAAAGGGTACAAATATAACAGTATTTAATACACCAAGCACGCAATACAGTAATTACACAGCACTGCACATATACAATAACTACACTACACGTTCCCAAATTCCACCCACAAACTAACTATACAATACACACATACAAGTATAACAACCCACCCGCCTAGCTCTATACTGTCCCTACGGGGCTACAAGAGGGTTAAACACGATACAGTTTGTTTGCAGAGCAGAGGCATGCTCTACAGCACAGCAGTGCAGGGGTTAATCAGGGGATGCAGGAAGGGGGCGATACAGGGGTGATGCAGGGGTTAACCAGGGGAATGCAGGGGTTAACCAGGGGTGGGTCAGGATAGTGGTAGGAATGCAGGGGTTAACCAGGGGTGGGTCAGGATAGTGGTAGGAATGCAAGGGTTAACCAGGGGTGGGTCAGGATAGTGGTAGGAATGCAGGGGTTAACCACGGGTGGGTCAGGATAGTCAGGGGTTACAAGGGGAGTATTAGGTCCAGAGGAGGAACAGGGTATACAGGGGGAGATACTCAAGGTTTATGCTCGTTCTTCTAGGGTGATCCTCGCCAGCCAGGGGGCCGCTCCGTGTAGAGCGCCGATCGCTCTCTTCTTCAGAGGGGCCAGGCCGGTCCGGGTCCTACAGGAGGGGGGGTCCGGTCACGGCTCAGTCTGTCCCGATCCTTCTTATCGCAGCGCAGCCCGGGTGGCTGCCTGCGCTCTCCTCCACGTGGGGGGCCCAGACCCTGACTTCGCTGAGCGCAGGACGCGCTCTCCTCATATGGGGGCCCAGACCCTAACTGCTGGAGTGCCGGGGCCGCCGGCATTTAACCCCGGCGGCCCACACTCCCGCGCCGCGCGCCCCCATCATCCACGTGGGCCGGCGCAGTGATATGACGTCACTGCGCCGACCCGCACATCGGGGACGCGCTGCAGACAGGCGGGAGATCCTTTGATCTCCCGCCTGTAGCTCTCGGCATTCTGGACATCCCAATGGTAATTGCGATGCCGGAATGCACATAATAGAGGGAGCGAAGGTGTCTCCTCTCTCTCTATTATGTTTAATTATCTCCAGCAGGGCTGCAGATAATTAGAACAAAAGGATTCAAATTCATTAGAATTTGAATCCTTTTGAGGTCACCAGAATGACCGGACCTTATCCGGTCATCCTGGCGCCTTTACTCAGAATACATCAATGTGAATGCTTGGGCCACATTCACATTGATGCATCTGGGTCCATGTAGGGGGGGGGGGGTTATATAATATACATGAGTATGGATGCTTGGGGCACATCCATACACATGTATATACATTAATATTAGGGACATAAGGGGGCACAGATTATATAAGGGGGCACAAGGCCCCTACATACTATAAGGGGGCACAAGCCCCTACATATATCTCACAGGGGCCACTTGTATCCCACAGGGGCCACCATGAGCCCCTGGGGATCACCATGGGCAGACGTGCGCAGATACTGGGCACATCTGCGCACATCATCCCATGGTGCATTGGTTAATGTATGCATATATACCATACATGACCGCACGTGTTTGCGGGCATGCATGGATATACATGCATACATCTCAACCCTTCCTCAACAATCTCCCTGTTGTCGGACTATATAATACGACAATATATTGGGGGAACGGGTTGAGATATTTGCCCCCCCCTCAACCCCATCCTTGGTGGAAGTTCAGGAAGAACTGTAGTGCACAATGATCTTTAGGTACTTAGACATCCCTAATCCAGCTTCCTCCGACCTGCCCTTCACCGTAACCTACTCCTCCGTCCACAGGATACACAGTCTTCTTCTTGACATTCTCTCGGTTAACTAGCCTTTCTTTCGCAGTCTTTTAGTGTCGGCCACCCCCACTTTGGAGTGGCCACACCCCCACAGTCTCTCAGTCGTTCTGCCGATCTTCAGGTATGGCCCGCCTCCAAGGCATCTGGACCGGGTTCACCCTCACAACTTCAGTCCCAACTTTCTTATATCCAACGTCTGTTTCCATCTTGATGGGTGCGGTTCTCCCGTGGACAGATTAATAGGTCTTTACAAGGCAGGTCAAACTCTTAAGAGGTGATGTCATAGTACCTAAATTCTACTGCAGGGAACACCTCCGCCACACTACACCTCCAGCCCTTCCCTTAAGACCCTCACCGTTCCAGGGTTCAAGGTGGCAAATGAATGAGGCCTGTCCCTATCGTGACCTAACCTTATCCCCATTCACACAAAATACATGTTACATCCCTCCCAACACCACCAAATTCCATTACATGTGTGTACCCATAGAGACTCATGCAACCTGGCATTCCTCTCTACCTCCAAAGACACAGGTAGGTCGTAGACCCCTGTGTCAATGGGAAACGACTATAGGATACAAATGTGTACAGTCAAATGATAGCTCACCGCAGTGTGTTGGCGAGTTTTGGGCTGTCACCCATTTGTACCTAGAGTGTCTATGGGTACACCATCGACCAACACACAAAATCCAATACAATGTGCTATGGGGTTTCAGGGTAGTACAAGTTATACATCCCGAACCCTCATAGAAAACAATGTGTGTCCATACAATAATATTTGGCTACAGGAACAATGTTTGGTTATGTCCTGAGCCTCCTCCTCCGGATAGTTCTGTACAGTTCTGTCTGGTTCTGATGTATTTTGGTCAATAAGTCCCTTGACCCTCCGACTGTAGATGACGATCACCAGAACCAGAAGAAGTTTCACTGGGTGAAACAAGTGATATGCTCTCCCACCCGAACGTCTCCAAATCTTCCTCCAGAGCCTTAAATAATGCTCCCGCTGGATTGTGGCACAGTCTTTCATCTCTAGAACACCTCTAGGCAGAGGTCACTTGGTTGCCAAAATCCAGTGGGATCCTCTGGAGCCTCCCAAGAGTGTCAGGGGGAATAGCTGGCCTCTTCCGTGGCCTCTCCAGGGTTTTTCTTCCGCTCCATATAAAACCTATGGCAGAAGAAGATACCAGGCGCTCCCAGGGGAATTTCTCCCCTAACGGTGCAGTTAAATGTACAAAAATTCCCAGCACCAATACCTTTGACCCATGGGTAGAGAAAGGTATTGGGCTGCCCTTTGTCTCACAGGACTCCTCATTATCCCAACACTGGTGTCTGAACACCCTACCTTCAGAGGATCGCGTCCTCTGCTACACATCCCTCTGCACCAACAGATAAGGATAGCCGCCCTACTAGGGTTAGGATAACTGGAGTTCTGTGGACAAAGCTCCATCTTGTTATTGATGGCACCGCATACCTGTCCACTCATGTGCACCCAGGCTGATTTCCCCCTGTGATCCCATCTTGTGGAGGCCCGCAGAACCAACGGCATAGGCATGCCCTGGCTCCCCAGGACCCCACAACACAAGAACACAGTCCACACTCTGCTGCCAAACACTCTGCGTCCAATCCCTATCAGAGCTGTGCTACCTGCTCGGACTAGAATTAAGTGCGCAGCACAACATTACACCAATGTTGTCTGTCCGCCCCAGTCCCCAGCGCAACACAGCCCTACCGAAAACCATGAGCACAACAGTGTTACCCGTATCGATCCGAGACCCTGGTTGCCCAGAATAATATCACATCATCCTTTGTGTGCTGCATGAAGAAGGTCCTTATGCCTTCTCCCGACCAGCAGGATTTCCCGTGTGATATTATCTGCTCACGAACCTATACGTGTCGATCCACAGTATAACACTGTTCCACTCCAAGGGGACACAGAATGAAACAAGACAGCAGACAGGACTTACAACACTACATAAATCACCCTGGTGGAACACACTCATAGACAAGGACCACCATCAACATCAAGAAGAACGTTACAACAGACAACAAAAACACACAACATGGACATGTACAGGGAACAAACGGTGTAACAAATAGTACAGGGGGTGTCAAATGTTGCCTAGCCTAGCTTGGCCACTCTGGCCCCTCAGCAGCTGAAGATGCTGCCGAGAGGTAACCCCTTTATGGCCAAACTGACTAGACCCCGCTGCACCATTTGTTACCTGAATCCCATCACTGGACACATTGCAATTACTTGCACAAGGGCAATTCCTTGCAATGTGTCCTTTGTTCCCACACCTGAAGCACCTGATTGGGCTTTCTGTCCTGTGTGTTTTGCAGTGCTTCGCTATATGACCCAAGCCACCACACGCAAAACATTTGATGTTTGCCCGGCATGGCTTAGGTCCGTCCACACTGCAACCGCGCTCCCTGAATTGTTCCATCCTCAGGGAGGCACTTTTCATGATGTTTCTTTTCCCCAAAGTCAGGGAAAAATCTCCGTTAGTCTGGACAGGCTTGGTATTTGGCCTGTCACAGACTACTCTCCCCCCTATTTGCCCTGCATAGGCCAAAGTTTTGGGATATTCCGACCCTGACTTTATGGGAAAAGAAAGGGCCGGCACCAACTTGGTGATGACCTGTTGCATGCCAGTCATTATCTGGGAGCTTACAGCAACCTGAGCCTTCAATTTGGCTACCGTCACATTAGTAGAGGCAGTCCGCTCCTTGAAGGCCTTGACCTCAGTATAAGACTGAGTCAACTTAGCCTCAATTTCCTCCTTCTGCTTCTGCAGCTCTACTAATTGTGACTGTATCCTAGCCACCTGCGCATCTCGGTCAACAGTAGACTGCACATTCTCCGCCAGCTGTGCCCGTAATGCCAAAACCTGGTCCGAATTACTGGCACAGCACTGGCAGTGAACGGCCGGAGGAATTGTCTCCGTTGACTGAGACACCAGCGCCACTTCCTTTGGCTTACAGATGCTAGCCTCAAACGTATGAACGAGTTTGGCCAGCATCTGAAGCCGTTTAGTGGCCTTGTTCAACACCATCCGTTTGTTCACACAAAGCTTGTCATAACTACAAGCCTGCGCCAACAAATCGGACCACAGCATTTCTGCTGACTTGTATGTGGTGGGGAGGATGGGATTGAATGTGCTGTGTCTGCTCAAGTGTTGCAGTGTGGGGAAGTCCATACTCACCGTTTGATGAGCGTCCATCTTCTCCTTGGGGCCGTACCTCTTCGTCCTAGCAGCTGCTTGGAAGAAGTCCATTTTCCCGGATCGCTTCTTCCCGACCAGCCTGACTTTGTACGCTGCTCCCACGAAGATGGATCTCTTCCAGTGACGTGTCCTCTTCTCCCTCGCAATCACTCGAGCGATGTAGTGACCGTGCAAAGCAAATAGCAAAATATTAATTCACAGATAGAACATAGATTCTCTGCTAAAGATTTTGATCTGCGTTTGGTGCTGTGAGGAAGAGTCGCGTTTCCTGTCTGAATTATCAGGTCCTAGACGCTCAGACCGCTGACCACGGCTCTCCTAGACGCTCAGACCGCTGACCACGTCTCTCTTGCCTGACAATTCACAGGATAACCGACCTCTAACCTCAAAACCAAACACAGATTTCAAAATCCAAGCAGTGGGCCTGGCTCGCCAATGTAAAGGGGGGAATATTAATCACCAATATTATGCGAATATCGATAATTAATATTCCTAAATAGGAAGAGCCGTCTAGTGAGGACTCCGCCTATTTATGCCTTTATATAATAATAACACAATACCTTCGCTATGCTTTACACTGATCGCTACACTAGCTGCATGCGCCTTACTCACTACCGCTAACAAGTACACACTACACAAAAGGTACAAATATAACAGTATTTAATACACCAAGCACACAATACAGTAATTACACAGCACTACACATATACAATAACTACACTACACGTTCCCAAATTCCACCCACAAACTAACTATACAATACACACATACAAGTATAACAACCCCCCCGCCTAGCTCTATACTGTCCCTACGGGGTTACAAGAGGGTTAAACACGATACAGTTTGTTTGCAGAGCAGAGGCATGCTCTACAGCACAGCAGTGCAGGGGTTAACCAGGGGATGCAGGAAGGGGGCGATACAGGGGTGATGCAGGGGTTAACCAGGGGAATGCAGGGGTTAACCAGGGGTGGGTCAGGATAGTGATAGGAATGCAGGGGTTAACCAGGGGTGGGTCAGGATAGTGGTAGGAATGCAAGGGTTAGCCAGGGGTGGGTCAGGATAGTGGTAGGAATGCAGGGGTTAACCAGGGGTGGGTCAGGATAGTCAGGGGTTACAAGGGGAGTATTAGGTCCAGAGGAGGAACAGGGTATACAGGGGGAGATACTCAAGGTTTATGCTCGTTCTTCTAGGGTAATCCTCGTCGGCCAGGGGGCCGCTCCGTACAGAGCGCCGATCGCTCTCTTCTTCAGAGGGGCCAGGCCGGTCCGGGTCCTACAGGAGGGGGGGGTCCGGTCACGGCTCAGTCTGTCCCGATCCTTCTTATCGCAGCGCAGCCCGGGTGGCTGCCTGCGCTCTCCTCCACGTGGGGGGCCCAGACCCTGACTTCGCTGAGCGCAGGACGCGCTCTCCTCATATGGGGGCCCAGACCCTAACTGCTGGAGTGCCGGGGCCGCCGGCATTTAACCCCGGCTGCCCGCACTCCCGCGCCACCCACCAGGGGGTGCGCGTGCCCCCATCATCCACGTGGGCCGGCGCAGTGATATGACGTCACTGCGCCGGCCCGCACATCGGGGACGCGCTGCAGACAGGCGGGAGATCCTTTGATCTCCCGCCTGTAGCTCTCGGCATTCCGGACATCGCAATGGTAATTGCGATGCCGGAATGCACATAATAGAGGGAGCGGAGGTGTCTCCTCTATCTCTATTATGTTTAATTATCTCCAGCAGGGCTGCAGATAATTAGAACAAAAGGATTCAAATTCATTAGAATTTGAATCCTTTTGAGGTCACCAGAATGACCGGACCTTATCCGGTCATCCTGGCGCCTTTACTCAGAATACATCAATGTAAATGCTTGGGCCACATTCACATTGATGCATCTGGGTCCATGTAGGGGGGGGGGTTTATATAATATACATGAGTATGGATGCTTGGGGCACATCCATACACATGTATATACATTAATATTAGGGACATAAGGGGGCACAAGGCCCCTACATACTATAAGGGGGCACAAGCCCCTACATATATCTCACAGGGGCCACTTGTATCCCACAGGGGCCACCATGAGCCCCTGGGGATCACCATGGGCAGACGTGCGCAGGATGAGTGAAAGATGGCCTTCAATACGCACGAGGGTCATTTTGAGAATCTGGTTATGCCTTTTGGGTTGACGAACGCGCCAGCAGTATTTCAGCGATTCGTCAATTACATTTTTCATCACTTGGTGGGGAGGTTCGTGGTGGTTTACTTGGATGACATTTTAATTTACTCTCCTGATCTGAAGACCCATCAGGATCATTTGAGACAGGTTTTGACAATCCTTCAGGAGAATAAGTTATATGCCAAATTGGAAAAATGTGTGTTTTCTGTGCAGGAGCTTCCGTTTTTGGGATATCTGCTTTCCGACTCTGGTTTTCGTATGGACCCCGAAAAAGTCCGGGCGGTTCTGGAATGAGACCGACCAGAGAATCAGAAAGCTTTGATGCGATTTTTGTGGTTTACTATTATAGAAAATTTATTCTAAACTATTCCACCATTGTTAAACCTCTGACTGAATGACAAAGAAGGGCACTGACGTCTCTGTTTGGTCGGAGGAGGCATTGCAGGCCTTTTCGACTATTAAGGAGTGTTTTGCGTCTGCTCCCATTCTGGTGCAGCCTGATGTCTCTCAACCATTCGTGGTGGAGGTGGATGCATCAGAAGTGGGGGTGGGAGCAGTGCTGTCGCAGGGTTCTTCTCCTGGCAAATGGGTCCCGTGTGCTTTCTTTTCCAAGAAGCTCTCGGTTGCTGAGAGGAACTATGATGTGGGAGATGGAGAGTTGCTGGCTATAAAATTGGCCTTTGAGGAATGGCGTCACTGGTTGGAGGGGGCTTCTCACCCCGTTACTGTTTATACGGATCATAAGAATTTGGCTTACCTGCAATCTGCCAAGCGTCTGAACCCTAGTTAGGCCAGATGGTCACTGTTTTTTACCAGGTTCAATTTTGTTGTCACTTTTCGTCCGGGGGTCAAAAATATCAAGGCAGATGCGTTGTCTCGCAGTTTTCCTGGGGGAGGTGATTCAGAGGATCCTGCTCCGATTTTGGCTGACGGGGTTGTGGTTTTCACTCTGTATCCCGAATTGGAGATAGAGGTGTTGGGAGCACAGGAGGGGGCTCCTGTTCCTGTCCCCCAGGGAGGTTATTTGTTCCCGAAGAACTGCGATACAAGGTTTTCAAGGAACATCACGATACTGTCCTTGCCGGACATCCTGGTGGTAAGTCCACCTGTGACCTTGTGTCCCGGAGGTTCTGGTGGCCCGGGTTACTTAGGAGCATTGAGGATTACATGGCAGCTTGTGAGACCTGTGCACGATCTAAAGTTGCTCATACTCGACCGGCTGGTTCACTCTTTCCTTTATCTATTCCGTCTCGTCCTTGGACGCACTTGTCCATGGACTTTATTACGGATCTGCCAAAATCCTCTGGGAAAACAGTAATTTTGGTGGTAGTTGATCGTTTTAGCAAGATGACTCATTTTATATCGTTAACTAGTCTGCCTAATGCCAAGACTCTTGCGCAAATTTTTGTTGACAATATCGTGAGATTGCATGGTATTCCTTCGGATGTGGTTTCTGATAGGGGCACGCAGTTTGTCTCCAGGTTCTGGAGGGCGTTCTGCTCTCGGCTTGGCATTCAACTTTCGTTCTCTTCGGCTTTCCATCTGCAGTCGAATGGACAGATGGAGCGTACTAATCAGAACCTGGAGACCTACTTGAGGTGCTTTGTGGCGGAAAATCAGGAGGACTGGTCCTCATTCCTGCCCTTAGCGGAGTTTGCTTTGAATAACCGTAGACAGGAATCCACGGGTAAGTCGCCATTTTTTGGCGCATATGGTTTTCATCCTCAGTTTGGTACCTTTTCTGGGACTAGTTCCTCTGGGATGCCAGAGGAGGAAAGGTTTTCTTCTACCTTATCCTCTATCTGGCGGAGGATACAAGTGAATTTGGAGACGATGGGTGAGAGATATAAGCGAATGGCTGACAGGAGACGTGTGACTGGTCCAGACCTGTGTGTGGGTGATCTGGTGTGGTTGTCCACTAAAAACATTAAATTGAGAGTGCCATCTTGGAAACTGGGTCCAAGATTTATCGGCCCGTACAAAATATCTGCGCTAATCAATCCAGTAGAGTTTCGACTGGAGGATCCATGATGTGTTCCATAGATCTTTATTGAAAAAATATGTGAGACCAGTGGAACCATCGCCATTGCCCCCTCCTCCTGTTCTGGTCGATGGGATTTTAGAGTTCGAGATCTCCAGGATTCTTTACTCTAGAGTTCTTCGGGGTTCTCTTCAGTATCTGGTACACTGGAGGGGATACGGCCCCGAGGAGAGGATGTGGTTTCCGGCATTGGAGGTCAACGCCAGCCGACTGGTTAGGGCTTTTCACAGAGCCCACCCGGATAAGGTTGGTCCGGGGTGCCCGGAGGTCACCCGTAGAAGGGGGGGTACTGTCATGACTTGCTCAGTGTGCGGAGGTCTGTCAGATTGGCAGCATGTGTCTAGCCTTTTGTTTGTTTTGGAATCATGCTGGATCCGCCTTCCTTCAGGTGCTCTGGGTGGGGTCATTGGCTTAAATTGCCTTCAATCCCAGAGGGCCGTGCGGGTTATAGATTTCAGTCTGGCCTTGGATTCAAGGAAGGAAGGATTGTCTGTTCCAGCTCAGATAAGTTTGATTTCTGTTTGTTGTTTGCGGTCTAGGCTATTTGTGTGTCTTCTGCCCCTTCTCTCCTTTCACTATCTCAGGGATTCTAGGGTGTATGCAGTCCAGGCATGAGGACACTTCATTCCTACCATCAAGGTCTGAATGTGGGCTTAGCAGCATAGGGAGAGAAGTCAGGGATGTGCTAGGAGGTGACCTGTCCCCAGCATCTAGCCTAGACACTTGTGTATTTGGTTGTCTGTGTATCTGAGTTCCTGTCCATCGTGACACTCAGTGGCCAAGCTATAAAGAAAGGGGAAACATAAACAGACATATGGCAATGGCAGGTAAGTGAAACTAGTACCACACCTACCTGCCACAGACACACAGCCTGTGCTGCTGTCCACAACAACACAAAGGACACAGCACACATCACACAGGAACCCAGGAAACCATAAGCTGCAATAAATAAAGAGACCAAAGAAACATCTTCATAACACCATACATGAACCTATGACCACAAGGGTGGCCCCCACTGGCAGATGGTATATCACAGGAGGATGACTCCAGCTAGCCACGGTTGAAGTACCCCTCAGACTACTGATCACAGCCGAGGCTAAATAGCCCATGTAGCCACACCCACACACACTAGGAAGGAAGTTAACCCTTCCAACACAAGTCAAGGGATGGAAGCCACTTAAAGGGGAAAGTGCACACATAACTAAAACCCTGTGCACACCAGACATACAAAAGACACAACAAAGACAGGTTGCCAGGTGCAACCGCATGCACATTGCAGCAAGCTGCCTAGCACCAGCTCAGGCTGCTATACTGCGACATACAAAATAACAACTTGTTGCCCGCGGCAACCACAAGTGAGGCAACATACTAGCGGCCCTCACCTGTGGTTGAACAACCAAACCAAACCGCAGGCAACAGCCTGCGGTTCAGGAGTCACGACCATGACCATGGTTGTGACACTAGGGCTCCCAGGTAAGGCCTCAGTGCAGGGTTCCTCCACAACTAGGATGTCAGAGGGCCAGGTCAGTCAGACCAAGGGGAAGCCAAGGGGAAGCAGGCACTACCAGCGGTGGCAGCAGCCTGTGCGAACGGTTTAATGGCACCTTAAAGCAGATGCTTAAGATGTTGGTCGACTCACACGGGCATGACTGGGAGCGGTACCTCCCACACCTGCCGTTCGCCTACCGGGAGGTCCCACAGGCTTCCACGAGGTTCTCCCCATTCGAGCTCCTGTACGAGCGATGTGTGCGGGGGCCCCTGGCTCTGGTGAAAGAGGCCTGGGAAGGAAATGTAGCCACCCCTGAAGTGTCGGTCATCAAGTTTATGTGCTTCCGGGACAAGATGCAGGCCTTGTCGCAGCTAGTGCACGATAATATGGAGCAAGCCCAGGCCGACCAGAAGCGATGGTATGACCAGAATGCTTGTGAGAGAACCTACCAGGTGGATCAAAAGGTATGGTTACTAGTCCCCATACCTCAGGACAAGCTTCAGGCGGCCTGGGAAGGCCCGTACCTTGTGCACCAGCAACTCAATGCCTTAACGTACCTGGTCACCCTGGACCATGCCCGAGGAAGGCGGAAGGCCTTCCACGTGAACATGATGAAGGCACATCATGAGAGAAAGGCATGTGCCCTCCCTGTATGCAACCTTCCAGAAGAGGGGAAGGAAGAGACCCTCCTGGACATGCTCGCACAGGTTAAGGCGGGTGGTTCCATCGAGGATGTGGAGGTGGGCCAACAGCTCTTGAAGGGCCAATGGTCCCAGCTGTGGGCCACACTTTTCCCCTTCCGTGAGTTGTTCAGCAACAAGCCTGAAAGGACAGAGTTGGCTGTCATTACATGGAGACTGGGGATCACCCCCCAATCCGGCGTTCAGCATATTGGGTTTCCTTGGAGGTGCAGGAGCACATGCGCCAGGAGATTGACGAAATGGTGAAGCTGGGGGTCATCCAGGCATGCAACAGCGCTTGGGCCTCGCCTGTGGTCCTCGTCACAAAGAAGGACGGGACCACCCGGTTCCTATAGGAGGTTCGTCCCCCACTATAGTAGCCTGGCGAAGCCCGTGATGGACCTCACCAAGAAGAAGCTGCCCTACACAGTCGATTGGACAAACGACTGCGAGACGGCCTCCCGGCCGCTGAAGGCAGCCCTCTAGAGCTTCCCTGTACTACAAGCAGCCGAATTCATGCAGACGTTTATAGTACAGACTGACGCCAGTGATTTTGGCCTCTGTGCCGTGCTCAGCCAGGTCGACACTACGGGCTAGGAACACCCCGTTTTGTACCTGAGTCGTAAGCTCCTGCCCAGGGAGGTGGCCTACTCCACGATGGAGAAGGAGTGCCTGGCAATTGTCTGGGTACTGCAATGTTTGCAGCCATACTTATTCGGGTGCCACTTCGCTGTGGAGATAGACCACAATCCCCTCAGCTGGTTAAACACCGTTTCAGGAACGAATGGAAGGTTGCTACGCTGGAGCCTCGCTCTCCAGCAGTATCCCTTTACCATTCACCACAGGAAGGGCCATGACCACGGGAACGCAGACGGGTTATCTCGGCAAGGAGAGGGTGCGGATGGGCGCATGGGGGAACACAGGAATGTGCTGCCCCCTAGTTCCCTCTAACCAGATCACTCAAATCCATCAGACATCACGGAACCGGGGGTTCATAAGGAATTATGAATTGCCCGTCCGTCACAGGCATAAACCAGTTATATTCTAACCAACAATGTGTTTCAGTTTGGGAATGATTGGTTTAGGCAAAGGCTGGGTACGGCTATGGGGACCCCCATCTCCTGTACATTTGCGAATATGTACCTTGCCAGACTAGAGGACAGGTATATTTACTCTACTATGAAACCTTTCTTACCCAAGTTAAAAACGTATTTACGTTTTGAGGATGACGTGTTCATAGTTTGGAAAGGTACTGACAACGAGTGCAGCGAGTTCGTCGATTTCCTTAACAGTAATGACATGGGAATGACTTTCACCCTCAATTTTGGAGGCACCAGATTGGAATTCCTGGACGTGGCTGTCCTGGTGGAGGGCGACGAGTTGGTCACGGAGGGCTTTCGCAAGCCCACAGCGACCAACTCCTTGCTCCACCATGACAGCTTCCATCCACAGAGTGTCAAAAAAGCCGTACCCTACGGACAATTCATCAGATTGAGGCGTATCAACAGTAAAGACAGTGGATACCGCAGTCAGGCTCAGGATTTGAAACAGCGGTTATTGAAGAGAGGGTACCCTGAAGAACCACTTAATAGAGACATGAAGAGAGTAGAAGAGGGCTTCTCACAGGATAATCTACTAAGTGGGAGCTCCAGGGGTGACCAGGAAAAGACAGACATTAGGAGTACCAGGTTTGCATTCTCATTCAAATATAGCCCGATGGCAGAGCGGATACGCTCAGTGATATAAAAAAATTGGGATATCCTGAGGAGAGATGCAACCCTGAATGAGCTCACAGGACAAAAACCATTGATCTCCTTTAGAAGGAGCCACACTGTGGAAGACAGACTTGTCAGAAGTAGGTTCCAGCCTAGTAAGAGCAGAAACTGGCTTAAGAGTAACCTACAGAAAGGTAATTTTAGATGTGGCAATTGCTCATTGTGCTCCCATAATTCCCAAAAAATGTATTTGGAGTTTGCTGGGATCCAGCACAGAGTCAATAGCTTTATCAACTGCCGGAGCACATATGTGGTATATTTACTGCTGTGCACCTGCGGGTGATTTTATTTTGGGAAGACCATCAGGTGTCTCTTCGAAAGAGTTAGGGAGCACTTTAACTCTGTTAAGACAGGGAAGAGATGCCCGAGATTTATAGACCATGTCAGAGAGGCCCATGGTGGTGACATTAATTGTATCTCCCTCTCTGGCCTGGAGACTGTGCCTACTCCCCTGCAGGGAGGGGATAGACATCGCCTCCTTCTGCAGAGGGAAGCCAGGTGGATCCTGCGTACACAAGCCCTCGGGGAGCTTGGATTAAATGACAGGAATGACCTTAGTCCTTTCTTGTAAAAATATGTTTACAATCTTGCTTACTTATTGTGCACATTACTTTTGTCCTTATGTTGTTACATGTACACTGTTTTTATACTTTGACGTCATCCTTTTTGCACGGACGCAGCCTGGTTCTTCTATCTCCATGACAACGGTCTGCGCCGGGAGTTAAAAGGAGCGATGGCGCAAGCACGCATTGACGCACAGCCTGAGGAAGTTCATGTAGCGCAAAACGGCCGCCGCTGTTTGATGCGTGCTCTTGAATTGTCCGCCCCCTGCCATATTTGACCCTGAATAAAGCTGCTGTTATTTTTCGTACATGGGTGAGTGCCGCTGTCTATCTTCTCTTCCCCACTGGTATAAACCAAACGGACCTGACCCTGGTTGTAGTTTGGTGATAGGATGCCAGGAAGGGGAGATACAGAGATCTCCCAGCAGAAACCTAATAACATTGCGATGTTTGGTCTCCACCTGCAGCCGGAACCCAGGTGGATCCGTTAGTCCCAGAACCATCTTCCTGTGACCTTCTGGTCTGGAGCTATGGGCCCTAATGGGTTTTGTGGGTCTTTTAGCTGCCAGGACAAGGAAGGGAGGGTGGACTCCTCCCAGAGGGAGGGAAGGGAGTGACCGACTACAGGTGAAAAGGCCCATGCAGGCCAGAGGCCGGCGTCTTTCTCTGAAGGGGCTCACCTCGAGTAACGTGTTTGGAGGGACCGTGGACAAACTGCTGACATCACTGCCCCCATGTGACTACAGCCAAGCATTACAGCAACCCAGAACTCATCACAACCCAAAGGACTACTCATCTATGTGGTAACCGACCCTTGCTCTGTTTAACTCTGTTGTATCATACCACCTGTATTTGCACATCCAACCACTGTATATATTCTCTGTGTATATTGTGTATTATCTCGTGCGTCCTTAACCCCTTAAGGACCCGCACCGTACATGTACGGCGCAATCGGATGTGACTTAAGGACCAGGTCCGCCGGGCGGTGGGGAACGATTGCGGGGGAATCGGGTTACCATGGCTGCTGTTTTTACCGGCAGACAGCCATGCCAGGTAAGGGCAGCATGGTGCTGCACCGCCCCCTGCAGCTCCAAGTGCTGCGATTGGCTGGTCAATGAAGACCGGCACATCGCAGCGCCTGAAGCTGTATACAGCGGCGGGTTGGGTGGGGCTCAGGGGGAGGTGACCGGGGCTGAACTGGTCAGCACCGGTCTCTTCCGAGGTGAGGCAGGGAACACTGATGTTTGGGGTCCCCTGCCAGAGCTGCGATTGGCTGGAATAATGCTCCAGCCAATGGCAGCGCTATAGCTGCACAGGAAAGGGCAGAACATCCCTGCATGCAGCCATTCTAGCTGGTGACTGCATGCAGAGAGGTAGTGTGCTTTTCTGTGCTGCTGTTGGCTTGCTGGAACTTGTGGTGCACCACCATTGTGCATTTAACCCTTTTCTGCTGAAAGAATAAAAAAGTATCTGGAATTGCCGCACTGATTTCTTTTTTTCATTTGCAGCTGTCCCAGATCCCTAAACCACCCTCCGTCCCTGTCCCTTCCGGTCACTGAAGGCTGCCCTCTCGAGCTTCCCTGTACTACAAGCAGCCGAATTCATGCGGCCGTTTATAGTACAGACCGACGACAGTGATTTTGGCCTCGGTGCTGTGCTCAGCCAGGTCGACACTACGGGCCAAGAACACCCCGTTTTGTACCTGAGTCGAAAGCTCCTGCCGAGGGAGGTGGCCTATTCTATGATGGAGAAGGAGTGCCTGGCAATTGTCTGGGCACTGCAACGTTTGCAGCCGTACTTATTCGGGCGCCACTTCACTGTGGAGACGGACCACAATCCCCTCAGCTGGTTAAATTTTTTGGGAGTTTTAGTTTTTTTTTGTGAACAAAAACCTGCAGTTAGTGGTAGTTAGTTATTTTTGCCCCATAAGATGCACTTTTTTCCCTCCAAAATTGGGGGGGAAATGGCAGTGCGTCTTACGGGGTGAATGCTGCAATTTTTACATCGCTAACACTGATACATCACCAGCTGCGATGCTGCACAGCGCAGCGATGTATCAGCTGGGAGGGAGGAGGGGCTGGAGGCCCGCAACTCGCTGCGGGGCCTGGTGCAGTCATTGTACTTTTACACCGGGCCCCGCCACTCACAGCAGTATACATATCTAAACAGTAATCCTTAAGCTCGAGTAACTATCTTTAAAGCAGTACTATCCTGTTTACTACCTTAAAATCAAGCTTCGGGAACAGGCAGAGTGGGCAGCGGCATAACGTCACTCACTCACGTCACACGCCTGCTCCTCCCACTTTATGAATGAAGCAGGCGCGTGACATGAGTGAGTGATGTTACGCTACCGGCCGCTCTGCCTGCTACGGGAGCTTGATTGTAAGGTAGTAAACAGGATAGCGCTGCTTTAAAGTTAAAGTTGAGTAACTTAAGGATTACTGTTTAGATATGTATACTGCTGTGAGCGGCGGGGCCCGGTGTATTGGGGGACACTGTTATGGGGGGGATCTGTGGATGACACATAAAGCATAAGATGTTATATAGTGTCATCCACAGATCCCCCCCCCCCCCCATAGCATGGTCATCCACAGATCACCCTATAACAGTGTCATCCACAGATCCCCCTCCCCATAACAGTGTCATCCAAAGATCCACCTCCCCATAACAGTGCCATCCACAGATCCCCCATAACAGTGCCATCCACAGATCCCCACCATAACAGTGCCATCCACAGATCCCCCCATAACAGTGCCATCCACAGATCCCCCCATAACAGTGCCATCCACAGATCCCCCCATAACAGTGCCATCCACAGATCCCCCCATAACAGTGCCATCCACAGATGCCCCCATAACAGTGTAATCCACAGATCCCCCATAATAGTGTCATCCACAGACCACCATTAGTTCAAAAGCACACCAGTGTCATCCAAAGATCCACCTCCCATAACAGTGCCATCCACAGATCCCCCATAACAGTGCCATCCACAGATCCCCACCATAACAGTGCCATCCACAGATCCCCCCATAAACAGTGCCATCCACAGATCCCCCCATAACAGTGCCATCCACAGATCCCCCCATAACAGTGCCATCCACAGATCCCCCCATAAACAGTGCCATCCACAGATCCCCCCATAACAGTGCCAGCCACAGATGCCCCCATAACAGTGTAATCCACAGATCCCCCATAATAGTGTCATCCACAGGCCACCATTAGTTCAAAAGCACACCAGTGTCATCCAAAGATCCAGCTCCCCATAACAGTGCCATCCACAGATCCCCCATAACAGTGCCATCCACAGATCCCCCATAATAGTGTCATCCACAGACCACCATTAGTTCAAAAGCACACCTTTTGGTTCAAAATATTTTTTTTCTAATTTTCCTCCTCAAAAACCTAGGTGCATCTTATGGGCAGCACCTGCCCATAAGACGCAACTATGTTTTTGAGGAGGAAAATGAGAAAAAAATATATTTACTCTTATTTACTCTTATATATACTCTTCAGCTGAGTTTACTCGTTTGGATGGCCGGGCCATTTTTATTTTATTTGGGTGTGACGTGTGAAATGTGGAAACCTTTATTTCGCGTGAGGGGTGTTGTGTTTTCACACATGTAGGGGCTTGTAATAAATTTGAAATTAAGTATAGAAGAAAAAAAAGGAAAATTATTATTTTTTGAAATAAAGAAAATAATTGCAGCGCAAACTGAGCAGACGCGATCAGTAATGGACACTACTGATCGGTACTCAGTTGTTGCAAAATGAACGTACACAGATGGTGGGTTTGTGCAAAATTCTAAACTGACACTAACTGAAATGTGTGCATATATATCGGATTTTTCGCCCTATAAGATCATTCTTGGGGGAGGATTTATTGCATGCTGTCCCAGTTTGACTGCTAGGAGTGTAAACCTATTCGTATGGTTTCCTATTCAACTGTCTACAGCATTCATATGCTTGAAGAGGATTTATATGCTGCTTCAGTTCGGTTATTGTGGTGTCTGCCAGAGTGCTTGGAAACCTCAGGAAAACGGTAGGAGCATCCGTCAACGGAGGTACTCAGTCGGGGTGCCAGGTGATCCGTTACAATATATATGTCAGATTTTTCGCCCTACAAGACGGTGCGTATATATATATATATATATATATATATATATATACAGGGAGTGCAGAATTATTAGGCAAGTTGTATTTTTGAGGATTAATTTTATTATTGAACAACAACCATGTTCTCAATGAACCCAAAAAACTCATTAATATCAAAGCTGAATATTTTTGGAAGTAGTTTTTAGTTTGTTTTTAGTTTTAGCTATTTTAGGGGGATATCTGTGTGTGCAGGTGACTATTACTGTGCATAATTATTAGGCAACGTAACAAAAAATAAATATATACCCATTTCAATTATTTATTTTTACCAGTGAAACCAATATAACATCTCAACATTCACAAATATACATTTCTGACATTCAAAAACAAAACATAAACAAATCAGTGACCAATATAGCCACCTTTCTTTGCAAGGACACTCAAAAGCCTGCCATCCATGGATTCTGTCAGTGTTTTGATCTGTTCACCATCAACATTGCGTGCAGCAGCAACCACAGCCTCCCAGACACTGTTCAGAGAGGTGTACTGTTTTCCCTCCTTGTAAATATCACATTTGATGATGGACCACAGGTTCTCAATGGGGTTCAGATCAGGTGAACAAGGAGGCCATGTCATTAGATTTTCTTCTTTTATACCCTTTCTTGCCAGCCACGCTGTGGAGTACTTGGACGCGTGTGATGGAGCATTGTCCTGCATGAAAGACTTCTTCCTGTACCACTGCTTGAAGAAGGTGTCTTCCAGAAACTGGCAGTAAGACTGGGAGTTGAGCTTGACTCCATTCTCAACCCGAAAAGGCCCCACAAGCTCATCTTTGATGATACCAGCCCAAACCAGTACTCCACCTCCACCTTGCTGGCGTCTGAGTCGGACTGGAGCTCTCTGCCCTTTACCAATCCAGCCACGGGCCCATCCATCTGGCCCATCAAGACTCACTCTCATTTCATCAGTCCATAAAACCTTAGAAAAATCAGTCTTGAGATATTTCTTGGCCCAGTCTTGACGTTTCAGCTTGTGTGTCTTGTTCAGTGGTGGTCGTCTTTCAGCCTTTCTTACCTTGGCCATGTCTCTGAGTATTGCACACCTTGTGCTTTTGTGCACTCCAGTGATGTTGCAGCTCTGAAATATGGCCAAACTGGTGGCAAGTGGCATCTTGGCAGCTGCACGCTTGACTTTTCTCAGTTCATGGGCAGTTATTTTGCGCCTTGGTTTTTCCACACGCTTCTTGCGACCCTGTTGACTATTTTGAATGAAACGCTTGATTGTTCGATGATCACGCTTCAGAAGCTTTGCAATTTTAAGAGTGCTGCATCCCTCTGCAAGATATCTCACTATTTTTGACTTTTCTGGGCATGTCAAGTCCTTCTTTTGACCCATTTTGCCAAAGGAAAGGAAGTTGCCTAATAATTATGCACACCTGATATAGGGTGTCGATGTCATTACACCACACCCCTTCTCATTACAGAGATGCACATCACCTAATATGCTTAATTAGTAGTAGGCTTTCGAGCCTATACAGCTTGGAGTAAGACAACATGCATAAAGAGGATGATGTGGTCAAAATACTAATTTGCCTAATAATTCTGCACTCCCTGTATATATACATATACACTCACCTAAAGAATTATTAGGAACACCATACTAATGTGGTGTTGGACCCCCTTTTGCCTTCAGAACTGCCTTAATTCTATGTGGCATTGATTCAACAAGGTGCTGATAGCATTCTTTAGAAATGTTGGCTCATATTGATAGGATAGCATCTTGCAGTTGATGGAGATTTGAGGGATGCACATCCAGGGCACAAAGCTCCCATTCCACCACATCCCAAAGATGCTCTATTGGGTTAAGATCTGGTGACTGTGGGCGCCATTTTAGTACAGTGAACTCATTGTCATGTTCGAGAAACCAATTTGAAATGATTCGAGCTTTGTGACATGGTGCATTATCCTGCTGGAAGTAGCCATCAGAGGATGGGTACATGGTGGTCATGAAGGTATGGACATGGTCAGAAACAATGCTCAGGTAGCCCGTGGCATTTAAACGATGGCCAATTGGCACTAAGGGGCCTAAAGTGTGCCCAGAAAACATCCCCCACACCATTACACCACCACCACCAGCCTGCACAGTGGTAACAAGGCATGATGGATACATGTTCTCATTCTGTTTACGCAAAATTCGGACTGTACCATTTGAATGTCTCAACAGAAATCGAGACTCAGACCAGGCAACATTTTTCCAGTTTTCAACAGTCCAATTTTGGTGAGCTCGTGCAAATTGTAGCCTCTTTTTCCTATTTGTAGTGGAGATGAGTGGTACCCGGTGGGGTCTTCTGCTGTTGTAGCCCATCCGCCTCAAGGTTGTGCATGTTGTGGCTTCACAAATGCTTTGCTGCATACCTCGGTTTTAACAAGTGGTTATTTCAGTCAACGTTGCACTTCTATCAGCTTGAATCAGTCGGCCCATTCTCCTCTAACCTCTAGCATCAACAAGGCATTTTCGCCCACAGGACTTCCGCATACTGGATGTTTTTCCCTTTTCACACCATTCTTTGTAAACCCTAGAAATGGTTGTGCGTGAAAATCCCAGTAACTGAGAAGATTGTGAAATACTCAGACCGGCCTGTCTGGCACCAACAACCATGCCACGCTCAAAATTGCTTAAATCACCATTCTTTCCCATTCTGACATTCAGTTTGGAGTTCAGGAGATTGTCTTGACCATGACCACAACCCTACATGCATTGAAGCAACTGCCATGTGATTGGTTGACTAGATAATGGCATTAATGAGAAATAGAACAGGTGTTCCTAATATTTCTTTAGGTGAGTATATATACACACATTTCAGTTAGTGTCAATTTAGAATTTTGCACAAATGCACCATCTGTGTACGTTCATTTTGTAACAACTGAGTACCGATCAGTAGTATCCATTACTGATCGCGTCTGCTCAGTTTGCACTGCAATTTTTAATTTTTTTTTCCCTTTTTTTTTCTCCTAAATTTAATTTCAAATTTATTACAAGCCCCTGCAGGTGTGAAAACACAACATACACACCCCTCACACGAAATAAAGGTTTCCACATTTCACACGTCACACCAAAATAAAATAAAAATGGCCCATCCATCCAAACGAGTATACTCAGCTGAAGAGGCATACACCATACTTGCCTCCGATACTGAGTCTGCCAGTGAGGGAGAAAAGGATGCTACTTTCCTCTACTCCTCTACCCCATCATCATCATCCGCTGATGAGGGACCCTCTAGAAGGCGCCCCAGGGTAGCAGCGGAGCCAGCCCCCCAGAGTGAAC
This sequence comes from Bufo gargarizans, assembly GCF_014858855.1. Lineage (NCBI taxonomy): Eukaryota > Metazoa > Chordata > Amphibia > Anura > Bufonidae > Bufo > Bufo gargarizans. Next base: position 77,806,177 of record NC_058084.1, read on the forward strand.
CCTTATGGACCCCACCCCCTGATAATTATCAGCCCCAAATTCTGGATTTTGAGGACAGGTCCGGAATACAGATAGATAGTGCGGCTTCACTGAACTAGATTTTTTCAAAATCTTCTTCTCTAAAGACTTTGTAAATGTAATGGTGGCCCAAACCAATTTATATTATATATTTTATATATACAATTTATAATATATATATATATATATATATTTAACCCTACATCGGCATATGCTAGACCCCTAGGTTGGACCCCAGTAAGTGCAGCAGAGATGGTGAAGTTTTGGGGACTCATGCTGCATATGGGCGTTGTAAAAAAAACAAATGTTAGACAATATTCGAGTTTGGACATTTTCTACCAGACTCCAATTTACAGTAACAGCATGACCCGGAAGCGATTTGAGTCAATTAGGAAATTCCTACACTAACACAATTCACAGTGCTCACCCCAAAACGACCCAACATTTGACCGTCTGTTCAAGGTTAGGCCTGTCATTGACTACTTTAACACCAAGTTTGAGATGTACAACCCAGATAAAAATGTCTGTGTAGATGAGTCCCTATTACTTTTCAAAAGGAAAAATAGATTTCGCCAGTACCTGCCCAGCAAACGTGAAAGGTGTGGCTTAAAGGTTTACAAACTTTGTAAGAGTAGCTCCGGGTACACCCACAAGTTCCGCATTTACGAAAGGAAAGATTCCCGGATAGAACCCCCAGAATTCCCGGATAGAACCCCCAGTTAGTGGGAAGATCGTGTGGGACTTGCTGCACCCAATGCTGGATAAGGGTTACCACCTCTATGTGGATAACTATTATACCAGCATACCCCTATCCATGTCCCTAACTGCCAGAGGTATTGTGGCTTGCGGCACAGTGCACAAAAATCAGAGAGGCCTCCCTAGATCCCTGGTAGGGCAACCACTGAGAATGGGTGAAAGCAGGGCTCTCCTCCATGAGAACATGCTGGTGGTTAAGTACAAGGACAAGAGGGATGTCCTTGTACTGACCACCATTCACACTGACGCTGGGTTCAGACCTGAGCGTTCTGAAAGGAGCGCTCTGTATGCGCGATTGTACCGGCGTTTGCAATCGCGCATACAGAGACAAGTGAACTCCCATTGTCGCTCGTTCCCGAAAGTCTATGTACAGGAACGCGCGACAAGACGCCCCAAAGAAGCTCATGTACTTCTTGGGGCGTCGGGTGTTTTACAGCGCGATCGTACGCGCTGTAAAATGCCCAGGTGAGAACCATTCCCATAGGGAATCATTGTTTTTTCCTTGTTGAGCGTTTTACAGTGCGTAGGAACGCACTGTAAAACGCTCAGGTGTGAACCCAGCCTAACTCCAGCTCCCCTGCTCCTGTACAAGGTACCACAACCACTACCCCTAAACCAGTTTGTACCCTGGACTACAACAGGCACATGGGAGGGGTGGATCTTTCAGATAAAATTCTAAAGTCCTACAGTGCCACACGAAAAACGAAAGTGTAGTACAAAAAGCTGGCCGTACACATTGTATAGATGGCAATGTGCAATGCGTACGTGCTATCTAAATCTGCAGGCCACACAGGAACTTTCCTTCAGTTCCAAGAGGTGGTTATCAAGGCCCTAATTTTTCAAAGCCAGGCCGGGGAGGATCCCAGTACTTCAGGAAGTCATGGCGCCCGTGTCGTACCAGGGCAACATTTTCCAGGTCAAGTCCCCCCAGACAGCAAGGAAGGGAAGGACCTAAAAAAGATGCAGGGTATGTTCCAAAAGGGGGATAAGGAAAGACACAATTTACCACAGCGAAACCTGCCCTGAAAAACCTAAGGCCTGTGCATGACGGAGTGTTTTAAAATCTATCACACATCCATGGAGTATTAATTTAATTTCATCTTTTATGCTCCCTGTAATATTTCCACTTTATATCTGATTTATTCAACCTCGCTTGCATATCCACTTTCCAACAAACACTACATATCTACATATTCTTTTCTGTGAGACAACTGTTAGGTCAAAAGTGCCCTTTAAAAGTGCCCCACCCCTTTAAATGTTTGTATGGGGGTGCTCGTTCCAAAATGCGGTCACTTCTTGGGGTTTTTAATTTCTGGGGACCTCAGGATTAATTAAAATGCAACATGGCACCTAAAATTAATGTCTGCCAATTTAGGTCAGCAAAATCCATATTTTGCTGTTTGACTCTAGAGCCAATATGCACTTTTGGGGTGTTGCCGTATTCGGGGGGGAAAGGGTAACTAAAAGTGGGGTGTCCTGTTACCCCTTGTGAAAGTAAAGAATGTGGGTTTAAAGCAACTTTTTCTGGAAAAATATTTAATTTTTCCTTTTCACAGCCAAGTGTTTCCTAATTCTGTGAAACGCCTGATGGGTCAAAGTGCTTACTACACACCTTAAAATATTCCTTGAGGGGTGTAGTTTCTGGGATGGGGTCACTTTTTGGGGGTTTCCACTGTAGGGCCACCTCAGGATGTCTTCATATGGGACAAAGCTCCCAATTACCATTCCAGCTAAATCCACTCTCCAAAAGTCATATGGTGCTCCTTCCACTCTGATGCCTGCTGTGCGCCCATACATCAGTTTTTGAGCACACATGGGGTGTTTCTGTAAACTCAAGATTAAGGGTAATAGATTTTAAGTTTTGTTTGGCTGTTAACCCTTGATGTGTTGCACAAGAAATAGATTAAAATTTTAAATCTGCAAGAAAAAGTGAAATTTGGAAATTTCATTCCCATTTTCCTTTAAATCTCACGGGGTTCCTAAGGCTCCTTGCAGACGAGTTTGAGCGGAATAGGTCTGGATGCGTTGCGGATGGGTTCAGTGAAAAATGCGCAATTTCGCAAGCAAGTTCATTCAGTTTTGTATGCGATCGCGTTCAGTTTTTATCGTGCAGCTGCAATGTGATTTCATACGTTTTGCACACGCGTGATAAAAAACGGAAGGTTTACAAACAAAATATCTTAGCAACCATCAGTAAAGACGCATCGCATCTGCACTTGCTTGCGAATGCGATGCGATTTTCACGCAGCCTCATTCACTTCTCTGGGGCCAGCGTTGTGTGAAAATCGCAGAATATGGAACATGCTGCGATTTTCACGTAACGCAAGAGTGATGCATGAAAAACAACGCTCATGTACACAGACCCATTGAAATGAACGGGTCCAGATTCAGTGCGGGCACAATGCGTTCGCATCACGCATTGCACCCACGCAGAATACTCGCTCTTGTGAAAATCCTAAAGGGTTAACAAAGTTTGGAAAATCAGTTTTGAATAGCTTTAGGGGTGTAGTTTATAAAAGTGGTTGATTTATGGGTGGTCTCTAATATGTAAGCCCCAGAAAGTGATTTTATAACTGAACCGGTCCTGAAAAAATTGTGTTTTGGAAAAATTTTAAGAATTGCTTCTAAACTTCTAAGCCTTCTAACGACCCAAAATGAAATGTCATTTTCAAAATGATCCAAACATGAAGTAGACATATGGGCAATGTAAAGTAATAATTATTTTTGGAGGTATTATTATGGATAATAAAAGTAGAAGAATTTAAATTTGCTAATTTTTGCTAAATTTGTTATTTTTTTATAAATAAAAACTAAATATTTTGACTCAATTTTACCACTGTCATGAAGTACAACATGTGACGAGAAATGGCCTCTTCATAACTTCGGTGGATCCACCGCCAGCACAGGGCCTTATTAAGACCTGTGTCTCATATGCCGGTCTTAATAAATGTGCCCCATTGCATTGTGTACTAAACATAACTGACCCGTCTACGACCCTTGCTTCTAGAAGCTTCAGTCCAATCATGGCATCTATGTCCTCTATCCAGAGGTCATGAACAGGGATGGTCAGTTCGCAGTGTTCGCCAGCGAACACATGCGGGCTGCCATCTTTAGTAAGGTAGACTCACCCGTCCGGCGATGCACAGGTAAGCCCTTATCTATGCCTGTGTCGGGAGCCGGTCTGAAATCAAATGCAGTCACTGGGAGCAGGCAGTTCAGAGAACAGCCGCAGGGGGCCTTCATCGGGCTGTTCTCAGAACTGCCTGCTCCCGGTGAAAATAGAACATGAACACGGATCACAGACCCATTCAACAGCCGTGTGCATGAGGCCCAACTGTTTTGACACATGAAGCCTGTAATACTACTTGAACATGCAATTGTTTTATTGCTTTACATTACATATAGAACATAATGTGCCTTTTACTGTCCTCAGGTACCTTGGTAGATCCTGAACAAGAGTCACCCTCTACAACGCAAATGTGGATCCAGCAGAAACGAGATCAGATCATAAATCAAATGACGGAAGCCTGTCTGAACCAGTGCCTGGACGCTCTCATTTCCAATCATTTAATTTTGAAAGAAGAGTATGAACTGATAAGATCAAAGGATACGAGGTGCGCAAAAGTCAGAGAGCTTATTGACACCTGTGACTTTAAAGGAGAAGGTTTCGCCAGGATTATTGTGCAAAAACTAAAAGAAAACAAGCAATTCGGCCTCCGGCCATTTCCAGAAATATGAGAGAACTGTCATATAATGTTTTTTGTCACATGTAAATGAATGCACTGTAAATATACATATGCTACCAGAGCAGGTAAAGTCACTGCTAGACATGTAAGTGGTTATCCAATGACTAATGTAAAAAGTGAAAATCAGACATCATATAGTACATGACAACCTCTTTCTAACAAAGCTAGAACCAGCCCTGTACCTCACATGGATCCAGAGATCTGCTCATTCATTGCTCTGCTAGATTTATATCAAGCTGGCAGCTCAAGGGGAGTGTCTTTTCTGCTGCAGCTAAGGAGGCGTGTCCATATTCCCCCTATCACAGGGTAGGAGGCGTGTCTCAGCTCTCCGTATCACAACTCAGGAGGCAGTTGAAGAATGAAACTGAGCATGTGCGGCCTTCTCAGTGAGCAGATCAACCACTGCAGGTGGCGCTATACAGATATTTATTGAATAGGTCAGTGGCTATGCTAAATATTTAATTACATGTAGTTACAAATGTATTCAGATCCAGGTGCTGGTTTAAAAACTGTAGAATATTTTTCATGGGACAACCCCTATAAAAAGCACCTACCAGCAGGATCAACTTCAGTTCTAAAGTTTCTGAGGGAAAAAAGGCTTTTATTCTATACGCAAATGAGAGTTTTTGTGCACCTCGTTTCCTCAGCTTTCCAGTGCTGGCCATGCAATGAATGTGACGAGCAGTTGTAATTACACTGCACCGACTCTTTAAAGGAGACGACACGCAGGTGTTATTGAAGCTGATTTACAAAAGTTTCTATGAATTTTTCTATGCTGAAAATTAGGGTTAACTGCTCTGTTTACAATCTGACCTAATTTAGTACCATTCACTGGAATACTATACACCAATAGTAGTTAAAGGGGGTTATCCCATCTTAGGCAATAGGGGAATATCGCTAGGATGTGCCCCCATTGTCTGATAGGTGCGGGTCCCACCTCTGGGACCCACACCTACAAGGAGAACGGAGTCAGGGAGAGTTGTGGCTGGATGTCCACCACCAGGCGCAGCTCCCAGCCTCTCCCGTTCAAGTGAAGGGGAGCTCACCACGCATGCGCTGCCACCACTCCCATTCATTTCTGAGGGGCCGACGGAAATGGCGGAGCCAGCTATTTTCGGCGGCTCCATAGAAATTAATGGAGGGTGGCTGCGCATGCGCACTGCGCCCTCCTCAACTTTCTCTGCTCCGTTTTACTTGTAGGTACGGGTCTCAGAAGTGGGACCCGCACCTATCAGACAATGGGGGCATATCCTAGCGATATGGGATAACCCCTTTAATGTGCCCAATACATTACACACTGATGTAGCAGCATTTGCCATTATTACTTTGCTGTAAATATATTTGATATTTATGTGTAAAAAGGATCAGAATAGGTTTATTTCCTGATATCATGTGACATGCCATAGGCATACAGGAGCTTACATTGCCCATAGAATTTCACTGTAAAATGGATATGTCCGCCATATGCTTCGGGAGCTTTCCTGAAACTAGGGATACTGAGAATATGGAACACTGAATATAATTATCTATTTTTTGCTAATTATTTTCACTTAACAGTTTCAGTGCATGTACGCCAATATTCGTACTTAAAATAATTGCATAATAAAACATTTTGGAAACATTCTCGGTTATTCTACCTTTTTTCACTCACAAAATCAACTTACTATAGAGATGTTTTCCAGTTTCTAGATATACTGTAGATGACCTACCCTCAGGATAGGTCATCAGTATAAGATCATGGGCATCCAGAATACGGCACCTCCACTTAAGGGCACTGCAAACTTGAATGGGTCCGCAAACCCGGAGATGCGGTGCGGAAGCACTATGGAGTACTTCCGTGGTGTTTCTGGCCGTGCCTCTGCACTGCAAAAAAGTAGTGAATGGGTCCCCCATCCGCATGCGACTGCCCCATGGTCGTCGCCCAGCCCGGCCAGCACACAGGAAGCTGAGCTGCAGTAAGCTGGCATGGCCGCTACATGGAGGACAGAGATTCTGCTGACGACCAATTAGTTGTTTCTAGATCTAGCAGCTAGAGGAGCCAGCTGATTGGTGGGGTACTGGGGGACCCAATCTGATATCTGGAAGCTGCAAACCCCTTTAAGGGGTTTCTGTCACCTGAAAAATCGGTATTAAGCTGGCTGACATTAGCGATGTGCTAATGTCAGCTGAACATAACTATATTAGTGCCATCTCACTGCCTGAGAAAAATAAACTTTTATAATATGCTAATTAGCCTCTTCTCTTGATTGACGGGGCCAGGGCAGTGTTGCTCTCCTCCCGCCAGCCGTGTCTTCTGCAAAAATTGCGCCCACACTAAATCCAGACCCATTCACTTCAATGTGGCTGTTCAGATGAACGGTGATTTTCACGCATCACTTGTGCGTTGCATGAAAATCGCAGCATGTTTTATATTCTGCGTTCGGTGGGCCACGGCGATCAGGGCAGTCTTTAACGCGGTACTAATGAAGCGCTTCCATAATGGAAGCGCTTTATTAGTACAGGAGGACCAGGAAGCGGTGAAGGATCTGTACTCAATGCTTCCTGGTCCTCGGCTCGGCTATCGGCTGTGCAGGGCTGCGCACATCGTGAGGTCGCTCTGTGAGCTCGCACTGTGCGCCGCGATACACAGCCGACAGCAGAATGAAGAGGATTGCGATGGTGACCAGGAACAGGAGAGGTAAGTGGGTTTTTTGTGGGTTGTTTTTTTTTGCCCTGGGGGCTGACATAAGGGCTGATGGCTGACATATGGGTGATGGCTGACATAAGGGGCTGATGGCTGACATAAAGGGGTGATGGCTGACATAAGGGGCTGATGGCTGACATAAGGGGCTGATGGCTGACATAAGGGGCTGATGGCTGACATAAGGGGCTGATGGCTGACATAAGGGGCTGATGGCTGACATAAGGGGCTGATTGCTGACATAAGGGGCTGATGGCTAACATAAGGGGCTCATGGCTGACATGGTAGCTGATAGATGGCTAAAGGTTGGGGGGTTGATCTGAGGCATTGGGGGTCTGATCTGAGGTCTGATTAACATTGGGGTTCTGATTGCTGGTCTGACCTGAGGTGTAATAAAAATATTTTTTCTTATTGTTCTACTCTAAAACCTAGGTGCATCTTATAGTGCGAAAATACAGTACAGTGCAGCAGAGACCAATGCAGAAGAGACCAGGTACAGCAGAGACCCTAGTCAGTTTATATAGTCGTTATTTAGTGTTATATATTGTAATATGCACCTTGTGTTTTGTTATGAACGTGAATCAGTCAGCGCCGACTAGCACCCCCTAAGCCCCGCCTACCCCCTAAGCCCTGCCCACGAACCCCCGCCCACTCCCCCCACCCGGTCCCTGGGAAAATTGTCTTGCATGAAACTGGTCCTTGGTGCAAAAAAGGTTGGGGACCACTGCTCTACGTGGTCTTTTACCGAAAAATTATTTCTAAACTCTGTTTCTTTAAAAAAAAAAAAAGTAGGGTTGTGGTCCTGGTCAAGACAATCTCCTGAACTCCAAACTGAATGTCAGAATGGGAAAGAAAGGTGATTTAAGCAATTTTGAGCGTGGCATGGTTGTTGGGGCCGGTCTGAGTATTTCACAATCTGTTCAGTTACTGAGATTTTCACGCACAACCATTTCTAGGGTTTACAAAGAATGGTGTGAAAAGGGAAAAACATCCAGTATGCGGCAGTCCTATGGGCGAAAATGCTTTGTTGATGCTAGAGGTCAGAGGAGAATGGGCCGACTGATTCAAACTGATAGAAGAGCAACGTTGACTGAAATAACCACACGTTACAACCGAGGTATGCAGCAAAGCATTTGTGAAGCCACAACACGCACAACCTTGAGGCGGATGGGCTACAACAGCAGAAGACCCCACTGGGTACCACTCATCTCCACTACAAATAGGAAAAAGAGGCTACAATTTGCACAAGCTCACCAAAATTGGACTGTTGAAGACTGGAAAAATGTTGCCTGGTCTGATGAGTCTCGATTTCTGTTGAGACATTCAAATGGTAGAGTCCGAATTTGGCGTAAACAGAATGAGAACATGTATCCATCATGCCTTGTTACCACTGTGCAGGCTGGTGGTGGTGGTGGTGGTGTAATGGTGTGGGTGATGTTTTCTGGGCACACTTTAGGCCCCTTAGTGCCAATTGGCCATCGTTTAAATGCCACGGGCTACCTGAGCATTGTTTCTGACCATGTCCATCCCTTCATGACCACCATGTACCCATCCTCTGATGGCTACTTCCAGCAGGATAATGCACCATGTCACAAAGCCTGAATCATTTCAAATTGGTTTCTTGAACATGACATTGAGTTCACTGTACTAAAATGGCGCCCACAGTCACCAGATCTCAACCCAAAAGAGCATCTTTGGGATGTGGTGGAATGGGAGCTTCGTGCCCTGGATGTGCATCCTTCAAATCTCCATCAACTGCAAGATGCTATCCTATCAATATGGGCCAACATTTCTAAAGAATGCTATCAGCACCTTGTTGAATCAATGCCACGTAGAATTAAGGCAGTTCTGAAGGCAAAAGGGGGTCCAACACTGTATTAGTATGGTGTTCCTAATAATTCTTTAGGTGAGTGTATATGCAGTACATTAGATTTTCTACATAAATGCCACTGAAACAAAGCTTCTCAGCAACTGGTAATGACATTTTATTGCCATAAATTCCTGCAGAGAAAGTGACGTCCGGGCAGGGGTTGTCCAAAATGAACATTTATAATAAAGTGGATGTGGATCCATTGTTTCATTTGAATAGATTTGACTAGTATCCACTACTAATGCCTCATTCACACTTCAGTGTTCCTTCAGTGATTTCCATCATTGATTTTGAGCCAGAACCAGGTGCGGCTCTAAACACAGAACAGGTGCAGACTTTTCACTTATACCTTATGTCTGTGGAGGCTCCAGTCCTGGTTGTGGCTCACAATCGCCGATGGAAATCACTGACCAAAACAGTGTAGTGTGAATAAGACATAAGGGTTATCAAAGTGGCCCCCTTAGCTTTACCCTTTAACCTCTTTACAAGGATCTGCATAATTCTGCAGGGGAACCACCAGGCTGATGCCTCCTGGAGAAGTCTCTGTTCAAGTGACTGTTGATCTACGGGAGACAAGAGAGACCAGTGTGAAGCACTAGAAGATAAAAACCGTAGTCAGGTAAAAGTCAAGGTCAGACCAGGCAGAATAAGTGCAAACTGTGGCTCTACTGAAAACAAGGGGAGGCAGTTTTTGGTGCAGAATGTGGGCCAATTCTGCTGTCAGAAAACTCTGTGTGAACCAGCCCTAAAAAGAATCTACTCATACTGCATATAAAAAAAGGCACATTAAAAGGGTTATGCGACTAATATAAATGTATCCTGACCAATAGATATCATTGCTTATATCACTTTCCCCAAATACCCCAAAACTGCCTAATTCTAAGGTTATTAGCTGACCATTGCACCCTGTGGTAAATCAGTTTTGATTTGAGTTGCTATTGGTTACGTCCTGTAGTGGAGTCTTGTGATACAGGACGCACATGCTCACAGCGCTTCTTTTCCTTCCCTTCAATAACCCCTCCTCTATGTGCAGTGTCAGTTATGGATGGAAAGACAGACAGATATTTAATAGGCAAACATAATGAATCATGATACATTTTGCTGTAACAAATGATGGACATTTGCAAAAGTTGTGCCTTTTACAAATCCAGTTGCACAGAGCATTTTGAATATGTGGAGGCAGAAAATGAACTGATTGGTGTCACATATCCTGCTGATGTCAGGAAACATCTCACTGCCCTAAGGCATGATAGGACAGCAGTCACATGATAAACCAGGACGTAGAATTAAAGCATGGGGGATAAGAAAACTACAAATGAGGTACATAACAAAACAAAAATAAAAATAAATCTGGACTGGGAACTTAATGAAAATAAACTTTGAGTGAAAACTAGTTTATGGTGCAACAATCACGTAGATTCTTGAGACAGAGTTTTAGCACCACCACACCCCATCCCTCAAAGAAGAAAGACCTTAGAAAATGCTGTGAGAATTATTTTGCCTTTACTAAATGACAGGCCTGGGCTTCACCTTAAAAGGATTTTCCAGGATTTCTTAACTGATGAAGTATTCTCTGGTCCGCAAAAATACAGAAGCTATTCCGTGTGCATTCCGTTTTGGTATGTCCGTTCCGCAGAAAAATAGAACATGTCCTATTATAGTCCACATTACGGACAAGGATAGGACTGTTCTATTAGGGGCCAGCTGTTCCATTTTGCAAAATATGGAATGCACATGGACGTCATCCGTATTTTTTGCAGACCGCAAAATACATACGGTCGTGTGCATGAGCCCTAACAAAGATTCTGCTGAAACACTGTGTAGTGAGTAGCCAAGCCTCAGAAGATCTATAGACAGGAGAAGCAGCAAGCGAGACCAGAGGAACGTCAACAAGGAGCAAATAGTGAGCTCACAGGGGAATCATTGCCCCTTTAGAGTAGTGGAGGGGGATAGTCTAGCTGCAGGAAGGAAATGTTTGTGGGATTCTGTATGGGCTGTTGCTGAAGCACAGGGGCTGAATGTGCTGCCAACCCTAGGAGGCCTGTGACAGATGTCAGCCAGTTAGGAACAGTGGCGCACCTACAGGGGGGGTCCAGCGGGTCTGGACCCCCCCTAGAACAACCAGGCAAAATTATTTTTTTTTAATCCTTCAGGGGCGCACCGCCGATCACCACAGGCGGCGCGGCTCTGGATGTAATTGCAGCTGCGGCGGTGGGGGGGGGGGGCAGTAGGAGATGAGCGCTTCCATTGTGGAAGCGCTCATCCCCATATCTGTGCTGCGGCAGGGGAGGGAGAGGTGTGTCCCTCCCCTGTTCTTCTGATAGGCCGCAGGCACTAATGCCTGCAGCCTATCAGAGGCCGGCTCTGGCGGCGCGATGACGTCATCATCGCCCCGCCTGAGCCGGGCAGCACACAGAAGGGACACGGGCCGGAAGAGGCTGCATCGCATCGCTGCTGGTAAGTATCGGTGTATTTTTATTTATTTTTTTGAGGTGGGGAGCTGGCACTATGGGGGCACTAAAAAAGGGGAGAACTGCACTATGGGGCACTAAAAAAGGGGAGAACTGCAGTATGGGGGCACTAAAAAAGGGGAGAACTGCACTATGGGGGCACTAAAAAGGGGGAGAACTGCACTATGGGTGCACTAAAAAGGGGAGAACTGCACTATGGGGGCACTAAAAAAGGGGAGAACTGCACTATGGGGGCACTAAAAAAGGGGAGAACTGCACTATGGGGGCACTAAAAAAGGGGAGAACTGCACTATGGGGGCACTAAAAAAGGGGAGAACTGCACTATGGGGGCACTAAAGGGGAGAACTGCACTATGGGGGCAGTAAAGGGGAGAACGGCACTATGGGGGGCAGTAAAGGGGAGAACGGCACTATGGGGGGCAGTAAAGGGGAGAACGGCACTATGGGGGGCAGTAAAGGGGAGAACGGCACTATGGGGGGCAGTAAAGGGGAGAACGGCACTATGGGGCACTAAAGGGGAGAACGGCACTATGGGGGGCACTAAAGGGGAGAACGGCACTATGGGGGCATTATTTGGGGGGCATTATTTGGGGGGCACCATGGGGGAGAGGAGCACTATGGGGGCTCTAAAGGGGCTTTTTTTTTTACACATTATGGGGGGCACTATAGGGGAGAATGGCACTATGAGGCATCTGGTGGCACTATAGGGGCATTATTTGGGGGCACTAAGGGGAAGTGGGGGCTCTAAAGGGTCCTTTATTCTTATTGGCACATTATGGGGGCATTATTGCATCTGGTGGCACTAAGGGGGCATTTTTTTTACTGCCACATTATGGTAGGCACTATGGGGGAAAGAAGCACTATTGGGGCATATGGTGGCACTTAGAAGGGGCATTTTTTACTGGCATATTATGGGCGACACTATGGGGAAGGGGAGAGGAGCACTATGAGGGCATTTACTGGGGCACTATATAGGGGTATTTTATACTGGCATACATTGTGGGGACATTAGCTCAACAGCGGGTACTAAGCGGGGGTACAATCATTTTTGGGGGACATTATCTTTATACTATTAGTGTCTGGGCACAGTTATTTTTTTAGAGCACTGTGTGCCAATAATTGTTGAAGGGGGCACTATCTGTGTGGTAGCAGTATTTCCAGGGGGACTGTTTCTGCAGTATAGTATTGGGGGCACAGCGGGCACAGTATTGGGGGTGGCAGGAAAGGGGGTTCAGAAGATGTGAAGATGATGGAAATGTGGGAAACTAATGTCAGTTTGTTAATCTCTGCAGAGACGGGAGATGGCTGAAAAATCAACATGGCGGTCTGGTCTGAATGGAGAAGATGAGGAAAGAGAACGTCTACAACAAAGGTGACATCACTGGATGTAAGAGGTAGGGGGCGCTATGTAGGAGAGGAGATGCTCCGGCTCCTCCCCTGCCATTTGCAGAAGGAGGATTCAGAGCTGGGTGAGGACAGCCAAAGGGGGCAGCAGGCAGATGGTGGGGGGAACCACAGGCCTTGAGCAGGATCGGGGGAGGGAGGAGAGCGGAGGAGCTTCCTGGCTGCAGCCTGCTGTCTATTGTATGATGTGAAGCAGGCAGTGCAGCCAGTACAGACCCCCCTCTCTCAGTATGATGTGTAGAGACAGGCCGCAACTATAGAATGTCAGCTGTACAGTGTTTGTTGGGAGTGGCCTATTATATGCAGGAGGGGCTTTTAATAATGGGCGGGGCCCAAAAAATTGCGGCGCGCTTCATGCGCCGCATTGTTCTTTTCCTGCAGAGCTTTTAGAATGGCCAAGTAAAAGAATCAGCGCAACACGCTACACCTGCCACATTTTTTTGCCTTTCGGACCCCCTAGACAAAATTCCTGGGTGCTCCCCTGGTTAGGAATCTGAAGTAAATGGATCCTGGGGAACATTAACCCAGTGAGAGGCTATAGCTGAGTCAGCATATACAGTAGCGGGGCTACCCTGAAGCCTGTGAAGTGAAATAAATAGTTCTGTCCTCTGGTGTAATTGAAGAAAAATGTGGTAAGTGTTGGCTTATTGAGAGCCTAACAAATAGAGCCGCATATGGAGAATGACCCTTCCGAAAAGTTGGTGAAGTTAGTTTTGTGTTATCCAGTTTATTTGTGGTCGTAGTGGTCAATGAGAAGATAATAGAAACCTGTGGTCTTTCTTTGTCTGAAGTTTGAGTCTTTGTGCGTGAAATTGAAACTGAGTTCTAGACTGTTCATTTCATGCCTCCAAGTGTGAACAGAAGCCAGCAGTTATAAAAGTGCAAGATTTTTTTTGTTTTTTGTTTTTCTATGTTGACATTTAAAGGGGTTGTCCGAGTTCAGAGCTGAACCCAGACATATCCATATTTTCACCCAGGCAGCCCACCTGATGTTAGCATCGAAGCATCTCATACTCCGATGCGCTCCCTTGCCCTGCGCTAGATCGCGCAGGGCTCTTTTGTTTACAATGTGTTCGGTGACTTCACCAGCTCTGATGGACATGTTTTAGTGCTGCCCTAGCCGTTTTACTGGCTAGGGCAACGCTAACCCTGGGTTCAGACCTGAGCGTTCTGAAACGAGTGCTCTGTATGCGCGATTGTACGGGCGTTTACAATCGCGCATACAGAGACAAGCGAACGCCCATTGTCGCGCGTTCCCGAAAGTCTATGTACGGGAACGCGCGACAAACGCCCAAAAAAAAGCTCAAGAACTTGTTTGAGCGTCGGGCGATCGTACGCGCTGTAAAACGCCCAGGTGAGAACCATTCCCATAGGGAAGCATTGGTTCCTCCTTGTTGAGCATTTTACAGCGCATAGGAACGCGCTGTAAAACGCTCAGATGTGAACTTAGGGTGAAGCCCGCCCATCAGTGACGGTGACATCACCGGGCTTCCTGGCAGCCCCAAGGAGAGCCTGGTTCGTCACCGGAAGTCCTGAAAATGCCTTTGCCCTGCACATATAAAGTATTTACTGTTTTATGATGTCTATTTAAAGGGGTTCTCCAGGAATGAGTTAAAATGACGGCCAGCAACCCAGAATTTGAGAAGTACTAGTTGTCTCCACTTGCAGAGCTGCCTAGGGGAGTTAGGGGGTAGGGCACCACTACACACTACACTGCTCTACAATAGATGGTAATGTGCTTCTGCCTATGATAGGCCATTATGGCTGAGCAGCCTGACAGGAATACTCACCAATGCATAGTATATGTGTAGTGCCCTGGAGCAGAGGTAGTTTGCACTGCAATGTGGAAAGGGTTTATGAGACTTTTGGGACTTTCTAGCTAATAATGAGAATCTAGTAATTTTCCACAGTTACCATAAGGGTTAAAGAAGTGTATGCTTTGGAGAGAAAAAGACAGACTTGTCTACCACCAAAACCAGACAGACTAACCTTTTGGATGTCTGGTTTAGATAACTTATTATGTCTGAAGAATTGATTTTGTCTGGAAAACCTGCTTTGTCATTCTTATTAAGTATTTTTGAAGTTCTAATGCAATTCTATGACAGATGGAAATTGTAACTTTGTATCTGTTTAGGCTGAATTTCTCCACTCCACTCCACCCCACCCACTAGATAGTAGCAGAGCACTCAGAGCCCTTAGTGTTATGCAGTTAGGGATCGGTGCTTAGAAAATGAGACTCTGACAGACTATTTTAGTGATCAGAGGAAGAGACTGAAATGGGGATGCTGAGCCACAGACCCTGGGCCACCAGCTTTTGGCCAGGGTACCAGCCTTCTGAGAGAGAGGGACAGCTAGCTCAAGCCTTTTCTCAGTATAAACCCTTCTTCTGCCAGGGAGGAGACTGGAGTAGCCAGTCCAGTGCCTTGTCTGTATTGTTTTGCACTTTAGTTTCTCCAATAAAGAAACACACTGTTTAACTGCAGACCCTGACTATCTGGACTTATTTCCCATTGGGGTGCACCACGCCTTACCATCCCTTCCAGAGAGCATCAACACGTGGTAACACCTCAGCGGTGTCTGGGTCACCCAAAGTAGCATTGGGGCCACACCAAACCCAGACACTGCATATGCAAGTGCTAGAGTGTAATATATAATGAGGCCCTGCCACCTCTACAGTATAGCCCCTGGTATTCACCTTTTAACCCTTATACAGGGAAAACCCACAAAAGACCTGTACAGCATTTGATCTTGTTTCTCAAAACTGCCTCCTCATTTGGGGCTCCCCTCATAGAAGCACTGTAAGACCACTTTCACACAGTCAGTATTTGTAAGATAAAATTAGGAGTGGCAACAAAACACAGAATAGGCGCAGATCTTTCCATTAACTTTTTTCTCTGCAGGTTCCTCTGGTTTTGGTGTTCAAACACTGATGCAGTCATACTGACTGAATACTCACCACGTGAAAGTGGCCTTTCAGTGGAATAAAAGAGAGTGCATTTATTGAAACTTTTATCCTATGGCTCACTGTTGTTTGTTTCCATCCTGTATGTGGCACTTCCTGTTGCTGTATCCAACCAAACCCATGATGCACTTCTCCTTTCTCTTCCACAGCTCCAGCACTGCCCCTAACAATGTCCAGCTAGCTTATACCCCCTCCCACCCAGCTAGTTACATAGACACTCCACTATCACTGCCCCTAACAACACTCAGCTAGTTTATAGCTCTTCCCACTGAGCTAGATAAATAGACACTCCTCTATCACTACCCCTGTTGCTGCTTTGACACTCCTATGTATATAACATCACAAGAAATAAGAGAGGCTGCATGGACATGGGCATGTGACTGCAACCAAGAACGGAAGACAGTAGCAATAAAGATAAAAGAAATCAGTGTGGATAAAAATCAATGATTTAAAAAAATAAAAATAAAAAAATCTGATTTTTTTGATTGTATTCGTTTTTTTTTATATAAAATGCTTTTTGTGGAAAATATATTACCATCCAAAGGTTATTCCATCATGAAATAAAGATTAGTTTTTTTAATTATGTAGAATAAGGCTGTACATGGACTCCCATTGTTGAATGGATTAGGCCTCATGCACACGACCGTTGTGTGCACCTGTGGCCGTTGTTCCATTTTCCGTGATTTTCTGCGGACCCATTGACTTTCAATGGGTCAGTTGAAAACTCGGAAAATGCACCGTTTGTCATCCGCCTCCGTGATCCGTGTATCCTGTCTGTCCCAAAAATATGACCTGTCCTATTTTTTTGACGGACAACGGTTCGTCAAACAAGGGAGGGGGGGCCAGGGAAGGCCGCACACTGGCCACCAATGTTAATATTACAATAGAGGGAGGGAGGGGGGGCCGGGGGAGGCCGCACACTGGCCACCAATGTTATTATTGCAATAGAGGGAAGGAGGGGGGGCCGGGCGCACACTGTGCCACCAATGTTATTATTACAATAGAGGGAGGGAGGCGCACACTGTGCCACAAATGTTATTAATACAATAGAGGGAGGGAGGGGGGGCCGCACTGGCCACCAATGATATTCAAACTGGGGGGGGAGGGGGGTCTGCCCCCTGCTGCCTGGCAGCCCTGATCTCTTACAGGGGGCTATGATATGCACAATTAACCCCTTCAGGTGCGGCACCTGAGGGGTTAATTGTGCTGATCACAGCCCCCTGTAAGAGATCAGGGGCTGCCAGGCAGCAGGAGGCAGTCATGTACACAGTTTGTAGTATATTCTAACTAGAAGCGTCCCCATCACCATGGGAACGCCTCTGTGTTAGAATATACTGTCGGATATGAGTTTTCACGATGTAACTCAAATCCGATGGTATATTATAACATAGAGGCGTTCCCATGGTGATGGGGACGCTTCAAGTTAAAATATACCATCGGATTGGAGAAAACTCCAATCCGATGGTATAAAAGGGACTCCTGACTTTACATTGAAAGTCAATAGGGACATATCCGTTTGCAATTGCACCATATTGTGTCAACGTCAAACGGATCCGTCCCCATTGACTTGCATTGTAATTCAGGACGGATCCGTTTGGCTCCGCACGGCCAGGCGGACACCAAAACGACTTTTTTTTCATGTCCGTGGATCCTCCAAAAATCAAGGAAGACCCACGGATGAAAAAACGGTCACGGATCACGCACCAACGGAAACCTGTTTTGCGGACAGTGAAAAAATACTGTTGTGTGCATGAGGCCTTAGGCAGTGGCTGAGGGACAGACAACAGAGGGTTGTAGTCAATGGAGTATATTCAGACCAATGTCTTGTTACCAGTGGGGTACCTCAGGGATCTGTTCTGGGACCCATATTGTTTAATATCTTTATCAGCGAAATTGCAGAAGGCCTCAGTGGTAAGGTGTGTCTTTTTGCTGATGACACAACGATTTGTAACAGGGTTGATGTTCCTGGAGGGATACACCAAATGGAAAAGGATTTAGGAAAACTAGAGGAATGGTCAAAAATCTGCCAACTAATCTGGCAAATTTAATGCTGATAAGTGCAAGATAATGCACCTGGGACGTAAAAACCCAAGAGCAGAATATAAAATCAGTGATACAGTCCTAACCTCAGTATCTGAGGAAAGGGATTTAGGGATCATTATTTCAGAAGACTTAAAGGTAGGCAGACAATGTCACAGAGCAGCAGGAAATGCTAGCAGAATGCTTGGGTGTATAGGGAGAGGCATTACCAGTAGAAAGAGGGAGATGCTCATGCCGCTCTACAGAGCACTAGTGAGACCTCATTTGGAGTATTGTGCTCAGTACTGGAGACCATATCTCCAGAAGGATATTGATACTTTGGAGAGAGTTCAGAGAAGAGCTACTAAACCAGCACATGGATTGCAGGATAAAATTTACCAGGAAAGATTAAAGGACCTTAACATGTATAGCTTGGAAGAAAGAAGAGACAGAGGGGATATGATAGAAACTTTTAAATACATAAAGGGAATCAACAAGGTAAAAGAGGAGGGAATATTTAAAAGAAGAAAAACTGCTACAAGAGGACATAGTTTTAAATTAGAGGGGCAAAGGTTTAAAAGTAATATCAGGAAGTATTACTTTACTGAGAGAGTAGTGGATGCATGGAATAGCCTTCCTGCAGAAGTGGTAGCTGCAAATACAGTGGAGGAGTTTAAGCATGCATGGGATAGTCATAAGGCCATCCTTCATATAAGATAGGGCCAAGGGCTAGTCATAGTATTCAGTATATTGGGCAGACTAGATGGGCCAAATGGTTCTTATCTGCCGACACATTCTATGTTTTTATATGTTTTTTTGGTAAATAAATTCCATTAATCAATTCACAATGTCATGCTCTTCCAGAGGTTTTTGTAAGATTATTGGGCAGTTTCTCTGCCTACAAGATATTATCACAGATGCTTGGTTTAATTTTGCAGTTTTAAAAACTGAATTTGACTCAGCAGAGATCACATGCCTTTTTACAGCAAAAATATTATAACATGAACAGAGTTAAGAAAAATACCTTAATCCTAACATCTACAAACCTATGAATGCAGAATCAACCTAATCAAACTAATATGAAAAGTTGTTATTCTAAAAATCTTCATCTACTTGCATATTATAAGTTATACCAACAACAATCAGTCTTTATGTAGAAAACTATGATTTAAATCAAGCCTGACTGACTAGTGATTTAAATCATTTTGATTAAAAGGGAACCTGTCACCTGGATTTTGGGTACAGAGCTGAGAACATCGGTTGCTAGATGGCCGCTAGCACATCCGCAATATCCAGTCCCCATAGCTCTGTGTGCTTTCATTGTGTAAAAAAAACGATTTGATACATATGCAAATTAACATAAAAGAGTTATATCTTACTTGTGTGACCAGAGAAGAGTCATATTTTCAAGCTCTGACTCATCTTAGGTTAATTTGCATATGTATTAAATAGGTTTAATAGGTTTAATAAAAGCACACAGAGCTATGGGGACTGGGTATTGCGGATGTGCTAGTGGCCATCTAGCAGCCCATGTCCTCAGCTCTATACACAAAATCCAGGTGACAGGTTCCCTTTAAATCAAATCCACCCTGAAAGAAATACATTACAAATTATAGCGACCGTCATAAATAATTATTTTAAAGGATGTTGATGCAAACACTGGAAAACCCCTTTAATCCTAATTTTTATTATTGTTTTTTATTCTATTTTTATTTTGTGTATTCAACAAATATTAGTCAAAAACTTGTAATATAAATACCTAAAGCCCTATAAAAAAAAAATGCACTAGGACCTGGTGCCAATATCTTTCAGTTATGTTGCTGTTGGTCTTAACATACAGTGCATGCTGTGTGCCTAAAATAAACCAGAGGACTTGTGGCATCTTGACAAAAAAGTGGCGTCCCATATCATTTGCCCTCAGCTGTTTATTTCAGTAGATTATGCCTGTTACTTAAATGCCAAATTAAACACACTATCATTTTCTGCTGCCTCACACAGGGAAGCCGCCGTTGTTCTCCAATAGACCCTTTAGAACAATGACCGTTAAGGTAAGATATGTCTAGGATATATTTAGGAAATGTGAGCCTCATCTGTACCTGTGATTGTGTAGTATTTAGTGATTTTTATGCTATTGTGTAAAATAAAACAGTCTAGAACTTGAGGAAAGCTAACCAGTGACTGGGCAACATTTCATGTTTAAAGAGTATCTCCATAAATGTCAGACAGGCTGGCAAGCTACGGTGGGTGCTCGATGTGGGAACCCACCTTATCAGACAATTATTGTATTTTTTTTTTCTAAAAGTTTTCATTTATACAAAAAAATTTTACAATCCGTCTGTAGATGTATATTATATGGAGAGGACCCAGATATACTGGTGGTAACCTTCATAATTTTGGTCATTTCCCTTACCAATGCTGATTCATATTAATGCACATGTTGTCCTCTATTCCTGCTGAGTGGGCAGGCTTATCCTGAAGTAATGTCAGCTATGCTGTGTGCTCTAAGCCATATGTCTTGCTCCAGCTG
This sequence comes from Bufo gargarizans, assembly GCF_014858855.1. Classification (NCBI taxonomy): domain Eukaryota; kingdom Metazoa; phylum Chordata; class Amphibia; order Anura; family Bufonidae; genus Bufo; species Bufo gargarizans. The sequence continues at coordinate 77,826,629 of NC_058084.1, forward strand.
CGTCCCCTCTTGCTGTGTTACCGAAGTACTGATTGAGTCTTTGATGTACAGGCAAATGAGGCACCAAGTACCCATCTAGGCATTTTCAGTTTTATAAGGAGACCAAGTCCACCTTGTCCTTTGGTCCCATTCCCCTCCTTGTGCTCCCAAGTATATCCCTTCTGCCTGTGACATTACTGATCCCCTTCCACTCTTCCACTCTCGCTGTGACATCACTGAGCCACAGCATCCAAATATAATGCAGATGTTGACTAGCACCTATCTCCCAGTGCAGAGGATGGGAGTTGTAGTGGCCCTGATGAGGTGTTGTATCACAATGTACTCCCTCACACAGTTGCTACCTGGGGATAAGTGCAGTGGGAAGGTGATTTGAAGAATCAGCCCAGAAGTCTGTCTGTATGCTTAACTTGTGGTACATCCAGCAGCATTAGATATAAAGTGCAGATTCTGTCACCAGAGGATGAGGTATGGTTGCTGGTATTGTGGCAAATAAATAGCACTTCCAGGCAACTAAACCGAAAATGGTGTGGAAAAAGTACAAGAAACTAGTAGTGTACTCGTACAGCACTCCCTAGAATATTTCAAAACCACATCAACACGTAGGTTAGTGATAATGGTAAATTAGTAAATTAGTGAATTTAAATATAACCTTTATTATACTCGTGTCTAAAATAACAGACAAAAAATAAACTAGATAATCAAAAAAAACATGGAATGGTCTTATCGGTATGTAGTTAAATCGATGGACACTTGCGGGCTGTTGGGGCCTTGCCGGCACAGGAGAAGGGGAAAAATTATACTGGAAACGTTCCCTAAATTGCCCTGTCAGGTCTGTTACGCCCTAATGTCCTCCTAAATACGGAGTCATCAGCCTGACAAGGGTGGCCCTATTATACAAGCCCTGTCAGTCACTATTTGGTGGGAGAAAAAAAAGGGGGGAGTGAACCAAGATGTGCCCACAGCCCCCAAAAAGTTAGGTTAATATCCAAAAAAAGATGTTGTCCCGACACGTTTTGTCTCAAAAATATTGCCCCAGACTCATCAGGGGACCAGGGGCTACCTAAACAAGAAAAATGGTGTCATTTTACATATACCCATGCTGGGTGAGATAAATATCTTGGTCAAATGCCAACTTTGTATAAAAAATGGGAAAAGTTGTATTTTGCCGAGATATTTCTCTCACCCAGCATGGGTATATGTAAAATGACACCCCAAAACACATTGCCCAACTTCTCCTGAGTACGGCGATACCACATGTGTGACACTTTTTTGCAGCCTAGGTGGGCAAATGGGCCCACATTCCAAAGAGCACCTTTCGGATTTCACCGGCCATTTTTTACAGATTTTGATTTCAAACTACTTTGCACTCATTTGGGCCCCTAAAATGCCAGGGCAGTATAATTACCCCACAAGTGACCCCATTTTGGAAAGAAGACACCCCAAGGTATTTCGTGATGGGCATAGTGAGTTCATGGAAGTTTTTATTTTCTCATGGTGCGGTATGTCTGATATATGTTTTCTGATACGTGTTTTTATTGCGTTTGTTGTACATCTTACATACTGCAGCATGCAACTTGTGCAAGTTATACAATAAATCGCATAGGTGGTGTTACAGTTTAAAAAGGATTTTATTTTAAAAACCTGGTCATTAGTACTGGATTCAAAACTTTGACAAATTTTCATATATTTACAGCAAGTGCAGATGGAGTGTCCACATTTATAGTTTCCTTTTGTTGACAGCCATGTACTTTTTGTTGTTCTAGATTTATCATTTTTGAAAAGGGATGGGCTCACAAAGCTGGCTACGGTGGGTGCCTTCTGTGCTGCACATTTAATGCCTTTTTGTGCCATTGTTGCCCATTTTTTGTCACATGCTAGCACTGGGAAGTGCTTTTTAACAATATTGCAAATTTGGATATATTCATTGCTATATTGTGTGACAAAAATATTTTTCTTTTCACATTTGGAAATCTCTCTAGTTTTTTGTCTTCTAGTTCCCACATGTGTAGCCAGCAATGTGTTTCTGTTCATATTTGAAATATCTCTGTTGGATTTTTTCATAATTTTTTCTGAAAATGCTCTGTGTGCTAACCTTCTCATAATTTCTCAGGGGTCCCTATAGCCAAATCAATCCTAGACAGTAAATGATGGGAGCTGTAGAAACATAAGAACTGGAGCGCATTTGGAATTCTCACCCGCCATATGTCATGCAGGTCCAATTCCCGCAGTGCAGTGGCAAAGTTAGTGTCTCTGCCTGCCTTCTGAACCACCTACCTAACCGTGCAGAAGGACAGGTATTAAAATCACCCACTATTAGCAGAGGACACTGAGATAGCCCCTCAACGTATACCATAATCTCCTTCAACACTTCACTACTATAAGGGGGAGGAATATATACCGCCACTAAAACAAAGGAGAAATGATTACATGTACAATACCTTTCTGCAGAATCGTTACGGGACAAATGACAGACAAACTATATAGATTTGTGTATGAGAACACTTACACCCCTGGAATGCATGGAGAACGTGGAGTGGTAGGAATGACCCACCTATGGTTTTTGTATGACAGAAGTATTAGTAGGAATCAGATGTTTTTCTGATAAACAGATTATTGCAGGCTGGAAACGTTGCAGCGCTAAAAACATGGCAGCTCTCTTAATTGGGTCCCCCAGGCCCCTTACGTTCCATCCTACTATTTTAGGCCTATCAGACATACTTCTCAGAATTTTATGTAGTGGCAAGGCATACCTCCCGTACACTTAGGTGACCCCTCCGCCAATTCCACTCAGACCCAGTATGTCTCATACCCGCCTCATCGCCAGACCCACCCAATCCCAACCCCCATAATGCAACCTCAAACATAAATTCTGTTTAAAAGGATGAGCTCCATAAAGGAGGCAACCCAACATTTAAAATAACAAGAAGTAGGGTGAAAATATACCCTGTAGCCGGGCACCCATACATCAAAATAACAATCAAAAACATATGAACAGATCAGATCAATGACTATATAACGGGTTGGTCTTACGGACCTGCCCTATGAATAGTGAATTCTGCAGCGCACCAGAAATAAACAGACCACGAAATCGCAGTCTGAATGATCTGAGAGTCACCGAGAATTCTAACAAAGGTAGCCCAGTACCTATGGAACAGGAACAGATGCTAGTACAATTTGCAACACTAATACCGCTATAAACAAATCCTTTTGTAGGAACAAAAGGTAAAAACACACAACCGCGGCTTGTGATACTTATCAGACGCATCTTTCAGCACCCGTAGGATTCAGCACAGTTCCAAAAACATTGTATGAGGAATGTTCATCCAGTATTCACCGAGGCTTTAAGTGTAGGTTCATTGGCGTCCAACCACTGTGCCGCGTCCAATGGAGTTTTGAAAATGCAGACTTTTCCATGTGCCACCACTCGCAGCTTTGCCGGATACAGCATAGAGTAGGGAATCTGCAGGTTCCGGAGACGACGTTTCACATCTTGGAATTTGACTCTATTTTGCTGAACCTCCGCGGAAAAATCCGGATATATAGCAATTTTATTCCCATTAATTAGAAGCTTAGGATGATCTCTCGCTTTCTTAATGATAGTGTCTCTATCTCTGAAGTGCAACAGTTTCATCAAAACTGGATGAGGGGGGCGCCCGGTGGTGAAGCAGGTGGTGCTGTTCTCCAGGTCATCAGCAGAGTCACGTTATGTATAATCCTACCAAGATCCCTCTTAACAGGGGGCAGTTAATCTTCAATAGTACCCACTCTGACTTCAACCTCTGTAATCCTCTCACAGACCTTTTTAAGATCTTGTCTAATGAGGGAGACATTCTCCTGCAAGCTGCCCATATGTGTGGTAAGTAGAGCCAGAGAGCTGCTGCAGTGTTGCACAGCAGCATAGAGATCCTTGGATGTGGGTTCACCGCTCTCAGTAGCAGGCTGGCCATGTTTCACAGGGACAGACTCAGTACCACAAGGAGGAATCTGTAGGGCAGAGGTTCCTGTTATAGCTAGCTGCTGGGTCTCCATTGCAAGGATCCCATGCGCAATCAGCACCTTCAGTGGGCATTAAAGATGTCTCCCCAGGAGATTTGGAGGGAGCGTTAGTCACTACAGGAGGGGGCACCGAGGATGAGAGGGCATATTTAACCAGGTGGGCCGCAACCTCCGCAGCCCTCACCTCCACTGCGGCGCTATCTAGTTTTGCTGGCGTAGGAGGCCCAGCGTCCTTCAGCTCCTTGTCTCTCTTCCCCGTGCAGGTGATGGTGTCACAGGCAGGATCCGCGCCTCCAGCGATGTCCCCCAGAGCACTTTAGTATATCAGCGAGCGCTGCAGAAAGAGGATGGCGAAGGATAGTAGACGGCAGGTCCGGAGCTCCCCGCAAGCATGACTTCCTACATGCCCGACCAGGCCACGCCCACTTTTTGGTACAACAGTTAATAAAGTCGCGAATCAGGAGTACGGTGTCTGTCACATTACCCCTACGACTTTGTAGTAGATATGAAATCACAAAAGCTACCGTTACCACATCTGAAGCATCCCAAAACGTGATTTTCCAACCATGTCTTAGGGGCTCTTTGTGAAATGAAATGACTGTGTACTAAAAAGTATCTAAGACTTCTGCCCCGTCTATGTGTAATTGATGGTTGAGGACCAATGACCTTACACAAGTCTGGATCCATCAAGAGAATATCCCAATGTTTGGAAATAATATCCCTAATCCGTCCAGTCTTGGTGTCATAAGACCCAATCAGCCTGATGTTTTTTTGTGGCTCTGTTAGTGTATCTGTAGGTTGTAGCAGAGTGGTGCAATCCTGATTTTGTGCTCTTTGGTATGCTGTGCGTAAAACTTTGTCTGGGTATCCACTTTCACGGAAGCGTGTTCTCAGACAAGTTGCCTGACGAGCAAATTCTTGCTTATCAGAACATTTGCGCCGAAGTCTGAGATATTGTCCCGTAGGGATGCCTCATTTGAGTGGGACGGTGATTGCTTTCCCATCTCAATAAAGAGTTTACGGTAAATGGTAGTTTCAAGGTTACCAGTAGAGTGAATCAAAGCTGACTAGGTGGAATTCGATCCGAATTTCAGGAAAAATTTGATTCACACCGAATTCGAATTTCCTAACGCTTCGTGGTGACGAATCGCATTTTTCCTAAAATGGCTGCTGCACGTGTGAGGACATGGAGCAAGGAACTCTGGGAAGGTGGGATCACCCATAATGCCATGCTTGCAGCCAATCAGCAGCCAGCCAGCCCTGTGATGTCACAGCCCTGTAAATAGCCTCAGCCATCTTGGATTCTGCCATTTTCCAGTGTACTTTATGGAGGGAGAGATGTCAGCAGGGTCTAGGGACAGTGTTAGAAAAAACTTTATTGTGCAAAAAAAAAATAGATTTACAAGTGCAGGGAATGATTATTCAAGGTGTAGGGAAAGGATAGGAAGGAATCATTCAGCAGCATTTATGTTGAACAGGGTTCAGTAGGGAAGGTTACAGCCTGGGTAATAGGAACAATCCTATTACACCTTGCTGCACTGACTGGGCACCCAAATTGCCATTATATAGCTCTGTAATTCCAGCAAACTGTTCCTGTTATTGGGGTGTTACAGCATATTAACAGGGTTTACTACAAGGAAATAGAGATGTCTCTAACATAAAATTTTCCATTCGCGAACGGCGAGCACGAATTTTCGCAAATGTTTGCGAACGGGCGAACAGCCATAGACTTCAATAGGCAGGCAAATTTTAAAACCCACAGGGACTCTTTCTGGCCACAATAGTGATGGAAAAGTTGTTTCAAGGGGACTAACACCTGGACTGTGGCATGCCGGAGGGGGATCCATGGCAAAACTCCCATGGAAAATTACGTAGTTGAGTCGAGTTTTAATCCATAAAGGGCATAAATCACCTAACATTCCTAAATTGTTTGGAATAACGTGCTTTAAAACATCCAGTTTGTGTATACGATCAGGTATGATGTTGTATCGATCAGGTAGTGCAAGGGTTACGCCCGCTTCACAGTGACAGACCAAACTCCCCGTTTAACGCACCGCAAACAACCGCAAATAGAGTTGAGCGGACACCTGGATGTTCGGGTTCGAGAAGTTCGGCCGAACTTCCCGGAAATGTTCGGGTTCGGGATCCGAACCCGATCCGAACTTCGTCCCGAACCCGAACCCCATTGAAGTCAATGGGGACCCGAACTTTTCGGCACTAAAAAGGCTGTAAAACAGCCCAGAAAAGGGCTAGAGGGCTGCAAAAGGCAGCAACATGTAGGTAAATCCCCTGCAAACAAATGTGGATAGGGAAATGAATAAAAATAAAAATAAAATGAATAAAAAATTATCAATATCAATTGGAGAGAGGTCCCATAGCAGAGAATCTGGCTTCACGTCACCCACCACTGGAACAGTCCATTCTCAGATATTTAGGCCCCGGCACCCAGGCAGAGGAGATAGGTCCCGTAACAGAGAATCTGTCTTCATGTCAGCAGAGAATCAGTCTGCATGTCATAGCAGAGAATCAGGCTTCACGTCAGCGACCACTGCAACAGTCCATTGTCATATATTTAGGCCCAGCACCCAGGCAGAGGAGAGAGGTCCCGTAACAGAGAATCTGGCTTCATGTCAGCAGAGAATCAGTCTGCATGTCATAGAAGAGAATCAGGCTTCATATCAGCCACCACTGCAACAGTCCATTGGCATATATTTAGGCCCAGGTACCCAGCCAGAGGAGAGAGGTCCCGTAACAGAGAATCTGGCTTCATGTCAGCAGAGAATCAGTCTGCATGTCATAGCAGAGAATCAGGCTTCACGTCAGCCACCACTGCAACAGTCCATTGTCATATATTTAGGCCCAGCACCCAGGCAGAGGAGAGAGGTCCCGTAACAGAGAATCTGTCTTCATGTCAGCAGAGAATCAGTCTGCATGTCATAGCAGAGAATCAGGCTTCACGTCAGCCACCACTGCAACAGTCCATTGTCATATATTTAGGCCCAGCACCCAGGCAGAGGAGAGAGGTCCCGTAACAGAGAATCTGGCTTCATGTCAGCAGAGAATCAGTCTGCATGTCATAGCAGAGAATCAGGCTTCACGTCAGCCACCACTGCAACAGTCCATTGTCATATATTTAGGCCAAGCACCCAGGCAGAGGAGAGAGGTCCCGTAACAGAGAATCTGGCTTCATGTCAGCAGAGAATCAGTCTGCATGTCATAGCAGAGAATCAGGCTTCACGTCAGCCACCATTGCAACAGTCCATTGTCATATATTTAGGCCCAGCACCCAGGCAGAGGAGAGAGGTCCCGTAACAGAGAATCTGGCTTCATGTCAGCAGAGAATCAGTCTGCATGTCATAGCAGAGAATCAGGCTTCACGTCAGCCACCACTGCAACAGTCCATTGTCATATATTTAGGCCCAGCACCCAGGCAGAGGAGAGAGGTCCCGTAACAGAGAATCTGGCTTCATGTCAGCAGAGAATCAGTCTGCATGTCATAGAAGAGAATCAGGCTTCACGTCAGCCACCACTGCAACAGTCCATTGGCATATATTTAGGCCCAGGTACCAAGCCAGAGGAGAGAGGTCCCGTAACAGAGAATCTGGCTTCATGTCAGCAGAGAATCAGTCTGCATGACATAGCAGAGAATCAGGCTTCACGTCACCCAACATTGGAACAGTCCATTGTCATATATTTAGGCCCAGCACCCAGGCAGAGGAGAGAGGTCCCGTAACAGAGAATCTGTCTTCATGTCAGCAGAGAATCAGTCTGCATGTCATAGCAGAAAATCAGGCTTCACGTCAGCCACCACTGCAACAGTCCATTGGCATATATTTAGGCCCAGGTACCCAGCCAGAGAAGAGAGGTCCTGTAACAGAGAATCTGGCTTCATGTCAGCAGAGAATCAGTCTGCATGTCATAGCAGAGAATCAGGCTTCACGTCAGTGACCACTGCAACAGTCCATTGTCATATATTTAGGCCCAGTCCCCAGGCAGAGGAGAGAGGTCCCGTAACAGAGAATCTGGCTTCATGTCAGCAGAGAATCAGTCTGCATGTCATAGAAGAGAATCAGGCTTCACGTCAGCCTCCACTGCAACAGTCCATTGGCATATATTTAGGCCCAGGTACCCAGCCAGAGGAGAGAGGTCCTGTAACAGAGAATCTGGCTTCATGTCAGCAGAGAATCAGGCTTCACGTCACCCAACATTGGAACAGTCCATTGGCATATATTTAGGCCCAGCACCCAGGCAGAGGAGCGAGGTCCCGTAACAGAGAATCTGTCTTCATGTCAGCAGAGAATCAGTCTGCATGTCATAGCAGAGAATCAGGCTTCACGTCAGCCACCACTGCAACAGTCCATTGTCATATATTTAGGCCCAGCACCCAGGCAGAGGAGAGAGGTCCCGTAACAGAGAATCTGGCTTCATGTCAGCAGAGAATCAGTCTGCATGTCATAGCAGAGAATCAGGCTTCACGTCAGCCACCACTGCAACAGTCCATTGTCATATATTTAGGCCCAGCACCCAGGCAGAGGAGAGAGGTCCCGTAACAGAGAATCTGGCTTCATGTCAGCAGAGAATCAGTCTGCATGTCATAGAAGAGAATCAGGCTTCACGTCAGCCACCACTGCAACAGTCCATTGGCATATATTTAGGCCCAGGTACCCAGCCAGAGGAGAGAGGTCCCGTAACAGAGAATCTGGCTTCATGTCAGCAGAGAATCAGTCTGCATGTCATAGCAGAGAATCAGGCTTCACGTCAGCGACCACTGCAACAGTCCATTGTCATATATTTAGGCCCAGCACCCAGGCAGAGGAGAGAGGTCCCGTAACAGAGAATCTGGCTTCATGTCAGCAGAGAATCAGTCTGCATGTCATAGCAGAGAATCAGGCTTCACGTCAGCCACCATTGCAACAGTCCATTGTCATATATTTAGGCCCAGCACCCAGGCAGAGGAGAGAGGTCCCGTAACAGAGAATCTGGCTTCATGTCAGCAGAGAATCAGTCTGCATGTCATAGCAGAGAATCAGGCTTCACGTCAGCCACCACTGCAACAGTCCATTGTCATATATTTAGGCCCAGCACCCAGGCAGAGGAGAGAGGTCCCGTAACAGAGAATCTGGCTTCATGTCAGCAGAGAATCAGTCTGCATGTCATAGAAGAGAATCAGGCTTCACGTCAGCCACCACTGCAACAGTCCATTGGCATATATTTAGGCCCAGGTACCAAGCCAGAGGAGAGAGGTCCCGTAACAGAGAATCTGGCTTCATGTCAGCAGAGAATCAGTCTGCATGACATAGCAGAGAATCAGGCTTCACGTCACCCAACATTGGAACAGTCCATTGTCATATATTTAGGCCCAGCACCCAGGCAGAGGAGAGAGGTCCCGTAACAGAGAATCTGTCTTCATGTCAGCAGAGAATCAGTCTGCATGTCATAGCAGAGAATCAGGCTTCACGTCAGCCACCACTGCAACAGTCCATTGGCATATATTTAGGCCCAGGTACCCAGCCAGAGAAGAGAGGTCCTGTAACAGAGAATCTGGCTTCATGTCAGCAGAGAATCAGTCTGCATGTCATAGCAGAGAATCAGGCTTCACGTCAGCCACCACTGCAACAGTCCATTGTCATATATTTAGACCCAGGCAGAGGAGCGAGGTCCCGTAACAGAAAATCTGGCTTCATATCAGCAGAGAATCAGTCTGCATGTCATAGCAGAGAATCAGGCTTCACGTCAGCCACCACTGCAACAGTCCATTGGCATATATTTAGGCCCAGGTACCCAGCCAGAGAAGAGAGGTCCTGTAACAGAGAATCTGGCTTCATGTCAGCAGAGAATCAGTCTGCATGTCATAGCAGAGAATCAGGCTTCACGTCAGCGACCACTGCAACAGTCCATTGTCATATTTTTAGGCCCAGCACCCAGGCAGAGGAGAGAGGTCCCGTAACAGAGAATCTGGCTTCATGTCAGCAGAGAATCAGTCTGCATGTCATAGAAGAGAATCAGGCTTCACGTCAGCCTCCACTGCAACAGTCCATTGGCATATATTTAGGCCCAGGTACCCAGCCAGAGGAGAGAGGTCCTGTAACAGAGAATCTGGCTTCATGTCAGCAGAGAATCAGGCTTCACGTCACCCAACATTGGAACAGTCCATTGGCATATATTTAGGCCCAGCACCCAGGCAGAGGAGCGAGGTCCCGTAACAGAGAATCTGTCTTCATGTCAGCAGAGAATCAGTCTGCATGTCATAGCAGAGAATCAGGCTTCACGTCAGCCACCACTGCAACAGTCCATTGTCATATATTTAGGCCCAGCACCCAGGCAGAGGAGAGAGGTCCCGTAACAGAGAATCTGGCTTCATGTCAGCAGAGAATCAGTCTGCATGTCATAGCAGAGAATCAGGCTTCACGTCAGCCACCACTGCAACAGTCCATTGTCATATATTTAGGCCCAGCACCCAGGCAGAGGAGAGAGGTCCCGTAACAGAGAATCTGGCTTTATGTCAGCAGAGAATCAGTCTGCATGTCATAGCAGAGAATCAGGCTTCACGTCAGCCACCACTGCAACAGTCCATTGGCATATATTTAGGCCCAGGTACCCAGCCAGAGGAGAGAGGTCCCATAACAGAGAATCTGGCTTCATGTCAGCAGAGAATCAGTCTGCATGACATAGCAGAGAATCAGGCTTCACGTCACCCAACATTGGAACAGTCCATTGGCATATATTTAGGCCCAGGCACCCAGGCAGAGGAGCGAGGTCCCATAACAGAGAATCTGTCTTCATGTCAGCAGAGAATCAGTCTGCATGTCATAGCAGAGAATCAGGCTTCACGTCAGTCACCACTGCAACAGTCCATTGTCATATATTTAGACCCAGGCAGAGGAGCGAGGTCCCGTAACAGAAAATCTGGCTTCATATCAGCAGAGAATCAGTCTGCATGTCATAGCAGAGAATCAGGCTTCACGTCAGCCACCACTGCAACAGTCCATTGGCATATATTTAGGCCCAGCACCCAGGCAGAGGAGAGAGGTCCCGTAACAGAGAATCTGTCTTCATGTCAGCAGAGAATCAGTCTGCATGTCATAGCAGAGAATCAGGCTTCACGTCAGCCACCACTGCAACAGTCCATTGTCATATATTTAGGCCCAGCACCCAGGCAGAGGAGAGAGGTCCCGTAACAGAGAATCTGTCTTCATGTCAGCAGAGAATCAGTCTGCATGTCATAGCAGAGAATCAGGCTTCACGTCAGCCACCACTGCAACAGTCCATTGGCATATATTTAGGCCCAGGTACCCAGCCAGAGAAGAGAGGTCCTGTAACAGAGAATCTGGCTTCATGTCAGCAGAGAATCAGTCTGCATGCCATAGCAGAGAATCAGGCTTCACGTCAGCGACCACTGCAACAGTCCATTGTCATATATTTAGGCCCAGCACCCAGGCAGAGGAGAGAGGTCCCGTAACAGAGAATCTGGCTTCATGTCAGCAGAGAATCAGTCTGCATGTCATAGAAGAGAATCAGGCTTCACGTCAGCCTCCACTGCAACAGTCCATTGGCATATATTTAGGCCCAGGTACCCAGCCAGAGGAGAGAGGTCCTGTAACAGAGAATCTGGCTTCATGTCAGCAGAGAATCAGGCTTCACGTCACCCAACATTGGAACAGTCCATTGGCATATATTTAGGCCCAGCACCCAGGCAGAGGAGCGAGGTCCCGTAACAGAGAATCTGTCTTCATGTCAGCAGAGAATCAGTCTGCATGTCATAGCAGAGAATCAGGCTTCACGTCAGCCACCACTGCAACAGTCCATTGTCATATATTTAGGCCCAGCACCCAGGCAGAGGAGAGAGGTCCCGTAACAGAGAATCTGGCTTCATGTCAGCAGAGAATCAGTCTGCATGTCATAGCAGAGAATCAGGCTTCATGTCAGCCACCACTGCAACAGTCCATTGTCATATATTTAGGCCCAGCACCCAGGCAGAGGAGAGAGGTCCCGTAACAGAGAATCTGGCTTCATGTCAGCAGAGAATCAGTCTGCATGTCATAGAAGAGAATCAGGCTTCACGTCAGCCACCACTGCAACAGTCCATTGGCATATATTTAGGCCCAGGTACCCAGCCAGAGGAGAGAGGTCCCGTAACAGAGAATCTGGCTTCATGTCAGCAGAGAATCAGTCTGCATGTCATAGCAGAGAATCAGGCTTCACGTCAGCCACCACTGCAACAGTCCATTGTCATATATTTAGGCCCAGCACCCAGGCAGAGGAGAGAGGTCCCGTAACAGAGAATCTGGCTTCATGTCAGCAGAGAATCAGTCTGCATGTCATAGAAGAGAATCAGGCTTCACGTCAGCCTCCACTGCAACAGTCCATTGGCATATATTTAGGCCCAGGTACCCAGCCAGAGGAGAGAGGTCCTGTAACAGAGAATCTGGCTTCATGTCAGCAGAGAATCAGGCTTCACGTCACCCAACATTGGAACAGTCCATTGGCATATATTTAGGCCCAGCACCCAGGCAGAGGAGCGAGGTCCCGTAACAGAGAATCTGTCTTCATGTCAGCAGAGAATCAGTCTGCATGTCATAGCAGAGAATCAGGCTTCACGTCAGCCACCACTGCAACAGTCCATTGTCATATATTTAGGCCCAGCACCCAGGCAGAGGAGAGAGGTCCCGTAACAGAGAATCTGGCTTCATGTCAGCAGAGAATCAGTCTGCATGTCATAGCAGAGAATCAGGCTTCACGTCAGCCACCACTGCAACAGTCCATTGTCATATATTTAGGCCCAGCACCCAGGCAGAGGAGAGAGGTCCCGTAACAGAGAATCTGGCTTCATGTCAGCAGAGAATCAGTCTGCATGTCATAGAAGAGAATCAGGCTTCACGTCAGCCACCACTGCAACAGTCCATTGGCATATATTTAGGCCCAGGTACCCAGCCAGAGGAGAGAGGTCCCGTAACAGAGAATCTGGCTTCATGTCAGCAGAGAATCAGTCTGCATGTCATAGCAGAGAATCAGGCTTCACGTCAGCCACCACTGCAACAGTCCATTGGCATATATTTAGGCCCAGGTACCCAGCCAGAGGAGAGAGGTCCCATAACAGAGAATCTGGCTTCATGTCAGCAGAGAATCAGTCTGCATGACATAGCAGAGAATCAGGCTTCACGTCACCCAACATTGGAACAGTCCATTGGCATATATTTAGGCCCAGGCACCCAGGCAGAGGAGCGAGGTCCCATAACAGAGAATCTGTCTTCATGTCAGCAGAGAATCAGTCTGCATGTCATAGCAGAGAATCAGGCTTCACGTCAGTCACCACTGCAACAGTCCATTGTCATATATTTAGACCCAGGCAGAGGAGCGAGGTCCCGTAACAGAAAATCTGGCTTCATATCAGCAGAGAATCAGTCTGCATGTCATAGCAGAGAATCAGGCTTCACGTCAGCCACCACTGCAACAGTCCATTGGCATATATTTAGGCCCAGCACCCAGGCAGAGGAGAGAGGTCCCGTAACAGAGAATCTGGCTTCATGTCAGCAGAGAATCAGTCTGCATGTCATAGCAGAGAATCAGGCTTCACGTCAGCCACCACTGCAACAGTCCATTGTCATATATTTAGGCCCAGCACCCAGGCAGAGGAGAGAGGTCCCGTAACAGAGAATCTGTCTTCATGTCAGCAGAGAATCAGTCTGCATGTCATAGCAGAGAATCAGGCTTCACGTCAGCCACCACTGCAACAGTCCATTGGCATATATTTAGGCCCAGGTACCCAGCCAGAGAAGAGAGGTCCTGTAACAGAGAATCTGGCTTCATGTCAGCAGAGAATCAGTCTGCATGTCATAGCAGAGAATCAGGCTTCACGTCAGCCACCACTGCAACAGTCCATTGTCATATATTTAGGCCCAGCACCCAGGCAGAGGAGAGAGGTCCCGTAACAGAGAATCTGGCTTCATGTCAGCAGAGAATCAGTCTGCATGTCATAGAAGAGAATCAGGCTTCACGTCAGCCTCCACTGCAACAGTCCATTGGCATATATTTAGGCCCAGGTACCCAGCCAGAGGAGAGAGGTCCTGTAACAGAGAATCTGGCTTCATGTCAGCAGAGAATCAGGCTTCACGTCACCCAACATTGGAACAGTCCATTGGCATATATTTAGGCCCAGCACCCAGGCAGAGGAGCGAGGTCCCGTAACAGAGAATCTGTCTTCATGTCAGCAGAGAATCAGTCTGCATGTCATAGCAGAGAATCAGGCTTCACGTCAGCCACCACTGCAACAGTCCATTGTCATATATTTAGGCCCAGCACCCAGGCAGAGGAGAGAGGTCCCGTAACAGAGAATCTGGCTTCATGTCAGCAGAGAATCAGTCTGCATGTCATAGCAGAGAATCAGGCTTCACGTCAGCCACCACTGCAACAGTCCATTGTCATATATTTAGGCCCAGCACCCAGGCAGAGGAGAGAGGTCCCGTAACAGAGAATCTGGCTTCATGTCAGCAGAGAATCAGTCTGCATGTCATAGAAGAGAATCAGGCTTCACGTCAGCCACCACTGCAACAGTCCATTGGCATATATTTAGGCCCAGGTACCCAGCCAGAGGAGAGAGGTCCCGTAACAGAGAATCTGGCTTCATGTCAGCAGAGAATCAGTCTGCATGTCATAGCAGAGAATCAGGCTTCACGTCAGCCACCACTGCAACAGTCCATTGGCATATATTTAGGCCCAGGTACCCAGCCAGAGGAGAGAGGTCCCATAACAGAGAATCTGGCTTCATGTCAGCAGAGAATCAGTCTGCATGACATAGCAGAGAATCTGGCTTCCCGTCACCCACCACTGGAACAGTCCATTCTCAGATATTTAGGCCCCGGCACCCAGGCAGAGGAGCGAGGTCCCGTAACAGAGAATCTGTCTTCATGTCAGCAGAGAATTAGTCTGCATGTCATAGCAGAGAATCAGGCTTCACGTCAGCCACCACTGCAACAGTCCATTGTCATATATTTAGACCCAGGCAGAGGAGCGAGGTCCCGTAACAGAAAATCTGGCTTCATATCAGCAGAGAATCAGTCTTCATGTCATAGCAGAGAATCAGGCTTCACGTCAGCCACCACTGCAACAGTCCATTGGCATATATTTAGGCCCATCACCCAGGCAGAGGAGAGAGGTCCCGTAACAGAGAATCTGTCTTCATGTCAGCAGAGAATCAGTCTGCATGTCATAGCAGAGAATCAGGCTTCACGTCAGCCACCACTGCAACAGTCCATTGTCATATATTTAGGCCCAGCACCCAGGCAGAGGAGAGAGGTCCCGTAACAGAGAATCTGGCTTCATGTCAGCAGAGAATCAGTCTGCATGTCATAGCAGAGAATCAGGCTTCACGTCAGCCACCACTGCAACAGTCCATTGTCATATATTTAGGCCAAGCACCCAGGCAGAGGAGAGAGGTCCCGTAACAGAGAATCTGGCTTCATGTCAGCAGAGAATCAGTCTGCATGTCATAGCAGTTAGCTGTGGCGTGTTGACAAAACTTTTCCACATCTCTGCCATGCTAACCCTGCCCTCAGAGGAGCTAGCCGTGACACAGCTGCCTTGGCGACCTCTTGCTCCTCCTCTGCCTTGCCCTTGGGCTTCCACTTGTTCCCCTGTGACATTTGGGAATGCTCTCAGTAGCGCGTCTACCAACGTGCGCTT
The DNA here is from genome assembly GCF_014858855.1 of Bufo gargarizans. NCBI lineage: Eukaryota > Metazoa > Chordata > Amphibia > Anura > Bufonidae > Bufo > Bufo gargarizans. Next base: position 77,842,304 of record NC_058084.1, read on the forward strand.
GTACTCGCGCATCTTCTTATCACGCTCTAGTGAAGGAAGTAAGGTGGGCACATTGTCTTTGTAGCGTGGATCCAGCAGGGTGGCAACCCAATAGTCCGCACACGTTAAAATGTGGGCAACTCTGCTGTCGTTGCGCAGGCACTGCAGCATGTAGTCGCTCATGTGTGCCAGGCTGCCCAGAGGTAAGGACAAGCTGTCCTCTGTAGGAGGCGTATCGTCATCGCCCTGCCTTTCCCCCCAGCCACGCACCAGTGATGGGCCCGAGCTGCGTTGGGTGCCACCCCGCTGTGACCATGCTTCATCCTCATCCTCCTCCACCTCCTCCTCATCCTCGTCCTCCTCGTCCTCCAGTAGTGGGCCCTGGCTGGCCACATTTGTACCTGGCCTCTGCTCTTGCAAAAAACCTCCCTCTGAGTCACTTCTAAGAGACTGGCCTGAAAGTGCAAAAAAAGACCCCTCTTCCTCCTCCTCCTGGGCCACCTCCTCTTCCATCATCGCCCTAAGTGTTTTCTCAAGGAGACATAGAAGTGGTATTGTAACTCTGATAACGGCGTCATCGCCACTGGCCATGTTGGTGGAGTACTCGAAACAGCGCAACAGGGCACACAGGTCTCGCATGGAGGCCCAGTCATTGGCGGTGAACTGGTGCTGTTCCGTAGTGCGACTGACCCGTGCGTGCTGCAGCTGAAACTCCACTATGGCCTGCTGCTGCTCGCACAGTCTGTCCAGCATGTGCAAGGTAGAGTTCCACCTGGTGGGCACGTCGCATATGAGGCGGTGAGCGGGAAGGCCGAAGTTACGCTGTAGCGCAGACAGGCAAGCAGCGGCAGTATGTGAACGCCGGAAGCGCGAACAGACGGCCCGGACTTTATGCAGCAGCTCTGACATGTCGGGGTAGTTGGGAATGAACTTCTGCACCACCAAATTCAGCACATGCGCCAAGCAAGGGATGTGCGTCAAACCGGCTAGTCTCAGAGCTGCAACGAGATTTCGCCCATTATCACACACCACCAGGCCGGGCTTGAGGCTTACCGGCAGCAACCACTCGTCGGTCTGTTGTTCTATACCCCGCCACAACTCCTGTGTGGTGTGGGGCCTGTCCCCCAAACATATGAGTTTCAGAATGGCCTGCTGACGTTTACCCCGGGCTGTGCTGAAGTTGGTGGTGAAGGTGTGTGGCTGACTGGATGAGCAGGTGGAAGAAGAGGAGGAGGAAACCGAGAAGGAGGAGGTGGCAACAGGAGGCAAAGAATGTTGCCCTGCGATCCTTGGCGGCGGAAGGACCTGTGCCAAACAGCTCTCCGCCTGGGGCCCAGCTGCCACTACATTTACCCAGTGTGCAGTTAGGGAGATATAGCGTCCTTGGCCGTGCTTACTGGTCCACGTATCTGTGGTCAGGTGGACCTTGCCACAGATGGCGTTGCGCAGTGCACACTTGATTTTATCGGATACTTGGTTGTGCAGGGAAGGCACGGCTCTCTTGGCGAAGTAGTGCCGGCTAGGAACAACATACTGTGGGACAGCAAGCGACATGAGCTATTTGAAGCTGTCTGTGTCCACCAGCCTAAATGACAGCATTTCATAGGCCAGTAGTTTAGAAATGCTGGCATTTAGGGCCAGGGATCAAGGGTGGCTAGGTGGGAATTTACGCTTTCTCTCAAATGTTTGTGAGATGGAGAGCTGAACGCTGCCGTGTGACATGGTTGAGATGCTTGGTGACGGAGGTGGTGGTGGTGTTGGTGGTACATCCCCTGTTTGCTGGGCGGCAGGTGCCAACGTTCCTCCAGAGGCGGAGGAAGAGGCCAAGGCGGCAGCAGAAGAAGAGGCCGAGGCGGCAGCAGCAGAAGAGGCCGAAGCGGCAGCAGAAGAGGTAGCAGGGGGAGCCTGAGTGACTTCCTTGGTTTTAAGGTGTTTACTCCACTGCAGTTCATGCTTTGCATGCAGGTGCCTGGTCATGCAGGTTGTGCTAAGGTTCAGAACGTTAATGCCTCGCTTCAGGCTCTGATGGCATAGCGTGCAAATCACTCGGGTCTTGTCGTCAGCACATTGTTTGAAGAAGTGCCATGCCAGGGAACTCCTTGGAGCTGCCTTTGTGGTGCTCGGTCCCAGATGGCGGTGGTCAATAGCAGGCGGAGTCTCTTGGCGGCGGGTGTTCTGCTTTTGCCCACTGCTCCCTCTTTTGCTACGCTGTTGGCTCGGTCTCACCACTGCCTCTTCCTCCGAACTGTGAAAGTCAGTGGCATGACCTTCATTCCATGTGGGGTCTAGGACCTCATCGTCCCCTGCATCGTCTTCCACCCAGTCTTGATCCCTGACCTCCTGTTCAGTCTGCACACTGCAGAAAGACGCAGCAGTTGGCACCTGTGTTTCATCATCATCAGAGACATGCTGAGGTGGTATTCCCATGTCCTTATCATCAGGAAACATAAGTGGTTGTGCGTCAGTGCATTCTATGTCTTCCACCGCTGGGGAAGGGCTGGGTGGATGCCCTTGGGAAACCCTGCCAGCGGAGTCTTCAAACAGCTTAAGACACTGCTGCATAACTTGAGGCTCAGACAGTTTGCCTGGTATGCATGGGGGTGATGTGACAAACTGATGGGCTTGGTTTTCAGGCGCCATCTGTGCGCTTTCTGCAGAAGACTGGGTGGGAGATAATGTGAACGTGCTGGATCCACTGTTGGCCACCCAATTGACTAATGCCTGTACCTGCTCAGGCCTTACCATCCTTAGAACGGCATTGGGCCCCACCAAATATCGCTGTAAATTATGGCGGCTACTGGGACCTGAGGTAGTTGGTACACTAGGACGTGTGGCTGTGGCAGAACGGCCACGTCCTCTCCCAGCACCAGAGGGTCCACTAACACCACCACGACCATGTCCGCGTCCTTTAGTAGATGTTTTCCTCATTGTTATCGTTCACCACAACAACAAAAATATTATTTGACCCAATGTATTGAATTCAAATTCAGGCCTTTTTTTAAAGACAACTAACACTATCTGGCTATCTATTTAGGTACCGTATTACACTAATACAGGCACACCAGTAACGACAGATTTAGCTGGATATAAATTTGAGGCCTATTATTTAGGCGCTGGGTGACAGGTATAGGTTTACTGACAGAATTAGACTTGGAAATGCACAGTAGAGTATGTATGAAGTTATTCAGAATGACCCTATGTGCACCTTGAATCTGATATACCCTTTTAGGGATAAATTTAAAGTAGGCCTGATACAGCAGAAACCACTAAATTAGGAAATTGCTAAATTGGGAATTGTATTTCAACCCAGAACAAAAACTGTGCTTTGACGGACACTAAATAACTTGACCAGCCACACCAGTAGCGACAGATTTAGCTGGATATAAATTTGAGGCCTAGTATTTAGGCGCTGGGTGACAGGTATAGGTTTACTGACAGAATTAGACTTGGAAATGCACAGTAGCGTGTGTGTGAAGTTATTCAGAAGGACCCTATGTGCACCTTGAATCTGATATACCCTTTTAGGGATAAATTTAAAGTAGGCCTGATACAGCAGAAACCACTAAATTAGGAAATTGCTAAATTGGGAATTGTATTTCAACCCAGAACAAAAACTGTGCTTTGATGGACACTAAATAACTTGACCAGCCACACCAGTAACGACAGATTTAGCTGACTAAAAATTTGAGGCCTATTATTTAGGCGCTGGGTAACAGGTATAGGTTTACTGACAGAATTAGACTTGGAAATGCACAGTAGCGTGTGTGTGAAGTTATTCAGAATGACCCTATGTGCACCTTGAATCTGATATACCCTTTTAAGGATAAATTTAAAGTAGGCCTGATACAGCAGAAACCACTAAATTAGGAAATTGCTAAATTGGGAATTGTATTTCAGCCCAGAACAAAAACTGTGCTTTGACAGACACTAAATAACTTGACCAGCCACACTAGTAACGACAGATTTAGCTGGATATAAATTTGAGGCCTAGTATTTAGGCGCTGGGTGACAAGTATAGGTTTACTGACAGAATTAGACTTGGAAATGCACAGTAGCATGTGTGTGAAGTTATTCAGAATGACCCTATGTGCACCTTGAATCTGATATACCCTTTTAGGGATAAATTTAAAGTAGGCCTGATACAGCAGAAAACCACTAAATTAAGAAATTGCTAAATTGGGAATTGTATTTCAACCCAGAACAAAAAATTTGCTTTGACGGACACTAAATAACTTGACCAGCCACAGCAGTACAGCAGTAACGACAGATTTAGCTGGATATAAATTTGAAGCCTAGTATTTAGGCGCTGGGTGACAGGTATAGGTTTACTGACAGAATTAGACTTGGAAATGCACAGTAGCGTGTGTGTGAAGTTATTCAGAATGACCCTATGTGCACCTTGATTCTAATATACCCTTTTAGGGATAGATTTAAAATAGCTCTGATTCAGCAGAAACCACTAAATTAGGAAATTGCTAAATTGGGAATTGGTTGACAGGCTCAGCTTGCCCTTGATGTAGTATATGGCCAAAAAATATCCAGACTATTGCTGGTTAAATGCACTTGGTGTGACAGCTTCACCCTGATGTAGGATTTAGCCAAAAAACAACCACACCATTGAGGGTTAAATGCACTTGGTCGCAGCTTGTGCTGGCACACCACAAGACACAAAATGGCCGCCGATCACCCCAGGAAAAAGTGACTGAAAAACGCTCTGGGCAGCCTAAAAACAGTGAGCAATTCAATAGCAGCAGTTCAATCATCCACAGCTGCAGATCGATCTCTGAATGAAGTCCTTTGGAGGAGTTAATCACTACTTAATCTCGCCCTAACATGGCAGCTGCAACCTCTCCCTATGCTGATCAGAGCAGAGTGACATGCGGCGCTACGTGACTCCAGCTTAAATAGAGGCTGGGTCACATGGTGCTCTGGCCAATCACAGCCATGCCAATAGTAGGCATGGCTGTGACGGCCTCTTGGGGCAAGTAGTATGACGCTTGTTGATTGGCTGCTTTGCAGCCTTTCAAAAAGTGCCAAGAAAGCGACGAACACCGAACCCGAACCCGGACTTTTACGAAAATGTCCGGGTTCGGGTCCGTGTCACGGACACCCCAAAATTCAGTACGAACCCGAACTATACAGTTCGGGTTCGCTCATCCCTAGTGAATATGGCTCTATTGCATTTACTTTGCTGTTTTAGTGCTGTTGCATTGTGTTTGTTTTTGCTTTTGCGCCCTCAGCCATGGTGAGGTGCACCTACGCGTTGGGATGTGCTGACTACATTTTTTCTTTGCAGTCTACAATACTTTGGCAACTCACATTAAAACTTTGAGCTTTTTGCTGCATACTTCTCGACCAGGTGGCAAAAATTTCAGCACAACCACTACATCTCTTAAGTATTCTATCTGACCCCAGTGCTAGATCCACAGCTACACTGCTCAGTAATGAGATATGATGTCATTCATTCTGATGCTACTGAGGATGTGCTACAGAAAGATAAGTTAATAGAATTTCCGCTGCTCTGTTTATGCAGTGTATGAGAGACATCATACATCAACCAGTCCTTGTCTACTCTGGAGCTGAGCTCATTGACAACTGACCATTAGATATGGAGTCTACAAAGGATGAAAACTAGGGACAAACACAGAATACAAAGTCAAAGGAATAACATGTGTAGCAGCCAGAGGAGAAAGAGACCGCAGGGCATGGTTCAAATACTGTACAGCAGACAAAGAGGTTGAAGCAGATACTGGCTTTATTAACGAACAAAATATAACGGCCGGAAAATCGGATTAACAGTATTGTGCAGATACACCAGGGGCGCAATCGACAAATGACGATCTAAATGTATTCCAAGAACTGGTCACAGCTACTCTAAGAATTTGGAACTGGAATATTCTCCCTGTTTATTGCGGCTTATGTTGCTTAGGGCATACTGATAGACAAATCCTGTTTGCAGACACTTCTGAATGTGAATAATATTCTATTTTTTCCTACACTAGGTAAAGCTGTGAAGATTATCGACCATGTTGCCTCCATGGACTTTATTTTGCTCTGATAACAATAGTGAAAAAAAAGAAACAATAAAAGAAGATTCAAGTAAGAGAACTGTGGGAAATATGGACGATAAAATGAAGATGAAGCAAGAGATCACTCTCTTCAATGGAGTCTCCTTAATAGTTGGAAACATGATTGGATCTGGGATATTTGTAACTCCAAAGGGTGTCCTTATGTACAGTGAATCGTATGGAATGTCTCTGATAGTCTGGACACTCGGAGGGATCTTTTCCATGTTCGGGGCTTTGTGTTACGCAGAACTTGGGACATCTATCGTAAAATCTGGGGCAAGCTATGCTTATATACAAGAGGCATTTGGAGGATTCATTGCGTTCATCAGGCTGTGGTCTTCCTTATTGATTGTAGAACCCACCACACAAGCAGTTATTGCTATAACATTTGCCAACTATATTGTACAGCCAATCTTCCCATTCTGTGAACCACCTTATGCAGCAGTCAGACTGATTGCAGCAGCTTGTATATGTAAGTGTAAATGGATGTGACTTTTTAATCTGCTTAAACTGCCTAAAGGGTCACTGAGTTTTCAAAAAACTTTTAATATATAGAAACATATCAAAAGTTGTGATAGGTGGAAGTCTGAGTGCTGAGACCTCTACCAATCACTCGAATAAAGAGAAAGAAAAGCTTGCATATGGTTTCTCTCTCTATGCTGTAGAGGATGGAACCAAGATGGGCCCATAGTTGTCCACTGAGCCTGCAGTGAGGAGGCTATATGAACACTTCTCTCTCCTAATTTAGCGTATGATGGGGGTCTTAGCACTCAAAACTTTTGATATGTCTCTAACATATCAGTAAGTTTGGAAAACTCAGCAGTGGCGTGCTTATGGTGTTTGGCACCCGGGGCGGGTCCTTTCTCTGGCAATCCCCCCCCCCCCCTCCCAATACTTTAAAAAAATTGTACCCCCTCACAGTAGTATTCCCCTTATTGTACAACCTTCACAGTAGTTTTGTACAGATGTGTGCCCCCTCTCAGTAGTTATGCCCACACTGTGGCCTCTCACAGTAGTTATGCCCACATTGTGTCCCCCTCACAGTTATGCCTTCTCTGTGCCCCTTTCACAGTAATAATCCTCATTGTGTCCCCTTCATAGTAATAATCCCCATTGTGCCCCATTTATAGTAATAATGCCCACTGTGCCCCCTTCACAGTAATAATGTCCATTGTGCCCCCTTCACAGTAATAATGCCCATTGTGCCCCTTCACATTATTAATGCCCATTGTGCCCCTTCACAGTAATAATGCCCACTGTGCTAGTAATGCCCTTTGTGCCCCCTCCATAGTAGAAATCTCCATTGTACCCCCTTCACCATAATAATGCCTATTGTGCCCCTTTCACAGTAATAATGCCCACTGTGCCCCCTTCACAGTAATAATGCCCACTGCGCCCCTTCACACTAATAATGCCCACTGTGCCCCCTTTATTGTAGTAATACCCTCTCGCTCCTTTCTCCCTCCATAGTAGAATTGCCCATTGTGCCCCTTCACATTAGTAATGCCCTCTGTGCCAGCTCCATAGTAGTAATGCCCTCTGTGCCCCCAGCTGTTTGAAGAGAGGGCAGGGCTCATATGAGAGCTGTTTTCTCTGTTCTGTTCACCTGCTCGCCGTAGAATTTGCAGTGATGAGCAGGTAAACAGAGCAGAGAAGGCAGCGCTCATACAAAAAAAAAGCGGACAACCCCTTTAAAGACATACTTGGAAAACATTACATAAAGCGCTACAGAACATACAGGGTAATACAGCGCCACATATGTACCTCTTACACCCAGTGACTTCTCTTCTCTGATGTAGATATTGTCTTTCCTCTTCTTCTCCTGTTAGACCAGACCACCATGGTGACTTTTTTCAGCCTCTCCTCGTCTCTGCAGAGTTTAACAAACAGACATTTTACTTTCCTACTTTTCCATCATCCTCCCACCTTCTCAACACCCCATCCTGCCACCCCCAATACTGTGTCCACTGTGCTCCCCAATACTTTCCTGCAGAAACAGTCCCCCTGAAAATACTGGTACCACACAGATAGTGCGTCAGTACAAAAACATCACTTTATATTGTGCGCTAGTAATAAAAAAAACACCTTCCTTTCAGATCAGACCCCCATATAAAACCCTAAATGAGATCCCCCAATCTCAGACCAAACCCCCTTTAGACCTCTATGTTCGACCCCATATAGGACCCCAGTTTTAAACCTCAGATCAGACCCCCATTAGACCTCTATGTAAGACCCCGACCCAATATCAGACCCCCATTAGACCTCCAGACCCACATATCAGACCTCAGACCCCCATTAGACCTCCAGACCCCTTATTTGACCCCGATTAGACCTTCAGACCCCATTAGACCTACAGACCCCCCAGTCAGACCTTCAGACCTCCAAACCCCTATTAGATCACTTCAGATCCCCCAGTCAGACCTCCAGACCCCCCAGTCAGACCTCCTGACCCCCCATAGACTGCTCCAGACCCCCATTAGACCTCTCCAGACCCCCCATTAAACCTCCATATCAGACCTCAGATCAGACTGTAAAATAATAAAGTCACTTACCTCTCCTGTCGCCACTCCCCCTTTCCCAGGCTTTCTTCTCTTCTCAGGGCCTGCACTGCAGTCACCTGACCTCCTGCAGCATCAGGTCAGAGTGCGCTCTGTACGTCCTGACGCTGCAGGCAGCCAGGACACAGCAGCGCAGGCCCTGAAAAGTACTGGACAGCGCTCACAGCACTTCCCTCCCCCTTATCCTGCAGACTAGTGAGCGCTTCCATTATGGAAGCGCTCACTAGTATTCCCTTTATAAAATGCACTGAATCTTATAAAGGGAAAAGCAATGAGTGCTTCCATCTGTATTGATGGAAGCGCTCATTTCTTCTGTTCTGGCACCCCCCTGAGAGCGCTGAGAGCTGGCACCCGGGGCATGAGACTGACATTGAGACTCCCATAAGAATACATAGAGAAACTGACTTCCTGTCCACACATAAGATGCTGCATTTGGAAAGTCTGATTGCTGGCCACATGACACAGCTGAGGATTAGAAGGGAGGAGATAGCTCACAAATACAGCCTCTGGTAAGAAGGTTACCTTCACTACAGAATGCATCATTTACCTTTCTAACAGGTCAGAGAATAAACATTTTTGCGGGAGTTCTTTAAAGAGCAGAATCTGACAATAAAAGCTCATATTCACACTACTCTTGATGATAAAAGCTTCACAAAAGGTAGTGCTGTCAGAATTTTATCAGTCAAAAATGCTGACAGACTCCTTTTAATACATACCTCTTTACGTCCCAGTGTATATCTACCTTAGCATAGCACTTTTATCTTTTTGGCTACACTACTCACAAAAAGTTAGGGAAGGGATATATGGCTTGTGAGTGAAATTTCAGGATGAACCTACAATGCAATCTACAGGTTACAGGTGAACTTAGTGTGACCTTCTCTAAACTTTTGAATGCACATGTCCAACTGTTCAATATTTCAGTACTTTTTGCACAACTTGTTGTTCTCTAACAAAGAGCTTAATGGCAAAATTCACAGCAGGGGTTTAATCCATGAATCGCCCAATACATTTTTCTGGTTCAATAAGAATTTGTATTTAGACAGTGCTCCTCATCATACTGTTCACATTTTGACATCATGAGACCAAGACTACACCTAACAATAGATCAATAGTACCTCGCCATTGCGAGGCTTCAAGCAGGATATTCTCAGATGGAAGTGGCCACTGAGCTTAGAGTGTCACAGAGTGTCATCAGCAGGTTGCAACAGAGATACAGAGAAACTGGAAGAGTCAGAAAAAGGCATAGAAGCGGATGTCCTATGGCCACATCCCACACCGATGACCGATTCACTGTGAACAATGCCCTGCGGAACTGGATGATGAATGCCACACAATTCCAGGCACATTTTAGGGAGGTGAGAGGCAACCAAGTGTCACGTCAGACCATTTAAAACCGTTTACATCAGCGTGGTCTGGGTGCTAAGCGACCTGCAAGGGTACCTGATCAGATGCGTCATCGTCTTGCATGGGCTAGGGAGCTTCTACGCTAGACATGGTACCACTGCAGCTCACTGATGAAAGTCGATTCACGCTGAGCAGAAAGTATGGCTTCCAACGATGTTAGAGACATCAAGTAGAGCGCTATATATCAGCCACTGTTTGCCTTTGGTGGTGGTGGTGGTGTTACAGTGTGGGCAGGTGTGTCTACTCAATATAGAATTGCCCTACAATTTGTGAATGGTACAGTGACAAGCCCATACTACTTAAATAACATCATTAATCCAGTCATTGTGCCTTTGCATGGACAAATCAGGCCTAATTTCATCTTCATGGAAAACAATGCTCCAGCTCATGGAAGTCGCATCATTAGGGAACGGCTACTGGAGACTAGGGTACCTCAAATGAAGTGGCCTGCACTTTCTCCAGACCTAAATCCCATTGAAAACCTATGGGATCAGCTGAGTCGCTGTGTAGAGGCTCATACCTTTGTACCCCAGAACCTCAATGACCTGAGGGCCGCTCTTAAAGAAGAGTGGGATTCCATGCCTCAGCAGACAATAAGTCGAAAAGGATGAGATATCGTTGTCAAATGTAATTGATGCTCAAAGCCACATGACAAGTTATTGAGACACTGACATTTTTGTGGGGGTATACCCACCACTGTTGTTGGATTTTGTTGCAATAAATTGTTTGAGATGAGGAATTCACCATTGCATGCTTCTACTTAAATGCCCTACTTTCATGATATAATATCACTGTAGCGTTAACATTTTACATAAATTTCACTCTAAAGCCAAATATCCCTAGGTTTTTGTGAGTAGTGTAGGTTCAAAAATACTGATGAAAAATAAATTTCTGTGAAAGCAAAGGGGTTGTCCAGCCTTTACAGAGATATGGCCTATCCTCAGGATATGCCATCACAAGCTGATCAGTGGTAGCTCAACACCCCAGCTGTTTGGGTATGGCTCTGTTGCTGGAACTACACAGATCTGTCAACCTTATATTGGTCAGTTCTCTTCACTGCAGAATTGTTCCCTTTGACTTCAATGGGCGAAGTACTGTAGTAATGAGCTCCCTTCACTACCAGGTTGACAGACAGAGCTGTGTAGTTCCAGCATGCATGGTGTTGGACCTCCACAATCAGCTAGTGATAGCTTATCCTGAGATAAGGTCATCACGTAGTAAATGCTGGACCAACCCTTTAAACCCTACGTCCCTTTGACCAGTATTTGGTTAGTATTTTGTATCAGTATTTGTAAGCCCAAACCAGGAGTGGGTTCAGCACTTAGAAGGGGTTACAAATGTTTCCATTATACAGTATTTTCTCTGTGCAGGTCTAAGGCCTGGTTTTGATGCCAAATACTGACCAAACTATTGGTGTGTGAAAGTGGTCTAAGGCCTCATGCACGCTTCAGTTTCCAGGTTCCATTTTAGGCTACTTTCACACTGGCGTTTCTGGGTCCGCTTGTGAGATCCGTTTCAGGGCTCTCACAAGCGGTCGAAAACAGATCAGTACAGCCCCAATGCATTCTGAATGGATAAGGATCTGTTCCAAATGCATCAGTTTGGCTCTGTTCCGCCTCAATTCCGCTCTGGAGGCGGACACCAAACGCTGCTTGCAGCGTTTTGGTGTCCGCCTGACGATGTGGAGCCAAATGGATCCGTCCTGACTTACAATGTAAATCAATGGGGACGGATCCGTTTTTCACTGACACAATATGGTGCATTGACTTTCAATGTAAGTCAGGACAGATCTGTTTTTTTAAAATAATAATGCAAACGGATCTGTAGGATCTGAAAGGATACAAGCATTTGCATTATAGGTGCGGATCCGTCTGTTCAGATATAAGACAGATCCGCACCGAACCCAGGTGTGAAAGTAGCCTAACTTTCCTCTATTTAAAAACCATGGAAAGTTTTGGCTTAAAAAAAACTACCAAAGTGTGAAGGAGGCCTAAATCTGTACAGATTTTTTCTGTCATGTGAATAAAGTTTTGTAAATGACCATTCACTAGAATTCTATGGCATTATGCCACGAATTTAAAAAAATTTCACGTCTTAAAGCGATTGTCCTATCTCTCAGTTTCCATAGCAAAATTTGATTAAGCACTGGCCAGTGTAGAAACGGCTTGTGTGCAACCTTTCAGTTCATTCCTTTGGGAGTTCTGGAGATAGTGGAGCTCTGTACTTGACTATCTTTGGAACTCCCATAGTAATGAAAGGAGCAGCTGCGCACATGCCTGACTGATCTGCTCCCTTCATTTTGGGGGGGCTCCACAGGGTGTCCCTATACTTGTGATCAGTGAGGGCCCCAGTGGTAGGACATCATGGATCTAATAGTGATAGGGGATACCTTCACATAACCAGAATACCCCTTTATGAATACTTATGCCATCTATGTGTAAATGAGTTACATTTGAAATTTATCCTCTGGCGTAGATTTCAGCCTATTGTGCACAGACCTCCTGTGATGCTGCAAAATGATTAATCGACCTGCACCTCTTAATCATTTTGGAGCAAATAATGGCAGTGGAATTTATTCTAAAACTTTATTCTAAGACCAGCCTATGAAATGTCGGTCTCCCCCACAGTCTCTTGTATACTTTAATTCATGTTGAAGATCAGCTCTAGATAATTTTGTGTTATTAGTGAGGTAGGGGGTCAAACTTACAACCTTAAGTTATTATCAAGACTGTCGTTAGTTCCCTTTAGAAAGTAATGCACAATATCTGCTCACTAGAGTAAATACAAAGTGACTTGTGTCATTGATTTCATGTTTTTCCATTTGGTTTTCCATTCAGGCACTTTGACCTTTATTAATTGCGTCCATGTAAAATGGGGAACAAGAATTCAAGATATCTTCACCTATGCCAAGATTTTGGCTCTCCTTGTGATCATCTCAGTAGGTCTTGTGAAGATTTGTCAAGGTACAGGTATTCGTTCTCATTTCTTCAGTAATTATTTTGTTCGGTGCCATGTTGAAATTAAGATTGCACTTGCCAACTGTCCTGAATCTGAGGAAGCAAAATGTGTGTCGAGGTGTTTTCTAGCTGATCTTTTGGTTTTCTTCCCCTGATCATGCGGGTGTGAGTTTTTGATGTGATTCGTTGCTCTTTAGCCTAATTATTATTTGAGGATTATGGTGGACGTCCCCCTTTCTGCTTATTATATAATTTAATATAGGCTTGATATGTGATTATATGGTGCTATTTGTAACACCACCCAGTTTCCCTGAGGTTAGTCCTGGACATATTATACAATCTTTTATGGGGGAGTAAGGCCAGTGGCCAGTGACTTAGTACAGCATTATGGTTATGGTTACCTACTTCTGTTTCTATAATCTCTTGGATGTTTTCTATTATGTATTTTTTACTTTCTTGTTTAATAAACTGATAGTTTTCCAATTTATGTTGTTGGGCTTGATGTTTTTGTTCCCCTTGGGAGTATATATATATATATATATATATATATATATATGTGTTACTATGTTCATATGTGCCCACATTGCTGAGAAAAATTATGCTTTAATATATGAATATGAGCCTCTAGGATCAACGGGGGCGTTGCTGTTACACTTAGTCTGCAACTGCTGCTTCCTCTGCATTTTGATTTACAACATTTCATTGTGCCCGGTCTTATCAATCACAGTGCAGAGGTTGCAGCAGTTGCAGAGAGAGAAGATCCTCTAGGTGTAATGGCAATGCCCACATTGATCCTAGAGGCTCATTTGATAAAAGATAAAACATCATTTTTCTCGGCAGTGCAGACACATATGAACATGGGACCAACACAGATGCCTTCAGCTGCCAAGTGCACATGTAACAGGACAGCCAGTTTCATAGGTACAAAACTGCTGACAGATGCCATTTAAGGAGCAATCGGGGATTGGATCATGGCACAAGGGAGAAAGAGAACAATTAATGATACTTTGATAGGTAATGATCTGTTCTAAAATTGAGCCAAAGTTTTAGCACAAGGTAAACTGATAAATAGGTGGCGTAACATTAGCCCAACATGTCTAAAGATGCAACAAATGTATCATCCATCCTAAGTCGCTTTCATAATTTTGTAATATTTGAAGTCACTTTGACGTCTCTGCTTTTGCACGCCATTTACAGATTTACCAATTTTTGCACACTAATTGTTACATTTGTTGCAAAAATTAGCTATAGTCTAATTTTATTTATTCTAAAGGTGCAGTCACTTTCTACGCCACTAGGGATTGGAGTAGACTTGCGACTTTTTGAGCGACATTTTAAAAAGTCACAATTGATAAATCTTGCTAAAAATGCAATTCTCCATGTTCTAAACTCAATACCTACAGATGTAGCCAGCATTAAAGTCGAAGCTGATGCGTTATTCCACTAGCTTATCTCACTAACTTAGTTTAATTATGTACAAAGCTTCTAAAGCTTTAGGCAAGGGCTACATGGCGACACTGGTCACGTGACACCTATCGCAGCCATAATCGCCGAGTAGCGGCGAGCCCATAGAAATTAATGGGTTTGCCTCAGCAGCCTCAATAAATCCTGCCGTGTTGGATTTCATGCGACTGCTGCAGAGATCTAATTCATTTCTATGGGATCGCCTCTACTCAGCGATCCTGGCCGCAATAGGTGTCGCGTGACCAGTGCCGCCATGTAGCCCTTGCCTAAAAGTGTGGTTCAGTTACACTTCTAGGATGGCGCACTATCCCATTGATTTTGGTGCTGGCTACATCTGTAGGTCTGTATTGATCACTTTCACCTGATATCTATTTAGGCAATGTCAACACCACTGATCAGGCATGCAGCGTGGGACTGGGGTACCTAGGGGCCACCCGTAAAATTTATTTTGGGGGCCTACCATACGGATACATACAAATATTCCCTGCTCACACAGCAGCAGCAAGACGCTACAAGATGATTGATTATGGGGGTCCCTGCAGCAACTTTGAGAAGGCAGGTCTCTGGGAAAGGAGGACACTGGTAGCTTTCCTCTATACCTAGAAGTCATCTCAGCTACATGAACATGTCTATAATAATTAACTGGGCAGTTACTTAAATATTCTACCCAGTTTTTAATATGAACTTAGGCTGGATGAGGTGCTGTACACTACCTATCTATATGTAATGCATTCAGTCTACTGTGTAATGGGACAGAGAGGGAAAGAAAAGGGTCCCACTTTGCTCTGGGGCCCACCAGGGATTCACCTGCACCCCCGTGGGCCAGTCCGAGCCTGCAGGCATGTATAAAGAATCCAGATGAGGCTTATTTCAGTCTAAATCCTTGAATTATGCATAAAACAGTGGGTGAAAAGTTGAGTTTTGTCAGAACATGTGGACTGTAGAAGCATATCTATAAAATAATGGCCTCCAAAAGGAAAAGGGAGGAATTGGTTACATTAGAGCTTGGCTACAAGGAGATTGCAGGGACAAACTTCAAACAGCAGACATACTGCAGGAGCGGCAATAAGATAATGTATAAACTTGAGACATGGGGCATCACGCTGCCCACAAAAAATTCTGTCCGTCCCTATGGAAATACAAAATACTGGGCATGGCGCAAACCAAAAAAAAGTTGAAAACAGTTCATGAATTTATTGCAAAAGTTACTCCACCTGGGACGCGGCCAAGCAGCCGAGTGAGATGGAAGCCTGAATCTGAGCTCCTGCTCCACCGAAGCGTCTCAGACCTGCTAATCCCCACTAATAACCACCAAACTGACATCTATTCATCCCTCTCAGCTTCCTGCATGCCTCCATGATGACTAGAGGCAGAAAAAGCTTGAAGCAGCAGGGAAAACTGGACTTTTTCTTTGCTCATGAGAAGACCGAAGATGGCGCCGGAGGAGACGGCACACGGAGCGCTCCGGGCTCCAGCCCTTCCTCATCTAACGGGCTCGCGCTCACCAACCGGGCCCCTGCATAACAAGTCTCCCTCAAGCTTCTTCGGCGGAGTCCGCTCTGGCAGCGACTTCATACAGACTTCAGCGGATGGCAGAGGAGTCCCTTCCCGCTCCCCCTGGAAGCGCCAACATCCAGGCCTCACCGACAGCCAGCCCGGACAAGCAGTGACCAAGACACCACGGTCCCAGTGAATCCGGTGAGTGCACAGCTTCCCCCAGGGGCCAGCCGGGTATACCCTCCATACACGAGGAAACTACAGACCAACCAGCCTCAGGGACCCTTTTGAAGGACATGTTGCTGGCGTTTCACCACTCCATAACGGCACAGATCTCAAAATCGATCGTGCTGATCCAGGCTACTGTTAAGGAGCTGGGGGATAAAATGGAGCATGTGGAGACCAATTATGGGAATTGCTACCTCCCATAATACACTAATTGAGTCCCATGAGCTCCTCTCTGAAGAGGTCACCCAGCTTAAGGCAAAGATCGCAGATCTGGAAGATTGTTTCCGCCGGAACAACCTCAAACTGCGGGGGGTCCCAGAAGATGTTACTGCATCTGAGCTGGCAGTCTACATTTAAAATCTGATAAAGCTGCTTCTGCCTAAATGTGCTGAGCGAGACCTTATAATCGACAGGGCACACAGAATTGTCAAGCCCAAGCACTTACCTGATGACGTCCCAAGAAATGTACTTGCTAGGGTGCACTTTTTCCACATTAAGGAGCAACTCCTCACGGCCGCAAGGAAAATGGAGACTCTACCGGCCCCATATGCGGGGGTTAAGATTTTTGTGGAGCTCTCAGCGGCGACATTACAGCTCCGAAAGTCTCTTGCCCCTATTACTACAGCTCTGAGAGCGCACTCCATTGCTTATAGATGGGGTTTCCCCGTTAAGCTTTTAATTCACAAAGATGGCTCTTTTGTGGTGATTCGCTCAGTTGCTGAGGGTAAAGCAACCCTTGCATCTTGGAAAATTACTGTGGAATCCATACAAGATCCTGATGCTCCTAGACGTCACCATACATCTGGAGAATGGCAGTTGGTGGAAAATAGGCGACGAAAGAAAGCGTACTAAAGGGGACCTTTTCGTTTCTACCTCCATGGAGCAGTAGTCCTACTATTCTCCGTTCTGGCATTTGGCAGGACTCTTCCCCTATCAGTTGCCGAGGCGCAAACATGTGCCTTACTTAACCCCCTTTTTCCCATCTTGTCCTTCCACTAAGGCAATGTTTGTTGTGACTCCCCAGTCACTGTTTGTGTTTTTCACTTTTCAGTTCTGGTTCTCTGCATATTTCTGGCAGAGCATTATTTTACACTATGCTTACTTTGTGTGTATTCACCGCTGCTGGGATTGCACCTCCCTCTGCTTCAAGGCACTTCTTGCGTTCATAGCAATACAGATTAATGATGGTACTGAAGCTTAGCTCTTTAAACTTTAGGGGGCTAAATAGCCCTTACAAACGCAATCTGATGTGGAGGGAGGCCCTCTCTCTACAGTGTGAAATTTATGGCACTCAGGAGACGCATATAATAGCTGCGGATGCTGACTGCATCAAACATAGATGTTTCCCAGTTGTTCTCCAGGCTCACTGTACTAAAAAGAAACGAGGAGTGTTGCTGGCAATTAAGAATACTGTAGCTTACACTGCGGTTTCTTCCATTGTCGACTCCGGAGGGCGGTATATCATACATGTCTGTTATCTAAACAATATTCTCTATACCTTGGTAGGGCTATATGCACCCAATGCGCACTCCCAGCGCTTCCTCCAAAACCTTTTCAATAAGGTCCAGTCTGTACAACAAGGAAGGGTCCTCATTTGCGGGGATTTTAATATGGTCCCAGATGCACCCACGGACTCCTCCTCCTCCGTGAGAAGGAACCCCCTTACATTGATGAGTCTTCTCTCCAAAATGTCCCTATATGACATCTGGCGCTTACATCACGCCATAGAACGAGACTATACTTATTTCTCCCCCTCACATCTAACATATTCTCGTATAGATCTTGTGTTGGTGGATAGAGCTTCCCTCTCTACTATCACAAGCTCTGAAATAGGAACAATATCATGGTCAGACCATGCTCCTGTCTCGGTAAAGAATTCAGAACAGTACAACCGCCCTCCGAACCTGACATGGAGAGTAAATTAATATTTACTTGCAGACCTGGATTGTCAAATGGAGGTAAAGAATGCTTTGTCTGAATATTTTCTGAACAATGTGAACACAGTAGATAATCCATCTATTGTTTGGGCAGCACGCAAGGCTTATATCAGAGGTATTGTCATCAAGCTAGGGCATAAAGCCAAAAAGAAGAGAGAGCACCTCACCACGTATTTGCTGAGTAAAATTCGAGCATTAGAAATTCTGAATAAGGCGTCCCCCGCTCCTCGTTATTCACAGGAGCTCCGCTCGCTCAGGGCACAGCTAGGGGAGCACATGCTGCACAGATACGAACTGTCTTTGAAAAAAGCCAAAGCCATGTACTATTCCCAAGCAAATAAAGCAGGGAAACTATTGGC
Source organism: Bufo gargarizans (assembly GCF_014858855.1). Taxonomy (NCBI): domain Eukaryota; kingdom Metazoa; phylum Chordata; class Amphibia; order Anura; family Bufonidae; genus Bufo; species Bufo gargarizans. Next base: position 77,860,755 of record NC_058084.1, read on the forward strand.
AAACAGAATTAAGTGCAGGACCCAAAACTCCCGGATTGCTTTTCTCTGGGACCCCTCTAAAACCCACAAAATGTATGACCCGAAAGAGATTGCGAATAGGTTCATGTCCTTCTACTCACAGTTATACAACCTAGCTGATAATAAAGAGGTGGTTCAACCTTCTGACCATGACATCATCAATTTTCTTAATTCCCTCTCATTGCCTTCCATGTCTGATGAACACAAAGTAAGGTTATGCCAGCCCATTACATTAGATGAAATATTAGGCATTATTAAAAAGCTACCCCATCATAAAATCCCCGGACCGGATGGTCTGTCTAATAACTATTACAAGCTTTTCTCTGAGATTCTGGGCTCGCATCTTCACTCGTCCTTAGTGAGGATCATGTCTGATGGGCACATGCCTAGGGAGATGTTGGAGGCCACTATTGTCACCTTGCCGAAACCCGGCAAAGAACCAACTATTCCCCAAAACTTTCGGCCTATCTCCCTCCTTAATACTGACCTGAAGATCTACGCCAAGTTATTGGTGAATAGATTGGCGGCGATTATACCGACCTTGGTTGCCCCCGACCAGGTGGGATTTGTCTTGGGTAGGCAGATTACAGACAACTCCAGGAGAGTATTCAACCTACTGGATAGGGTTAACAGGCTACGACTGCCCACGGTGTTCCTTACCCTGGACGCTGAGAAGGCATTCGACCGGGTGAATTGGTCGTTTGCCTTCTCGGTACTCCAAAAAATGGGCTTTCCTGCCGCTCTTATTAGAGCAATAGAAGCATTATATAAGGGCCCTGCTGCCTGAGTTTTGACTAATGGTGTTCTGTCGGATCCCTTTAACCTCTCGAACGGTACTAGGCAGAGCTGCCCCTGTCCCCTCTAATATTCATACTGTCCCTAGAGCCGTTAGCGCAGGCTATCAGACAAACAGAAAGTGTCTCGGGAATTCAGATTGGTAACAGGCAGCACACTCTCTCCTTATATGCGGATGACATAATCCTTTCCCTAACCAACCCTGTCCTGTCGCTACATGAAGTTAGGAAGGTTATTCACACTTATGGCTCCCTATAATTTTACAAACTTAACGAAAGTAAATCTCAAGCCCTCCCTCTTTTTTGTCCCCAACCAATCTCTGGAGCATCTAAAAAAGCTTTACCCCTGGGACTGGCAGACCACAGGAGTCCAATATCTTGGGGTTCAACTTACCCCCACTATTCAAAAACTGTATGACGCAAATTTTCCTCGATTCCTCCTAGACCTCCAGAAGGAGTTGGAAAACATGGCAAAAATGGAAATATCGTGGCTAGGCAGATTGGCAGCCTTCCAGCAGCATGTGCTCCCTAAGCTTCTCTATCTGTTCAGAATCCTCCCACTGGAACTACCCAGTTCCTTTTTTAATGCTATTAATAAACTGATTAATAGGTTAATTTGGAAAAAAGGTCCTCCCCGCATTGCCAGGACAATTATGTCCAGATTTAAGAATGTAGGTGGATTAAACCTTATTAAACTATAATTACTGATTAGGGAGGTCAAACCAGGTGAAAGTCTGCACTCCAGATTACCAAAAGTAAGGCATGATTCAGGAGGTGGGTAATCTAAAATGTAACATTTATTGATAATGCAAATAAAATATAGAGTAATTCCTAGATAAAGTGTGCAATAACAAACCTTGGGATAAAACGAGTTGGTATACACTGACATTAAACAAAGGGATCCGCTCACTTCTGTTTCCCTCAGGACAGGTGCTCCAATCCAAAATTGAGTCACCCCTCAAAATGGTAAGTAAATATGTAAAGAGAAAGGATTGGTCACTCTTATATGGAAATATAAGGTATTTATTTAGTTAATATTACTAATATCAATTAAAATGCAAAAACAATAATATAAAATACATAGAGTAAAATAATCTCCTATATCTATTTTCTATTTGTCATATATGGCAAAGATGACAATGATTTCAATGCTGGGCTGAAAACAGTGTTACAGTGTCTCCACCTGGATTTGATAGTCTGTTAGGTGGAAGACAAAATGATACAAATATTCACCCAGTGATTTGGATACAATTTCAGTTGAATGGATAAATCAGCTGTATAATGGTAGAAAATGAGTCTCTAATATTTGTGTCAAAGTTCATATATCTGAACGAAAACCCACTCGTTGTTTCTGCTCCTTTTCTTGATGGTATAATAAATGGCACTAATAGTCCATGCAAAATGCTTTAAAACACAGTAAGTGTAGACGAATTGGCCACTGTAGGCCGATGTTGCACCGTATGCGTCTGCTGACTGATGTACTATATTGTAAGAATTTTCGCTGTATGTACAGTTTCAGTTTTCACAGGCAATATATTTAATCGGTGTTGACTAGACGTTATACCCACTGAGATAGTGGGCTTACCTTAGTTGAGGTCGTCGGATAGAGGTAAGGGCTTAAGTGCGAGACCCTGCTTAACTGGATCAGCCGGCGTCCCGGCTGCAGGGCTGCTCGCGTCCCACGTGTTCTCCGCGGGAAATTTAGACCGGATATGCAAAGTCCTTCCTTCTCAGCGCTGGTAGATGACGTATTGCGGTGATTTCGACGATGGATCCAAGGATTTCTTTTTCTTTTTCTTTATAGTGCACTTTAGTAAAAGATGGGGTATTCGTCCAAAGGTGTGACGCTAGACGCGTTTCGGGGAAACACTGTCCCCTTCCTCAGTAGCATACTCCCATCTTGTAAAACCTCGTAATTTATACTGGTGTTGGTTGTCGCCAAGGTCCGGACTGGACTTTGGGGTGTTTCATTCAGGGTCAATGTGGCATTTTTAGATATTGTTTTAATGCATTGTTTTCATATCTCAATCTGAGTCATTGTCATATTTGTACCTAACATTTTGGTCTACAGACATAGGATATCATATCGAATATTGATATTTTGAACATGTAATAAAAATACACTTTAAAAATATGTAAAAATATAAATAGATAATACCAAACATACTCAAGTCTGTTATTCCAAAGCTTTTTTAGAGGGTTTGTTCGTCCTTAAATCTTCTTTTCATTGAAAAACACACACTTCACTTTTAAAAACGCACCTTATTACAAAAAACGCAGATGCGGTTTTGCTGCGTTTTTTACAAATTTGATGCGCCCTTTCTCCTCTATGTCCAATATTGTTCAAAGAGGTTATATATATATACTATCTCCTATTATGCGGTGTATATAATAATAGATATAATGACAGTAGAAGCGGTGATAAGATGATAAAGGGGTGGCACGTGTGGGGTAGAGGGAGAGTCGTGGTGCTGGGAAAAACAGCCTGACAACGACTCTACATCGACACCCACACGGACCACCCATATTCTATATAAACCCGAAAATTTCTAACTCCGCATTTAGACCTCTAGGTAAGAGACTACCAAATTCATAGATTTTTCTAGATTCCGCCCTTGATAGTCTCTCAATTTGGTTGCCTCCTCGCCAATGTTTCTCCACCCTTTCCAGTGCCATGAAAGACAGACCCTTAGAATTTTGTTGATGTACGTCCTTGAAGTGTTTGGACAGCGAGTGTTTTTCATACCCTTTAGAGATATTATTAAGGTGTTCCGCTATCCTAACCTTCAAGGTACGTTTGGTCCGCCCAATATATTGTCTCTGACATGGACACTGGATTAGGTAGATAACATTGGTGGAGTTACATGTGAGAAAGTGCTTGATGGTCATAGAATGTGAGTTTTGTGTGGAGGTGGCTGTGGTTGTTTTCCTTGGGAATTTGGTCTTCCTACATCCCAAACAACTACCACATCTGTAAAAGCCCTTCTGTTGGAGCCAATTGGTTACTTGGCCTTTTTTCTTTTTTTCTTTCACTGAAGGAGCTATTTGGATTCCCAAATTAGGGGCTCTTGAATATATGATTTTGGGGATTGGTGGTAGGAGCATCCCTATGGTTTTATCCCTATGTAGATGGTGCCAATGGGATTTTATAATGGATTCTATTTGTTTGGCCTGAGTGTTGTATGGTAAAATGATTCTAAACTCAGAATTATTTTCTTTTTTACATTTTTGTGTTGGTTCAAAGAAGATTTTTCTATCCAACTCTTTAACTTTGACAAGGGCCTCATTAATAATTGTATCTGGGTAGTTCTTTTCCTTGAACTGTTTGCTCATACTTGTGGCTTCCTCCTCAAACTTGTCCTCTTCCGTGCAGTTGCGCTTAAGGCGGCGAAACTGCCCGAATGGGACGTTGGTTAGCCACCTTGGTAGGTGGCAGCTTGAGAAAGGAATATAGCCATTCCTGGCCGTGGGCTTATGGAAAGTGTTACATACATATTTGTTGTTTTTTTGTATGATCTCGATATCCAAAAATTCCACTCTCTCACTCCCAATGTTGGAGGTGAACTTTAAGTTGTTTTCATTATCATTGATCTCCTCAACAAATTTGTTCAAATCATCTATATATCGCCGCCACAGGACCAGGTCTGCCCCCAGGATCGGGTCGATGTTATTTACCTCCCACTGAGCCAAAAATAAATTGGCATAGCTGGGGGCAAACCTGGTCCCCATGGCGGTTCCTCTCCTCTGCAGATAAAATTGATCAGAGAAGAGGAAATAGTTATGATGTAGGATGTGGTTAACACCCTCCAACATATATTCTATTTGGTTCTCTTCCCATGTCGTGCCCTTAGATAATTGTTCCCTCAAAGCTGAGACACCCTGATTATGATCAATGATGGTATAGAGGGACTGGACGTCCAGGGTACCCATTATCCAATGGTCCTGGGCGTCCAGGCCCTCCAAAAGCCCTACAATCTCAGTGGTGTCACGTATATAAGATCTGATCTTCCTCACCTCAGGCTGGAGTAGGGTATCTATATACTGAGATAGGTTCACTGTGAGGGATCCAATTCCCGAAATAATCGGGCGGCCCGGTGGGTCCACAACGCTTTTGTGGACCTTTGGTAGGCAATAGAAAATTGGTAACCTACCCGGCATGTCTAAAATAAAATTATATTCCGATTGTGTTAGAATCCTCTGTTCTAAACCTTTTTTACAATATTCTAAAAGTATCCGTCTGAAATCCTCAGTCGGGTCCTTTTTCAGAGGCATATAGGTTGTTTGATCCGCCAACTGTCTCAAGCATTCCTTATTGTATTGCTCCTCTCCCCAAATCACAATTGCCCCTCCCTTGTCAGCTGGGCGGACAACTATTTTTTCATTTTTCTGTAATTCCCTTATTGCTTTTATCTCCCCATTTGTGAGATTGTTTTTATGTACATTTCTTATTTTTAGTTTTTCCAAATCTGCCTCCACATTTTTCTGAAATGTGGCCATTTCTGGTCCAATCTCAGATCTCGGGAATTTTTTTGACTTATTTCTTAATTGTGTGTGGATATAGGAATCTTGTGTTTGATATTCCATCATAGGTGGATTTTTAATAAAATATTTTTTTAGGCACATTTTCCGAATAAATTTTTGAATGCCAATATATGTGTTAAATTTGTCCAAGGAAAGTGATGGTGCAAATTTTAAACCTTTATTTAAAAGTGTGACCTGGGTGGTAGTAAGACTTATTCCACTTAAATTGATGATATTATTATCAATGGTGTTTAGTAGTGATCCCTGTGTTCCCCTCTTCCTCTTTGATCGCCGTGTCTTCCTCTTTTTTGATAATAATTTTCCCTGTGATGTGTTTCTCGTATGTTCTCCGGATTGTGATTGTCCGGGGAGTCTAGTGTCCATAATCCGTGTCTCCCTGAGTCTGTTTTTGACCGTGTTTGGTTTCTCTGTACCTCTTGAACCCTGTGTCTCAGATTGTAGGGTGCTCTGTATGTATAAGGGGTTGTCCTCTCTTGATCTATTGGTTGAGATTGTTTTGGTTTTAACCGAGGAGAATGGTGGGGGGGGGTTTGATCTAAAAAAGAATGATCAGCCAAGGTCTCAAACCTATTTTGTGTCGGTATATCGTACCGTCTAGACTCTCTAATCTCATTATGTTTAGGCTGATGATTCTCTCTTACTTGTTCTTCCCTATTGGGTCTCCTCTCATCAGATTTGGCAGTATATTTATGTTTTTTAGTTTTTTTGGATATAATTTCTTGTTCTATTTTATCTAGACTCTTATGTAATCTTTCCTGCCACATCTCGTATGTCTGATCTTTTGGGAATTTGTCTATCTTGGATTTCAATGTCGTTATTTTATCTGTCAAGTTGCCCAAGATTGTAGTTCTCCTTCTGATGATTAATTCCATCAAAGCTCTAGACTGTGAATGTAGTAACTCCTCCCATTCCTTATTAAAAGTTTCACCTGCTAAATCTTGTGCTGGGGTTTTAAACAATTGTAGGCCCTTAGGGACTTTATCATGATTCAAATATAATTGGAGGGACCGTATTTCCCAAATTTGACGCAATTTTTTATGTAAAAGGTCCTCTAACTCACGAAAGGACTCCACTATAGATTTTTCCTCTAAATTATTAGGATTTCCTCCTTCTAAATCTTCAAAGCTATAGGTTTCAGCCTTGAGTTGTTTGGTTTCCATATAGTTCCATATATCCATATTGGGAGACAGAGGGAGCTGGATCTCAGATGGGTGATTAGAATAAATAACAAAAAACAAAGGGATCCGCTCACTTCTGTTTCCCTCAGGACAGGTGCTCCAATCCAAAATTGAGTCACCCCTCAAAATGGTAAGTAAATATGTAAAGAGAAAGGATTGGTCACTCTTATATGGAAATATAAGGTATTTATTTAGTTAATATTACTAATATCAATTAAAATGCAAAAACAATAATATAAAATACATAGAGTAAAATAATCTCCTATATCTATTTTCTATTTGTCATATATGGCAAAGATGACAATGATTTCAATGCTGGGCTGAAAACAGTGTTACAGTGTCTCCACCTGGATTTGATAGTCTGTTAGGTGGAAGACAAAATGATACAAATATTCACCCAGTGATTTGGATACAATTTCAGTTGAATGGATAAATCAGCTGTATAATGGTAGAAAATGAGTCTCTAATATTTGTGTCAAAGTTCATATATCTGAACGAAAACCCACTCGTTGTTTCTGCTCCTTTTCTTGATGGTATAATAATGGCACTAATAGTCCATGCAAAATGCTTTAAAACACAGTAAGTGTAGACGAATTGGCCACTGTAGGCCGATGTTGCACCGTATGCGTCTGCTGACTGATGTACTATATTGTAAGAATTTTCGCTGTATGTACAGTTTCAGTTTTCACAGGCAATATATTTAATCGGTGTTGACTAGACGTTATACCCACTGAGATAGTGGGCTTACCTTAGTTGAGGTCGTCGGATAGAGGTAAGGGCTTAAGTGCGAGACCCTGCTTAACTGGATCAGCCGGCGTCCCGGCTGCAGGGCTGCTCGCGTCCCACGTGTTCTCCGTGGGAAATTTAGACCGGATATGCAAAGTCCTTCCTTCTCAGCGCTGGTAGATGACGTATTGCGGTGATTTCGACGATGGATCCAAGGATTTCTTTTTCTTTTTCTTTATAGTGCACTTTAGTAAAAGATGGGGTATTCGTCCAAAGGTGTGACGCTAGACGCGTTTCGGGGAAACACTGTCCCCTTCCTCAGTAGCATACTCCCATCTTGTAAAACCTCGTAATTTATACTGGTGTTGGTTGTCGCCAAGGTCCGGACTGGACTTTGGGGTGTTTCATTCAGGGTCAATGTGGCATTTTTAGATATTGTTTTAATGCATTGTTTTCATATCTCAATCTGAGTCATTGTCATATTTGTACCTAACATTTTGGTCTACAGACATAGGATATCATATCGAATATTGATATTTTGAACATGTAATAAAAATACACTTTAAAAATATGTAAAAATATAAATAGATAATACCAAACATACTCAAGTCTGTTATTCCAAAGCTTTTTTAGAGGGTTTGTTCGTCCTTAAATCTTCTTTTCATTGAAAAACACACACTTCACTTTTAAAAACGCACCTTATTACAAAAAACGCAGATGCGGTTTTGCTGCGTTTTTTACAAATTTGATGCGCCCTTTCTCCTCTATGTCCAATATTGTTCAAAGAGGTTATATATATATACTATCTCCTATTATGCAGTGTATATAATAATAGATATAATGACAGTAGAAGCGGTGATAAGACCTGGTCCTGTGGCGGCGATATATAGATGATGTCATCTTTATTTGGGGTGGAACACAAGAAAATTTGAACAAATTTGTTGAGGAGATCAATGATAATGAAAACAACTTAAAGTTCACCTCCAACATTGGGAGTGAGAGAGTGGAATTTTTGGATATCGAGATCATACAAAAAAACAACAAATATGTATGTAACACTTTCCATAAGCCCACGGCCAGGAATGGCTATATTCCTTTCTCAAGCTGCCACCTACCAAGGTGGCTAACCAACGTCCCATTCGGGCAGTTTCGCCGCCTTAAGCGCAACTGCACGGAAGAGGACAAGTTTGAGGAGGAAGCCACAAGTATGAGCAAACAGTTCAAGGAAAAGAACTACCCAGATACAATTATTAATGAGGCCCTTGTCAAAGTTAAAGAGTTGGATAGAAAAATCTTCTTTGAACCAACACAAAAATGTAAAAAAGAAAATAATTCTGAGTTTAGAATCATTTTACCATACAACACTCAGGCCAAACAAATAGAATACATTATAAAATCCCATTGGCACCATCTACATAGGGATAAAACCATAGGGATGCTCCTACCACCAATCCCCAAAATCATATATTCAAGAGCCCCTAATTTGGGAATCCAAATAGCTCCTTCAGTGAAAGAAAAAAAGAAAAAAGGCCAAGTAACCAATTGGCTCCAACAGAAGGGCTTTTACAGATGTGGTAGTTGTTTGGGATGTAGGAAGACCAAATTCCCAAGGAAAACAACCACAGCCACCTCCACACAAAACTCACATTCTATGACCATCAAGCACTTTCTCACATGTAACTCCACCAATGTTATCTACCTAATCCAGTGTCCATGTCAGAGACAATATATTGGGCGGACCAAACGTACCTTGAAGGTTAGGATAGCGGAACACCTTAATAATATCTCTAAAGGGTATGAAAAACACTCGCTGTCCAAACACTTCAAGGACGTACATCAACAAAATTCTAAGGGTCTGTCTTTCATGGCACTGGAAAGGGTGGAGAAACATTGGCGAGGAGGCAACCAAATTGAGAGACTATCAAGGGCGGAATCTAGAAAAATCTATGAATTTGGTAGTCTCTTACCTAGAGGTCTAAATGCGGAGTTAGAAATTTTCGGGTTTATATAGAATATGGGTGGTCCGTGTGGGTGTCGATGTAGAGTCGTTGTCAGGCTGTTTTTCCCAGCACCACGACTCTCCCTCTACCCCACACGTGCCACCCCTTTATCATCTTATCACCGCTTCTACTGTCATTATATCTATTATTATATACACCGCATAATAGGAGATAGTATATATATATAACCTCTTTGAACAATATTGGACATAGAGGAGAAAGGGCGCATCAAATTTGTAAAAAACGCAGCAAAACCGCATCTGCGTTTTTTGTAATAAGGTGCGTTTTTAAAAGTGAAGTGTGTGTTTTTCAATGAAAAGAAGATTTAAGGACGAACAAACCCTCTAAAAAAGCTTTGGAATAACAGACTTGAGTATGTTTGGTATTATCTATTTATATTTTTACATATTTTTAAAGTGTATTTTTATTACATGTTCAAAATATCAATATTCGATATGATATCCTATGTCTGTAGACCAAAATGTTAGGTACAAATATGACAATGACTCAGATTGAGATATGAAAACAATGCATTAAAACAATATCTAAAAATGCCACATTGACCCTGAATGAAACACCCCAAAGTCCAGTCCGGACCTTGGCGACAACCAACACCAGTATAAATTACGAGGTTTTACAAGATGGGAGTATGCTACTGAGGAAGGGGACAGTGTTTCCCCGAAACGCGTCTAGCGTCACACCTTTGGACGAATACCCCATCTTTTACTAAAGTGCACTATAAAGAAAAAGAAAAAGAAATCCTTGGATCCATCGTCGAAATCACCGCAATACGTCATCTAACAGCGCTGAGAAGGAAGGACTTTGCATATCCGGTCTAAATTTCCCGCGGAGAACACGTGGGACGCGAGCAGCCCTGCAGCCGGGACGCCGGCTGATCCAGTTAAGCAGGGTCTCGCACTTAAGCCCTTACCTCTATCCGACAACCTCAACTAAGGTAAGCCCACTATCTCAGTGGGTATAACGTCTAGTCAACACCGATTAAATATATTGCCTGTGAAAACTGAAACTGTACATACAGCGAAAATTCTTACAATATAGTACATCAGTCAGCAGACGCATACGGTGCAACATCGGCCTACAGTGGCCAATTCGTCTACACTTACTGTGTTTTAAAGCATTTTGCATGGACTATTAGTGCCATTTATTATACCATCAAGAAAAGGAGCAGAAACAACGAGTGGGTTTTCGTTCAGATATATGAACTTTGACACAAATATTAGAGACTCATTTTCTACCATTATACAGCTGATTTATCCATTCAACTGAAATTGTATCCAAATCACTGGGTGAATATTTGTATCATTTTGTCTTCCACCTAACAGACTATCAAATCCAGGTGGAGACACTGTAACACTGTTTTCAGCCCAGCATTGAAATCATTGTCATCTTTGCCATATATGACAAATAGAAAATAGATATAGGAGATTATTTTACTCTATGTATTTTATATTATTGTTTTTGCATTTTAATTGATATTAGTAATATTAACTAAATAAATACCTTATATTTCCATATAAGAGTGACCAATCCTTTCTCTTTACATATACACTGACATTAGCCTAAGTGTCCATCCCAAATGAAAAATACATATAAACACTAAAATAGTGCACAGCGGCACCAGTAAACAGTTGTCCTACCGGTACCGCAAGACAGCATACGGATCGTTCACCCCCGACAACGCTCCTATAGCGGCTTCTTCATAAATGTTGGCAAATGAAAAAGATGGTGTCAGGCAGTGATACAAGGAGTGCAGGGTCCCTGTATAGGCCCTATGGCTGACTAAAAATTATTTCCCTAATTCTAAATATAGGTAGCAGCCTCACTACAGGGCACTCGTCCTTACAAGGACGACTCCGTCCGGAACCTGTCCCTGAAAGATAGTACTAAATGTCCCTAGAGGATCTAGAAAAAAAGCTCCCAATTAAACCTCCCAAATATTTATGATTATTACCTAGCTACTAGGGTACACCAACTTAAGGAATGGTGGACCGTTGATAATCCCAAACACTGGGTCCATATTGAGCAGACACTCGCCCCAGCTCACAACTTAAAAGCAATGATGCTGGCTTCCCTCTTTAAGGAAATACCGTCGCAATCCCTCCCATACCTACTTTCCTTTCTTTGAAAGCCTGGAAACGGTATCACAGTGGTGGGCACGGAACGATTGCTTCCTTAGCAAAATTCACCCCAATAGAGGCGTTGCATTACCTCATTCCTGACCTTTCTCTGGAAGGGTGGAGAGATGGAGGCGTAGTAACGGTTGCAGATTTGCTTTACCAGGCAGGTTTGAACTCCTTTGAAAACTTGCAAATCCGTTTAAATATACATAAATATACATCAAAGGGATTTTTATAAATATTTGAGGATTTGTCACTTATTGGCCTCTAATCCTACACTTACTGTGAACTCACACATTGAGCTCCTGAACCAATGGGCCCTGACACAATCCAAATGGAAAGGAATCCACCCTCTCTACTCGTTTCTGGGCAGCAAAAACTCCTTTGTAAAGACTGCCCCCATTGTCTCGTGGGAACTAGAAATGGGACGCGGTATCCCCCCAGCACAGTGGTCCACGGCTATTAATTACGCGAATAAAAGACTGAAGTGCGTGTCACACCTTGAATCTTACTCGAAAACACTACTCAGATGGTATTTCACCCCCCTGAGACTGAGTCGCATTTACCCAGACTCGGGGCCGAAGTGCTGGAGGGGATGCGGTGGCAGAGGGTCCCTTTTACACATACTTTGGGGTTGCCCCTTTTTACAAGAATTGTGGTCTAGTATTTTTCAATTAGTCGAAAGGGCATCAGGCCACAAGCTAATTAGAGATCCAGCTCTGGCCTTGCTCTTTATTGATATCACAGAGATACCTTATAAATTCAGGACCATTTCTATGCATCTGTTTTTAGCCACAAAACTGGCCATAACTAGGTACTGGAAAAGCTCAGTGATTCCGACTGTACAGGAAATTTTAAGTTCCGTGAACAGTACTAGATCATTTGAAAAGATGGTGGCACACAAGGGTTTCGCGCTGCGTAGATTTGAAATGGAATGGGCGCAGTGGACTAACCTAACCCCTGGTGGATAACTTTAGAAACGCTAGCTCTAATTACCTATGTAGGTTATAGGCATGTTACATTGATTATACTCACTGATGCCTGTGATGCACACTATGAAGTCTTGATCTATGTATAACACTCTGCCTTTTTTCTTTCTGTTGTTTTGTTATTTTCCATGTTTCTATTCTACTAGATATTGATACATAAACTGTACTAATGCTGCGTCAAGTAGTTTTCTAGAACGCAATAATTGGAGTACACATTAACACCTTGCTCCTGCTCACTCATACATAGTACTTCTGTATACGAATGTAACGTACTGTGATGTACGGTTATTTTTGTACCGATCCTTTGCATACTGGTTATTCTGGATAAATGAAAAAATCTTCAATAAAGATATATTGAACGATAAAAGTTACTCCACCAACAAAACAGACAAAAACACTTTTTCCTATTTCATATACTGCCTTTATATTAGAATTAGTAAATTTGCTTTAATTATAAAATTTACATGGATATATTTTCACTAGAAAAAAAAAGTTTTGAAGAAAGCTTTACTTAAAGACAGCTCTTACGGTGGGTATTAAGTATAGGTAAGTGATGTCACCGAACACACAGCCGGGCAGAAGCCTCCGCCCGGCAGTGTGTTTTTGTAAACAAAAGAGCCCTTCCCCTGCCTTATCTAGCGCAGGGCAAGGGAGCGCATCGGAGCATGAGATGCTCCGATGCTAACATCAGGGGAGCTGCCTGGGAGAAATTATGGGTATGTCCGGGTTTAGCTCTGAACCCAGACAACCCCTTTAGGGACCAGGCCATTTTTTGCAAATCTGACATGTGTCACTTTGTGTGGTGATAACTTTAAAACGCTTTTACTTATTCAGGCCATTCTTTTCTCATCACATATTGTACTTCATGACAGAGGTAAATTTGAGTCAAAATATTTCATTTTTATTTATAAAAAAATAAAAATTTTGAAAAAAATTGGGAAAATTAGCAATTTTCTAAATTTCAATTTCTCAGATTTTTAAACAGATAATGATACCTTCTAAAATTGTTATTACTTTAAATTTCCCAAATGTCTACTTCATGTTTGGATCATTTTGTAAATGACATTTTCTTTCTTTGGGACATTAGAAGGCTTAGAAGTTTAGAAGCAAATCTTTTTAAGCAAACCCACTTTTTAAGGACCAGTTCAGGTCTGAAGTCACCTTGTGAGGCTTACATAATAGAAATCACCCATAAATGAAACTACGCCCCTTAAGGTATTCAAAACTGATTTTACAACCTTTGGTAACCCTTTAGGTGTTCCACAAGAATTAAAAAAAAATGTAGATGAAATTTCAGAATTTCAGTTTTTTGGCAGACTTGCCATTTTAATTTAAAAAAAGTCGCTAACAAAGCAAGGGTTAACAGCCAAACAAAACTCAATATTTATTGCCCTGATTCTGTAGTTTATAGAAACACCCCATATGTGGTCATAAAATGCTGTACGGGCACACGGCAGGGCGCAGAAGGAAAGGAATGCCTTATGGTTTTTGGAAGGCAGATTTCACTGGGATAATTTTAAGTTGCCATGTCACATTTGGAAACCCCCTGATGCACCCCTAGAGTAGAAACTCCCCAAAAATTACCCCATTTTGGAAACTATGGGATAAGGTGGCAGTTTTTTTGGTATTATTTTAGGGTACATATGATTTTTGGTTGCTCTATATTACACTTTTTGTGAGGCAAGGTAACAAAGTATAGCTGTTTTGGCACCGTTTTTATTTTTTGTTATTTACAGTGTTCATCTGACAAGTTAGATAATGTGGTATTTTTATAGAGCAGGTTGTTATGGACGCGACAATACCAAATATGACTTTTTTTCGTTGTTTGTTTCAGTTTCACATAATAAAGCATTTTTGAAAAAAATAATTTTTTAGTGTCTCCATATTCTGAAAGCCATAGTTTTTTTTTTTTGGGGGCGACTGTCTTATGTAGGGGCTCATTTTTTTCAGTATGAGATGACGGATTGATTTGTACTATTTTTGGGTGCATATGACTTTTTGATCGCTTGGTATTAAACTTTTTGTGATGTAAGGTGACAAAAAATTGTTTTTTTTCACCGTTTTTTTTTATATAGTGTTCAACTGAGGGGTTAGTTTATGTGATATTTTTATACATCAGGTTTTTACAGACACGTCGATACCTAATATGTATACTTTTTAATTTATTTAGGATTTGCACAATAACAGAATTTTTTTAACAAAAAAAATCATGTTTTAGTGTCTCTATATACTGAGAACCATAGTTTTTTTATTTTTTTGGGTGATTGTCTTAGTTAGGGTCTCATTTTTTGTGGGATAAGATGACTGTTTGAATGGTATGATTTTGGGGTACGTATGGCTTTTTGATCGCTTGGTATTACACGTTTCGTGATGTAAGGTGACAAAAAATGTCTTTTTTGATACCGTTTTTATTTTTTTACCGTGTTTGCCTGAGGGGTTAGGTCATGTGATATTTTTATAGAGCAGGTCGTTATGGACATGGCGATACCTAATACTTATACTTTTTTTATTTTCTATTTATGTTTTACACAATAATATCATTTTTGAAACAAAAAAAATTATGTTTTAGTGTCTCCATATTCTGAGTGCCATATCTTTTTTATTTTTTGGGCGATTGTCTTAGGTAGGGTATCATTTTTGCAGGCTTTTTTGACAGTTTTATCTTTTTTGCAGTGTTCACCTGAGGGGTTAGGTGATGTGGTATTTTTTATAGAGCAGGTTGTTACAGACGCGGCGATACTTAATATGTCAACTTTTTTATTTTTTTTACATTTTACACAATAAAAGAATTTTTGAAACAAAAAAATATCATGTTTTAGTGTCTCCATAGTCTGAGAGCCATAGTTTATTTTTTGGGCGATTGTTTTAGGTAGAAGCTCACTTTTTGAGGGATGAGGTTATGGTTAGATTGGTACTATTTTGGGGGGCATTTGGTCTTTTTGATCACTTGGTGTTGCACTTTTAGTGATGTAAGTTGACAAAAAAAAGTTTTTTAGCACAGTTTTTATTTTATTTTTTTGACTGTGTTCACCTGAGGGGTTAGGTCATATAATATTTTTATAGAGCCGGTCGATACGGATGCGGCAATACCTAATGTGCCTACTTTTCTTATTTTTTTCTATTTTTTCCTATTATTTTTACTTTATTTTGGGAAAAGGACTCTTTGTTTTACTTGAAACTTTATTTTTTTGTAAAACTTTATTTTTTGTCCCACTCTGGGACTTGAACTTTTGGGGTCTGATCCCCTTTACAATGCATTACAGTACTTCTGTGATGTGATGCATTGGCTGTAAGTGTATTACACAGTGTAATACACTTCAGCCTGCTTGCCTGTGAGATCCAGGGGACTGGATCTCACAGGCTGTCACGGAAGGCAGCCACGATGCCTGTGGAAGGCATCGGGCTGCCTTCCCTGCCATTGGGTCCCAGTCACAGCAGCGCGGGGACACCATGGCCACCCCGCACTTGGCACGATCCTGCACGTGCCGCGGTCACTGTTAGCCGAGAGAGTGCGAGGGTTAATGCACCGGCATCAGTGACTGCCGGACCCCTGATGCTGATTGGGTAGGAGCAGCTCCTGCACCCGCCCGATCAGCCCGCCATACATATACGGCGCGGGTCCTTAAGAGGTTAAGAAACTAACAATAACCAGAGAAAGCCCTCAAAGAAATTCTTCAGCTTAAAGGGGCTGTCCGGTTTCATGATGTTGATGACCCATGCTCAGGATATATTGTCAATATCAGATGATGATCAGGTGATGATCCAACTCTCAGCACCACTGTTGACCAGCTGTTTGCAGATGCTAAGGAGCTTGTGCAAACGATGTGTCCTCAGTGTTTACTTGCATGCCATCTACATTGCAGCAGCAGTACATGGTAATTATAGCGCTTCCTCTCTCATTCAAGTGAATGTGACGAAAAGCTGTAATTTTCTTAAGGATAGGTCATCAATATCATGAAACCGGAAACCCCTTTAAATATGCCTGCAGCAACTACCACTCGAGTAGATAATACTGACTTGAAGTTCTGAATCCACCCTGCAGAACACCATGAATTACAGTATGTTGCCCCAAGATCATAGAAGGAGTCTCGCTCACAGTCGCTGCTTTTTTCCTAGGTGAAACCGATAATCTACAGGCATCATTTCAAGGCTCAACCACAAATGTGGGATTCCTGGCTCTTGCCTTTTATTCTGCTCTTTATTCTTATTCTGGATGGGACACGCTGAACTTTGTCACAGAAGAAATGAAGGATTCAGAGAGGTTGGTTGTTCTGCAGAATTAAAATAACTGCACCTGTCACATTTATTTTATTCTTTGTTTTGTTTTATTTTATGGAAATTTTTACATTTTACACCATGTAACATATTGAGCAGTGACATAAACAGAATGTAGTCACTCACATGATGTCCTGTCCCCATTGGGGCTAACTTTATCTCAGACATGATGTATAAATATAAGATAAAGGAACAAAATAAGATGATGAAGGATGCAGGTAGGTAAAGTTGCAAGATTCCGAATGATGGCGGGGACACATTTAGGTGCAGTGCAACAACAAAATCTTTACTGAATAACACTAGCCCAGTGGTACAGCCTTATTGTCACGGAATGTGTACAGGTAACAAGGCAAAGCAACATGTATAAACGACTCGCTGGATCCAAAAACTAAGGAACCAAGGGAGACCCCTGCAGAAGACCTGGCACTTTCCCTGGCTGCTCAGCCTATGCAAAGATCCGAATGGTGGAGGTTTGCATATCCACGAACCTTGACTATAAAGCCCTGAGCACCCTACAATAGTGAGGGGACACGACCACCGGCTCCCTACACAAGACACGGAGGGAGTCAGGGTCACCTGGGATCCAGCAAACAGATATTAACAGATAAAGGTACACTTAGCTTAGAAGCAAACAGGAGGACAGATCAGCGTGCACACACACTCCAGGAAGTAATATAAGCCGCCCAGAAAAGCATTCTGGGGAGGCATTTAAAGGGAAGCAATTAACACATGACAGCTGAGAGAGGCTGACGAGAGGAGGAGCTGAATACCACAACACAGAAATTCAAGGAGGAGGTTCTGAAAGGCCTCTGTCAGAGCTTCTCAGCTGTCTGGTTGTGACAGTACCCCTCCCTCTACGAGTGGACTCCGGACACTCAGAACCCACCTTCTCAGGATGGGACCTATGGAAAGCCCTGATGAGACGATAGGCCTTAATGTCCGTCACTGGGACCCACATCCTCTCCTCAGGACCATACCCCTCCCACTGAACAAGGTACTGAAGAGAACCGCGGACAAGACGAGAATCCACAATCCTAGATACCTGAAATTCAAGATTCCCATCAACCATAATCGGAGGAGGAGGCAAAGGCGAGGGTACAATGGGTTGAACATAAGGTTTCAATAAGGACTTATGAAAAACATTATGGATCTTCCAAGTCTGAGGAAGATCAAGACGATATGCAACAGGATTGATGACAGACAGGATTTTGTAAGGCCCAATAAACCTAGGACCCAACTTCCAGGAGGGAACCTTCAATTTGATATTCTTGGTAGACAACCACACCAGATCACCAACATTCAGGTCCGGACCAAGCACACGTCTCTTATCAGCCACACGCTTATATCTCTCACTCATGCTCTTTAGATTATCTTGAATCTTTTGCCAAATAGATGACAAAGACAAGGAGAATCTGTCCTCATCAGGTAAACCAGAAGACCCCTCTCCCGAGAAAGTCCCAAACTGTGGATGAAACCCATATGCACCAAAAAATGGTGACTTATCAGAGGACTCCTGACGACGGTTATTTAAAGCAAACTCAGCAAGGGACAAAAAAGAACACCAATCCTCTTGATTCTCCGCCACAAAACAACGCAGATATGTCTCCAGATTCTGATTGACGCGCTCTGTCTGGCCATTCGACTGCGGGTGGAAAGCAGAAGAGAATGACAACCGAACCCCCAAGCGAGAACAGAAAGCCTTCCAGAATCTGGAAACAAACTGCGTGCCCCTATCAGAGACTATGTCTGAAGGAATACCGTGCAATTTGACAATGTGATCAACAAATGCCTGCGCCAGCGTCTTAGCATTGGGCAAACCAGGAAAAGGGATGAAATGCACCATTTTGCTAAAACGGTCCACCACCACCAGAATCACAGTCTTCCCCGAGGAACGAGGCAGGTCCGTGATAAAGTCCATGGACAGATATGTCCAAGGACGGGAAGGAATGGGTAAGGGAAGGAGAGGACCTGATGGCCGTGAATGAGGGACTTTGGCACGAGCGCAAGTCTCGCAGGCTGCCACAAAACCCTCAACCGACTTACGAAGCGCAGGCCACCAGAATCTCCGAGCGATGAGATCCAGTGTGGCTCTTACCCCCGGGTGCCCAGCAAGGACCGTATCGTGGTGTTCTTTAAAAATCTTGTGTCTTAAAGCGAGAGGCACAAACAACCTCCCAGGAGGACAAAGATCAGGAGCCTCTGACTGGGCTGCCTGCACCTCTGCCTCCAATTCAGGAAAAAGAGCAGAGACCACCACACCTTCAGCCAAAATGGGACCCGGGTCTTCAAAATTCCCGCCTCCCGGAAAACAACGTGACAGGGCATCTGCCTTCACATTCTTAACTCCAGGGCGGAACGTGACAACAAAATTAAACCTAGAAAAGAACAACGACCATCTGGCCTGTCTCGGGTTCAGACGCTTGGCTGACTCCAAGTAGGCCAGATTTTTATGGTCAGTAAATACGTTAATAGGGTGTCTGGCTCCCTCTAGCCAATGGCGCCATTCCTCAAAAGCCAACTTGATGGCCAACAATTCCCTATCTCCCACATCGTAATTTCTCTCTGCGGAGGAGAGTTTTCTTGAGAAAAAGGCACACGGTCGCCAATTGGCAGGAGAGGAACCCTGAGACAAGACCGCCCCCACACCCACCTCCGAAGCATCAACCTCAACTATGAAGGGTAACGAAACATCAGGTTGCACCAAGATGGGAGCGGAAGCAAAACTCTCCTTGATATCAGAAAAAGCCTTACGCGCCTCTACTGACCAAGAAGAAAAATCTACCCCCTTTCTGGTCATATCAGTGAGTGGTTTAACAATAGAAGAATAATTCAAAATGAACTTCCTGTAATAATTGGCAAAGCCCAAAAAACGCATCAGCGCCTTTTGATTCTCAGGAAGCTCCCACTCAAGCACAGCGCGGACCTTCTCGGGGTCCATGCGAAAACCAGAAGCGGAGAGAAGAAACCCCAGAAATTGAATTTCTGGAACCGCAAACACACATTTTTCCAGTTTCGCATATAATTTATTCTCCCGCAGGATGAGCAAGACCTGACGTAAATGTTCCTTATGAGTTTTGAAATCGGGAGAAAAAATCAAAATGTCATCCAAATACACCAATACAAATTTCCCATCAAATGATAAAAAATGCTGTTCACGAAATGCTGAAAAACGGCTGGGGCATTCATCAAACCAAAAGGCATAACCAAATTCTCAAAATGGCCCTCAGGGGTATTGAAGGCCGTCTTCCATTCGTCCCCTTCTCTGACCCTGACCAGGTTGTATGCCCCTCTTAAATCTAATTTGGAAAAGACTTTAGCCCCAACAACCTGGTTAAATAGGTCCGGGATCAGAGGAAGCGGATAAGGGTCACGAATTGTGATATTGTTCAGCTCCCTGAAATCCAGACAAGGTCTTAAAGAACCATCTTTTTTCTTAACAAAGAAAAAACCAGCGGCAACAGGTGACTTTGAGGGTCGTATGTGTCCCTTTCTCAGACTCTCAGAGATATAAGCACGCATAGCGATCCTCTCAGGTTGGGAAAGATTGTATAAACGAGATTTAGGCAGCTTGGCGTCTGGGATGAGATTAATAGGGCAATCGTACTCCCTGTGCGGGGGCAAATCCTGAACTCCACTCTCAGAGAAGACATCCGAAAATTCAGAGAGAAAAGATGGTACAGTCTTAGTAGCAACCTCAGAAACAGATGTCGTGAGGCAATTCTCTCTGCAAAAGTCACTCCAACCATTTATTTGCCTTGCTTGCCAATCAATGGTGGGGTTATGTTTAGTGAGCCAGGGTAGCCCCAACACTAGAGGAGTCGGCAAACCGCTAAGGACGAAACATGACACATCCTCAACATGAGCATCACTCACAATTAAACGGATATTGTGAACTATGCCCTTTAATGACTTCTGAGAAAGTGGAGCGGAATCGATAGCAAACACAGGAATATCCTTTCTCAAAGCGCACACCTGGAAACCATGAGTTATCGCAAAGTGATTATCAATGAGATTGACCGCTGCTCCACTATCCACAAAAATCTCACAAAAAATGTTCTTGCTCTCTAGCGCCACCCTAGCCGGCAGGACAAAACGGGAACTACAAGCAAACGGAAAATCTTCAATCTCCGCCTCAATCCTGCCAATAGTAACAGACGGAACATTTTTCAAAGATTTTTTCCTCTTTGTTTCTTTATTATACCCAGAGAACTGCCTGAATCTCCTAGAGGGACAAATATTTGCCAAATGATTAATACCTCCACAACAAAAACAAACCCTCCCATGCGGGCTGAATCTTCTATTGTCAGAAGCAATCAACCCCAGCTGCATGGGCTCCTGCTCAGAAGGGGCTGACAGCGACTGAGACCCCTGCGCAGAGAATGGGACCGCTGCACAGTCCTGGGACCGAGTATGACAGGAAGGAGAGATCTCTCCTCTCTCTCTAAGACGCCTGTCAATACGAACGGCCTGAGACATAGCAGAGTCCAAAGAAATAGGCCTTTCATGAAAGGCAAATGCATCTTTCAATCCCTCTGAAAGACCATGGCAAAATTGACTTCGGAGTGCAGCATCATTCCAACCAGTATCAGCTGCCCAACTCCGAAATTCTGAGCAGTATATTTCTGCGGATTGTTTACCCTGGCATAGGAGACGTAGTCTAGACTCCGCCAGAGCAATACGATCCGGATCATCATATATCTGACCCAGGCCTAAAAAGAATTCATCCACTGAACGGAGGGGCCGTGCCCCCTCCGGCAGCGAAAAGGCCCAGGACTGAGCGTTACCCCTGAGCAGCGATATAATGATCCCCACCCTCCGTTCCTCATCACCAGAAGAATGGGGAAGAAGGCGAAAATGGAGTTTGCAAGCCTCTCTAAAACGCACAAAATTCTCACTACCCCCGGAGAACGTATCCGGGAGCGAGATCTTAGGCTCAGAACAAGCTCCATGAACGCAAGCTGAATCGGTCACTTGAAGCTGAGAAAAAGTCTTACGGAGGTCAGCTACCTCCAATGAAAGACCCTGGAAGCGTTCAGCCAAAAGTGAAACCGGATCCATGCTTAAGACGGTTTTGGCGGCTTATAATGTCACGGAATGTGTACAGGTAACAAGGCAAAGCAACATGTATAAACGACTCGCTGGATCCAAAAACGAAGGAACCAAGGGAGACCCCTGCAGAAGACCTGGCACTTTCCCTGGCTGCTCAGCCTATGCAAAGATCCGAATGGTGGAGGTTTGCATATCCACGAACCTTGACTATAAAGCCCTGAGCACCCTACAATAGTGAGGGGACACGACCACCAGCTCCCTACACAAGACACGGAGGGAGTCAGGGTCACCTGGGATCCAGCAAACAGATATTAACAGATAAAGGTACACTTAGCTTGGAAGCAAACAGGAGGACAGATCAGCGTGCACACACACTCCAGGAAGTAATATAAGCCGCCCAGAAAAGCATTCTGGGGAGGCATTTAAAGGGAAGCAATTAACACATGACAGCTGAGAGAGGCTGACGAGAGGAGGAGCTGAATACCACAACACAGAAATTCAAGGAGGAGGTTCGGAAAGGCCTCTGTCAGAGCTTCTCAGCTGTCTGGTTGTGACACTTATACATGGGTGAGAGCAATCTTTTCAAGTGGTTTAATTCTGGAGTGTGTAGGGACTTGCCCCAAATGTAGCCTTTTGATAAATACTATGGCAGGCGCAGCACAATAAAGTGCCTTTTGTGCTGTGGAATTAAAAGAATTTTGATATCTCTGACTTTTTAGTCTAACCAGACTGTCCAGTACTCTGTAATTCCTCTAGCGCAGTAGGTTTAAAGAGCACACCAAATGCTTGAAATAACTTCTTTATTAACTTTTCTTCATATACAGTGCCTTGCAAAAGTATTCACCCCCCTTGACTTTGAATTTACAGAACATGCCCACAACTTTGAAGATTATATTTTTTTTTTGTTATTCTGAAGCAAACAACAAATAGGACAAAATAACAGAAAAGGTCAATGTGCATAAAAATTCACCCCCCTAAAGTCAGTACTTTGTAGAGCCACCTTTTGCTTCTTTTTCTGCTTCTGTGAACACAACATATATAACTGTTATATGACATCCAAAACATGAAGTCACAGTAAATAACTCTGCTTTTGTCTTTAACACATAAAGTTACAGATGTAGATAAGTTACAGATGTAGCAGGGGTACCACATACACTCTTAACTCACATTTCTAAAACTTTAATCTTCTGGTGAAGCCATTCCTTCAACCTCTGCGCCAACTCCTCCCAGGACCCCATCGCCATCGCCTGCATCAGCCAACTGGAAACACTAGGTCTAAACAACTGATAAGGGCTCCCACACACGTTTCGAGCCACACCCTCGACCTCATCTTCAAACAAAACATCGACATCAACACACTGGAAAACATGCTACTGCTATGGACGGACCACCACGCCATCAAATTCGAAATAACCACTGACACTATTTGCCTAAAACCAACACACTTAAAAACTACACACTGGACAAGATTACAGAAGAAATTACACTCGCAACTTTTCAAAACCACACTATCCAACAAAATAGCTGCGCTAACACAAAACTGCACAACTGAAGACACACTCAACACCCTCAACACAGCACTACTACAGACAGCAGACACAGTCGCACCAATACGTAGAGCACCCACCAGCAAAAACAATTTAGGTTGGTTCAACGACTCCCTTACTTCACTGAAACAAGACCGAAGAAGAGCTGAAGGAGCATGGAGAAGGAACCCAACAACGGAACACCACACAAACTACAAATCACTCACCCAAAAATACCACAAAGCCATCTTCACAGCAAAAAAAAGAACACTTCTCCAACCCCATTTCCAAAGCCATAAACCGCCCCCGCGAACTCTTCAAACTAGTCGCCCAGACTATGAACCCTATCTGTCTAGAGCCTCCAGCAAACGAAACACAAGAATTCTGTAATGAGCTATCTGACTTTTTCATTGACAAAATTACAAACATTCTAGAAATAATTCAACAGAACATAGCAAGCAATCCCATCCGGCCAAGGCAAGAAGACAAAAACCACACAAATACTCTACAATCACCGAGATTTACCCTGGTCCCAATCACCATCGACAACACTAAAACCATCATCAGAAGCCTCCGAGACAGCACATCCCTAAATTACATTATTCCCACAAAACTTCTGAAAGAATGCACTGACATTCTGGCACCCACCATAACACACCTCATAAACCAGTCATTCAAAGAAGTAATAGTCCCGATCTCCCTCAAGCAAGGCATAATCAAACCCCTCCTAAAGAAGCCCAATCACGACCCCAAAGACCCAAACTACCGCAGACCGGTCACAAGCCTTAACACTATCTCCAAGATTATCGAGAAAGCAGTAGTAAGACAGCTACAACCCCATCTGGACACCCACAAACTCTTGGACCCACTTCAATCTGGTTTCCGCCCTGGCCACGGGACAGAAATGGCGCTCCTCAAAATCTGGGATGATGCCCTCGAAGCAGCAGATGAAGGAGAATCATGCCTCCTGGTGCTGCTGGACCTCAGCGCAGCTTTCGACACAGTGGACCACCAAATCCTGCTCACTCGTCTCACATAAGTAGCCGGAGTCGCAGACTCGGACCTACCCTGGTTCGCATCCTTCCTGGAGAACCGATCCCAGAAAGTGAAACTAGGAGCCTTCACTTCAGAAGCTTGTAAAATCACATGCGGAGTCCCTCAAGGATCACCCCTGTCGCCCGTGCTCTTCAACATCTACCTCCGACCACTCCTCAAAATCATCAGCAACCAGGACCTTCTCTATCACTCCTACGCTGATGACACCCAACTTTACCTACGCATCACCAACAAAAAAGACCAATACCACGCCGTGGAAATCTGTCTCTCATTGATCGACGATTGGATGACTGAGAGCTCCCTCAAACTCAACGGTTCCAAAACAGAACTCCTCTTCCTCCATGCAAACCGAAACAAAAACCCTAGCACGACGTGCACGCCACCTACCATCCTCGGACAAACCATCACTTCCAGCACCAAAGCCAAAAGCCTCGGAGTCAACTTTGACTCAGACATGACAATGGATGCACAAATAGGATCAGTAGTCAGCGGATCCCACAACCTTCTTCGCCTGCTGCGTAGACTCATCCCCTTCATCCCTGAAGGAGACACAGCAGCAGTAGTTGGAACAACCATCAATTTCCGACTCAACTATGCAAACTCCCTCTACCTAGGACTTCCTAAATACCAAATTTCACGTCTGCAAGTTGTCCAGAACACAGCCGCCAGACTGATAACTGGAAAAAAAACTGGGAATCTATCACCCCGTCCCTGAGGACCCTCCATTGGCTACCCGTGAAGGATCGGATCATATTCAAGACCCTCTGCCTCACCCACAAATGTACACAAGGGAAAGCCCCCCAATACCTCTGCGACAAAATAAAGCACTACACCCCAGGTCGCCCCCTCCGGTCAGCTAACCTGCATATCACATAGCCCCCTCCATATCACGAAGACCCGCTACAAATCAAAAGGCGAACGAAGGTTTGCAGTACAAGGACCCCGGCTATGGAACACTCTACCCGCGGAGATCCGCTCAGAGAGAACCATCTGGCCTTCAGGAAGAAGCTCAAGGCTCACCTCTTCTGAAGGCACAGGCGGACAATGACTGCAAAAGCCCCTTAAGGCGATTTAGTTCGCAATTGTAGCGCTATACAAGTTATTCATTCATTCAAAATGTAGCCTGGCTTGGATGTTTTTCTTTGTAAGAAAAGACTTTCGTCTTGCCACTCTACCCCATAGCCCAGACATATGAAGAATATGGGAGATTGTTGTCACATGTACCACACAGTCAGTACTTGCCAGATATTCCTGCAGCTCCTTTAATGTTGCTGTAGACCTCTTAGTAGCCTCCCAGACCAGTTTTCTTCTCGGCAAGTACTGGCTGTGATTGCTTAATTCTGAACACAGGTACATCCCCAGTTATAAGAGGGTGTCCATACTCATGCAACCACATTATTTTATATATTTTTTTTGTTTTCTTCCCTCCACCTAAAAGATTTCAGTTTTTTTTTTTTCAATTGAGTGGTACAGTTTATAGGTGTAAAAAGTTCAGAAATGATTTATCTTTGTCTAATTTTTTTTACAGCACAGAAACCTGACATTTTAACAGGGGTGTGTAGACTTTTTATATCCACTGTATCTCCCATCAACTATGTTTCCTTGTGCCTTCCTATATACCCCCCTTCCCCTCTGCCCAAAGCCGGGGATCTGTGCAACTCCAGCAAACATGCAGTATACCCTAGACAAGGCATCTGCATTCCCTTGTAGTCTGCCCGGCCTTTGCTCTACAGAAAACCTAAAGTTCTGTAGGGCCAGAAACCAGCGGTTGACACGGGCATTGTTACCCTGTTTCTCCCTCAACCATTTCAGAGGGGCATGATCCGATTCCAGCTTAAATCTCTGTCCCAAGAGGTAGTATCGGAGGAAATCAAGCACCCACTTAATGGCCAAGCATTCTCATTCAATTATCGAATAATTTTGCTATGCCAAGGACAGTTTTCTGCTGAGGTAACACACGGGATGTTCCTTCCCATTTATGACTTGAGACATCACTGCCCCTAGGCCTACCTCTGATGCATCTGCCTGAATGATAAAATCCCGGGAGAAGTCAGGGGCTACCAAGACTGGCTGTCTACAGTGGGCTGACTTAAGCTTCTGAAAGGCCTCTTCAGCCTCGGGGACCACTTGATCACAGCAGATTTCCCCCC
Source organism: Bufo gargarizans (assembly GCF_014858855.1). Taxonomy (NCBI): domain Eukaryota; kingdom Metazoa; phylum Chordata; class Amphibia; order Anura; family Bufonidae; genus Bufo; species Bufo gargarizans. The sequence goes on from NC_058084.1 coordinate 77,887,196, forward strand.
CTTTGTAAGGTCGGTCAGGGGGTACTGCTATTTCTGAAAACCTAGGGACATATCTCCTGTAATATCCCACAATACTGAGAAATGCCTTAACCTGCTTCTTGGTAAGTGGACGGGGCCATTCCTGGATAGCTTCCACCTTATTTACTTGGGGTTTTATCACTCCTCTTCCCACGATGTATCCCAAGTACCTAGCCTCTCCCAATCCCATGGCACACTTACTTGGATTTATAGTAAAGCCGGCCTCTCTTAGCGCATCTAGGATGTTTTGAATTTTACTGAGGTGACCCTCCCAATCACTATATCATCCAAGTAAGCGGCTGCATATTCCCGGTGTGGGCATAAGATCTGGTCCATAGCTCTCTGGAAGGTGGCGGGGGCCCGTGCAACCCAAACGGCATCCTAACATACTGGAAGGACCCTTCTGGTGTAGAAAACGCTGTTTTTTCTATAGCTTCCCTCGACAATGGAATTTGCCAATATCCCTTGGTAAGATCCAGGGTCGTTATATAGCGAGCTGGCCCTAGTCTCTCAATAAGCTCATCCACCCGAGGCATGGGATATGCATCTACTTTGGATACCTCATTTAGTATGCGGTAGTCGCTACAAAACCGCCATTCCCCATTGGGCTTTGGGACTAGCACTATGGGACTGTACCATCCACTTTTCGATTCCTCAATCACCCCCAGTTTTAACATTCTCTGGACCTCCTTGGAAACTATCTCCCTCCGGAACTCGGGAATCCTGTACGGTTTTAAATTTGCTCGCGTATGAGGCTCCTTTATAATCTCATGTTCCATGACATTGGTTAACCCGGGGGATTCTGTAAACAAGTCCCTATTCTGCTGCAACAGGAGCTTGCATTGTCTATGGTGGCATCTGGTTGGGTAGTCAGACATGGGGTCTCAGGAGGGTCCCTATCTTTCCATTGTTTAAGCAAGTTGATGTGGTAAATCTGATAGGGCTTTCTCCTGCCAGGCTGATGTACCCTATAGTTAACTTCACTCACCCTCTCAATTATATCATAGGGCTCTTGCCACTTTGCCAGAAACTTGCTCTCTACGGTGGGGACTAGGACTAGAACCCGGTCCCCTGGACTGAACTGTCTAAGACGTGCCGTCCTATTATATACTTTAGCTTGCGCCTCTTGGGCCTGGAGCATATGCTCCTTCACAATGAGTGTTACCTGAGCTATTCGCTCTTGCAGTGTAGTAACATGTTCAATCACACTTTTGTAAGGCGTTACTTCACTCTCCCAGGTCTCCTTAGTAATATCTAACAGGCCTCGAGCATGCCTGCCATACAACAACTCGAAACGTAAGAAACCTGTTGACACTTGGGGCACCTCTCTGATTTAGAATAGTAGGTATGGCAACAAGTAATCCGAATCTCGGCCATCTTTTTAGACTACCTTTTTCGACATGGCCTTTAAGGTTTTATTGAAACGTTCCACCAAGCCATCTGTCTGTGGGTGGCACACCGAGGTATGCAACTGGGTAATTTGCAATACTTTACAGAGATCCTGCATTACCCTTGACATGAATGGGGTGCCCTGGTCAGTCAGTATCTCCTTGGGCAGTCCTGTTCTGGAAAAAATCTGAAATAGCTCTCTGGCTATAACTTTAGAGGTAGCTTTTCTCAAGGGCACCGCCTCAGGGTATCGGGTGGCATAATCCATTACCACTAATATATATTGATGCCCCCTAGCGGACTTCACCAAAGGCCCGACTAAATCCATCGCAATTCTCTGGAAGGGTACCTCGATAATAGGCAATGGTATTAGAGGGCTACGGAAGTTGGCAACTGGAGAGGTTACTTGGCATGTAGGGCAGGATTGGCAGTAATCCTTAATTTCTCTGTAACACCCAGGCCAATAAAACTTTCAAGGGTCTTATCTGCCCCTAAATGTCCCCTTAAGACGTGGCTATGTTCCAAGTCCATTACCATGCGTCAGTATGGCTTGGGAAACACAAGCTGTTCCTTCAATTTTTCCTGGATATTAGTCACCCGGTATAACAAATTTTCATTCATGGCAAAGTGAGGGTACCTTTCATCTGCCCCTGGCTCTTGAGGTTCCCCATTGACTACCCCCACATTGTTTAAAGCTGCTCTTAGAGTCTCATCTCAGAACTGGATGGACCGAGAATGTGAATTCATGGACCACCTCAGGGTCAGGGAGCACGGGGCTGTCTGTGCACCCAGGGCATTGTTGCGGTACTGCCTTGGCCCAAAGATCCCAGAACAAAGGACAATCCCGGCCAATTATAAGTCATAATACAGATGGTTGTTCACATTCCACTCCTATGGACCTCTCCTGCAGGGTCTTGCCACCAACCAAAACTTTCAATACATAGTACCAATACCTTCACAAAGAAAAGAAGCACATGGCGCTATACCCAAGTGGTAAAGTAAGTATACAATTTATTGTGCTTACAAAATTCAAGGAGTAAAAAGCATTTCATAAAAACGCACCCGACCCGGATTTTGCCTTAGGCTCCGTCAGGGGCTGATGGAATGTACTCCCTCAGCACAGGTGTTTTATATCCCTCCATGATCGCTCCGGGACAGCACCCCACCCCCGTAACATCCGGAAGGAGGTAACATATGTTAAATCAGAAATACTTAAAAAAACATCACATATAATGATACCCTAAAACAATACATTTCCAGTACAATACCCACATGCTTTTCGCATGGACAGTATAAAAGTATTTTTTTTTAACAAACTACACAACCTGCACATATGACATACAGGCTGCCTTAATATCCCATTCAATGTTAGGGCCATGTGGTAGGAGGGTGCCCATCTCATATATCCACTCTGCTTCTCTTTTATTTATTTGTTTTACAGGGTCACCCCCTCTCTAATGTCTACGCACCAAATCAAAAGCACTGAATTTTAAACCAGTAGGATTTTTGGGGTGCACTTTTTTAAAATGAGCTAAAACACTATGAGTCTCCAGACCTTTCTTAATGTTTCGGACATGTTCAGCAATACGGGTTTTTAGTTTTCTTAAGGTACGTCCAATATATTGTGTTTTACAGGGGCACTCTAGAAAGTAGATAACCCCGCTGTTTCACATGAAAGGTTCCCTTTTATTTTACACTCCTTCTGTTTCAATGTTGATATCACCGTACTCTTATTGGTATTTCTTTTATCTTCCTTGGCCCTGTTTTTGCATCCCATACAAAATCTGCACCATGTGAACACATCCCGATGAGTGCAGGTTCCCGTTTCTTTATTAGAGCATCCATGTACTATTATGTTCCTAACTGTTGGGGCTCGTTTAAATACAAATGGGGGTTTATTTGGAATTAACTCCCCTATTACACCATCATTCTTAAGGACATTCCAATTTTTGTTTATTATTTCCCTAATGCGAGGGCAACGAACTCAATAAGTGGTGGAGAAAGCAAATTTGAACCTATCACCATTATTTCTCTTTTTATGTTGGTCACCAGTTCCTTCATCCTTATTTACTACACTATTGTAGGTATTGTACTGGAAATGTATTGGTTTTAGGGTATCATTATATGTGACATTTTTGTAAAAGTGATGTTACGGGGGTGGGGTGCTGTCCCAGAGCAATCATGGAGGGATATATAACATGCTCTGAGGGAGTACATTGCCTCAGCCCCGGATGAAGCCTAAGGCGAATCCCGGGTCGGGCGCGTTTTTATGAAATGCTTATTTACTCCTTGAATTTTGTAAGTAAATACTTACTTTACCACTTGGGTATTGCACCATGTGCTTCTTTTCTTTGTGAAGGTATTGGTGCTATGTATTGAAAGTTTCGGTTGGTGGCAAGACGCTGCAGGAGAGGTCCATAGGAGTGGAATGTGAACAACCATCTGTTGGATCGAGTGTCGGGTCCGCACTGTGTCTTAAACTGCTGATATCAGCGCGGTCCCTGAAATTGCTTGTGGATTTGACTGCTTTAAGGAGACTGAACCTACTCCTGGATAAGGGTTCCGCTGCTTATTTGTGACTGTACACCAAGCTTTTTCTCTTTGCTATAAGTCATAATACGCCTTCTGGGGTTCGCCTGAGAGACAGGGGGCCAGCACCTCGGCCCATTGCTCAGCGGGTAGTCTCTCACGCTCAGCGGCCCGCTCAAAGACTGTGAGGAAGGCTTCTACGTCGTCCTCTGCGGTCATTTTTAGTAAGGCCGACTGCACACTTTTCCTTCCACCACCACCTGAGCTGTGCTGCCATACCGTCTCTTAGGGTTGAAATTTGCTCTGTCAGTAGGCGGTTCGTCTCCTGTTGATGTGCATTAGCCTGCCGTACCAAAGTATCAACCAGCTACTGCTGCTGACACATGCAATTTTGGCTCTTACTTCACCGAGGCCAGGAACCTCAGTGACACATATCTCCCATCAACGATGGTCCCTTGTGCCTTCCTACAAGTGTTATACAAACTATGGTACAGGTTTACATTTCTCAACTCAAATGGGAATGGTGGCAATGGAGGCTGTGGTGGCCCTACTCCAGATTTGGCATCTGGTTTTTCCATCAGACTCCAGAGGCACGGAGCATTAACATGACTGATAATGCTCCGTGCCTCTGCAGTCTCCATCGGGTATTGGCACTCTTTCACGGAGCGGATGTCACGCACGGCATCCGCTCGTGTGAAACAGCCCTTATACTTACCTCCTTGGCAGCGATATGATGCAGGCCTCTTCTGGCCTGTGTCTCGCGCTGTACGGCTCAGGCGGCGCGATGACGCACAAGGCCCGCAGCCTATCAGGGAAACAGGGAAGGGAGGCGCCTCCCTCCCCTGCCCGGCCGCAGCACAGCTATCTGTATCGCTGTCCTGAGGACGGCGATACAGATCACTATGGAGATGAGCCCTTCCACAATGGAAGCGTTCATTTCCCTGTTACCTGCCGCCACCCCACACCTGAGTCTGAGTGGCACTACTGCAGGGGCCAAGGGTCCACAGGCTGCTGGGTCCCCTGGAGTGCCGGGCCCGGTCGCAACTGCGACCCATGCGACCCCTGTATGTACGCCACTGGCCACAGCTGATAGATTGCAGGTTGATCGTAACCATGGAAACTAGCAGTGTATAATGTGCTGGAAATATGAATCAGGCCAACAAAGGAAGCAATATGGACAATTACAATACATTAGTAAGTGCCTTGTATTAACTTCCTTTACATAATAAATGCCACTTTCTGAAGTGAGACAACCCCTTTAACCATTTAGCCACTGGGATGGACATCACTTTGAATGGAACTTTATTATCAGAATTTCTCAATCATACTTGAACTTTGCTTTATCTTTATCCTTATCTTAGCTTTATCTTAAATGCTTTAAACTTTATAATCGGATCATAGATATACAGGTCCTAGGGGCCACCACTGGAATCCATATACCATAAAAAGTACATACCTGTATTTTGTCAAAGTAAAGTGCTAATGGACTGACTCTGCATAACTTGTGGCACTTTTCAGAAGGTTGATATACTGTATAGTATCTTTTGTATATATTTTATATATCTGCTAAGTTTAATATAATAGATCAAAAATGATTAGACTCAAAACACAAAAAATGCTAATCTGTTTTTGTTCTGTGTATGTGAAGGGTCTTTACTTATAGTGCATTAATACAGTTTTATGTCATTTTTTTCTTTTCAGGAACCTCCCCCTTGCTATTGCCATTTCAATGCCGATAGTTACTGTAATATATCTGCTGACCAATGTTGCATATTATGTGGTTCTGGATACGGCAGCCGTTCTCACCAGTGATGCAGTGGCTGTGGTAATTCCTCATAAATACAGTGCAGTGAAACCATTCTTTAAAACACTAGTTATTCATACTATTTATGTGTAGTAGTACTTATTCGTATTCATATTTCTACAGACATTTGGAAATCAAGTGCTGGGCCATGCCAAATGGCTTATTCCAATAGCCGTGGCAATGTCTTGTTATGGTGGACTAAACTCATCCATAATTATCGCTTCAAGGTAAGCAAATATCTAGTGACGGAATAACCATGTGGATACATTTTCCAGCACCTGACACACACCCTTTCTACTGAACTGAGTATTAAAGGGGTTGTCTCATCTCAGACAATGGGGGCATATTGCTAGGATATGCCTCCATTGTCTTATAGGTGCCACTCCCACCACTGGGACCCGCACCTATATCGGGAACGGAGCCCCGCAAAGTGGTGGCTGGAGGACTCTGATCTGGCCACCACCAAGTGCTCTCCCCATACAAGTGAATGGGAGCGTACTACGCGTGACCGGCCACCGCTCCCATTCACTTGTACGGGCCCAACGGAAATAGTTGAGCCAGTGCTAGGCAGTTTTCAGCCGCCCTATAGAAAATGAATGGAAGGTGGCTGCGCATGCCCAGTGCGCCCTCCACCACTTTCAGGGCTCTGTTCTTGATATAGGTGCGGATCCCACCATTGGGACCTGCACCTGTCAGACAATGGGGGCATATCCTAACGATATGCCCCCATTGTCTGAGATGAGACAACCCCAGCCTTAATGTGACTCCTTGTTGTACAGAGCCATAGTTGGGCTTCTAAATGGGTTCATAGGGCATTATTATATAGTACCTTGCTGGGTATGCCTCCAAATTTTTATGGAACTATATGGAGGTTTTTCCTGCTGGATTCCATGCAAAATTGACAGAAAAATATGGAATGCACCGTTGAATGCTAAATTACAGAGCTATTCTACCCTAGAAGCAAGTGTCTAAGAGAGGGGGAGATGACCGAGTTTCCTGTAGTTCAATTTGGGTCCAATTCTAATGAATCGCAGATTTGTCAGATTCGATTTGGATACAAATAAATTCTACCTGAACCAAAAGCCCTCGGATTAGCTCGAAATGTCATCCATGATACTCTGTGGTCTCCTAGGACTGTATCCAACCTCTTTAACATCAAGAAATAATTAATAATGTCAAAATGACAGCAACATATATGACTATATGCATCGTGGGCCCCACCAGCAATCAACATTCATGCCAAAAGAAGGTCATGAGGATGTGCTTATAAGGCCCTCTCTATCAGAAGTGTACATGTCAGTAGAAATTCCTGACAAATATATGAAACGGTAGTGGGCAATGAACCGTATAATACTGTATGGCTATATAGTGGCAGATAGTTTGTCACCAGCAATTGTAAAACAAAAGTACATTATTACACTTTTATATAGGTCAGAAAAATTAATGCTCATCTACCCCAGCCCAGTGTATGACAAAACAGGGGCACTATGGATGCTTGTAGGTATTTAAAGAGCCTTCTCAGTCAGGATCGATTAACATGTTTATAACGGAATCCATAATATGGAAGTCAAAATGGAAGCCTTTAAGAGGCATTCCGTTTTGATCCTTCATAATACAAGTTGTTCTGTCTTCATACACGTTCACACATTGTGACATTCAGTATAACGCATTCCTGTCTTCCAAATAAGAGGACTGTTTTCTGTAGTCTAACTTCTTTATTGGTCAACAGGATTGTGGATTGGTAAAACTACAAGAATACAAATGGCTTGTATATGTATAAGTCATAAAATGAATCAGCAGAAGCATAGAATAGCATGTATTATAACGTTACATTAACACTAAGCATATGTCCAAAATACGTAAGATAATGTCCCTGAAAAAAGTTAGATCTAACTCACCAGATATACTTGCACAAAGATGGTGGAGTTTAAGAAGGAGAACTGCATGGAACAGCTCTGCTGATGTCCTGTAGTCTGTATGTAGACTGAAGACTGGACTTCTCCTTCCCAGAATGCCTTGCACCTCCCGCAAAGCAATAATTTTTATTAACAAAAAACAAGGTGAAATACATTTTTACCACCACTAAATAGTGCTGTTACCTAACTAATAACTACAGGAATACAGAAATTGCAGCAGAATGAATTTGAAATGAAATAGATGTGAACTGAAATGAATCTCTCTCTGCTGGAGACAGAACACAGACAGTCCAGTCCTGCATAACGGAAACCAGGAAGGATCCGTTATGCTGCCCAAAGACTTGTACTATGAAGGATCAAAATGGAATGCCTCCTAAAGGCTTCCAATTTGACTTCCATCTTATAGATTCTGTTATTTTCCATTATAACCATGTTATAACGGAAAACAAAAACGGAATCCATAATGGTGATGTGAACCCGACCTTATAATGATATTAATGGCAATTTTTCTGTACTCCTAGACTCTTTTATGTTGGAGCACGTGACGGCGACCTCCCAGAAAGTCTGAGCCTGATTCACCTGGAAAATTTTACACCGGTGCCTGCCCTTCTCTTCAATGTAAGTTACACAATGTTATAATAAAATGGATTTAATAAGCAGGATAGTGTAATAATAAAATATTCTGACTTGATTACAGCAAAAAGTCATAGTTACAGACAAGACATAATTACATTCACATTTTGGTATTTACAGAGCCACCATACTCAAATAGTAAGGACTGTGGGACATACCATTTGTTGGATCTGGGGAAGGTAGGATGCGGCAGGGTTGGACTAGGCAACCAAGTGAGCAACTTTATAATTAATTTATAATGAAATTAAAAAGAGTACATGCATTTCTTCTGTAGGGTGCATCCTCAGAATCATTTATTAAATTACCTCTATCTGGCAATGGATAAGCTGTTGAACTGTGATTCAGGCTTGTCCTCAAACTCATGCTCATAATTCTATCCATATGTTAGGCAGCTGCTTTCTGAACACCTTCTGGTACAAACCCATATGTATTTATACAGCTCATTGACTTAATTGGGAGCTTTACACACTTTATGTTTGTATGGGGTCATTTATCAAACTTGTGTAAAGTAGAACTGACCTAGTTGCCCATAGCAACCAATCAGATTCCACCTTTCATTTTCCAAATGAGCTGTCAAAATGAAAGGTGGAATCTGATTGGTTGCTATGAGCAACTAAGCCAGTTCTACTTTACACCAGTTTGATAAATGACCCTAGTAGTGTCCAACCAAGACGATACTAGTGAAAAAAAGGGTTTCTCTTTTGTGCTAATTGATGTGTCTTTACATATTTCTACAAGTTACAGGGGAATGCTATATTGTTTTGTGCCGTTTTTGCACTGTTTGCCTTTACATGCTATGTAATATGTCTTAAAAATGTATTGGGCGTGACCTGATGTGGCTGGAACAAATGTCTATCTGATCTAATCAGGAAGTCTTACCTGAAGAGTAGGGGCGGATTAAGTGCATATTAGGCCCGGGCTGTCTACCCAACTTGGGCCCCTCACTTCATTTTAGTTAATTAATAATTTTTTTCTCTGTATGAAGAGGCTGCGGTGCTTTGTGAGCGCCACAGTCTCTTTCTATGCTATATGACATCACATTCATCTGGGACACAGCAGCACACAGTGCTCCAGACTGAAAAAAATACCCAGGAGCCATTGGCTCTTAAACTGAAAAATTTAGGAGCCAAATTAAATTTTTAGTCGCCAAATTTAAAATACATATAATTTTAATGTCACTGAAAATAATGCACTATAAGAATAGATGCAAGCATAACATATAGACTAAGCCCTCACTCTATTGATAAAATCTGAGACACTTGGTTAATACATTTTGATCAAAACACATCCAAGCCCACCTGCCAAGCGACAAGTTGGTCTCAGTTCAGGTGGGTCCTACGCTAAACCTATATCACACTGCCTGAAGAACGTATTTAAAAGAAAATAATAAAGTGTTTATTAATATCTGATTAAAATGGGAAATTACTGTACATCACTTTCGTGAATTTCAGGCTCCAGGCTGAAGTAATGTAGTTCAGGAAAATAATAAACCAACCATGCAGTCTGGACTAAATCCTAATCCTGCTGGCACGTTTGTGCAAATATTTGCTGGAGAAGGCATCAGAACACAGTGCGTTCATTAGCAGTCCTACCTAGCAGCTGCTCTGCTGTTTAATGATAGGTTGGACTGTTAATAAACGCACAACGCGTTTTGACTGTGTTCATCTGAGGGGTTAGGTCATGTGTTATTTTTATAGAGCAGATTCTTATGGATGCAGCAATACCTAATATGTCTACTTTTTAAAATGTATTTAGGTTTTACACTATAATATCCTTTATTAAACAAAAAATTATAACATTTTAGTATCTCCATAGTCTGAGAGTCAGTTTATTTTTTATTTTTAGCCGATTGTCTTAGGTTAGGCTCATTTTTTGCGGTATGAGAGAACGGTTTAATTGGCACTATTTTGGGGGTGCATATGACTTTTTGATCGCTTGCTATTACACTTTTTGTGATGTAAGGTGACAAAAAAAGCCATTTTTTTGTCACCTTACATTGCAAAAAGTGTAATAGCAAGCGATCAAAAAGTTATAAGCACCCCAAAATAGTGCCAATAATACCATCCTCTCATCCCGTAAAAAATGTGCCCCTACCTAAGACATCTGTAAAGAATAAATCAAGGCAACTGGACTTACTGTACATTTCTTGAAAATGTTTCACTTCCAACAAGCTTTCTCAATTCCGAGTGACTGTACAAGAATTCTCTGGGAATAAATATGTAACTGAATCAACATCTGGTAATTATACCCAGCATGGGGTCAGAGGTCATTATACCCAGCATGGGTATCGGCTAAAAACAAAAAAACTGACTCTCAGACTATGAAGATACTAAAAAATGTTTTTGTTTAAAAAAGGATATTATAGTGTAAAACCTAAATACATTTTAAAAACTAGACATATTAGGTATTGCCACATCTGTAAGAATCTGCTCTATAAAAATAACATGACCTCACCCCTCAAATGAACACAGTCCAAAAAAATTTTTTTTTTCCATTTTAATCAATTTTTTACGTTAACAAAGCAAGGGTTAACAGTCAAACAAAACTCTATATTTATTGCCCTGATTCTGTAGTTTTCATAAACACCCCTATATGTGGTCGTAAAATGCTGTATGGCCGAATGGCAGGGCGCATGAGGAAAGGAGCGCGATATGGTTTTTGGAAGGCAGATTTTGCTGGACTGTTTTTTTTTTACACCATGTCCCATTTGAAGCCTCCCTGATGCACCCCTAGAGTAGAAACTCCATAAAGGTGACCCCATCTAAGAAACTACACCCCTCAAGGTATTCAAAACATTTTACAAACTTTGTTAACCCTTTAGGTGTTCCACAAGAGTTATTGGCAAATGGAGATGAAATATCTGAATTTCAATTTTTTGTAACCTTGCCTCAAAAAAATTTAATATAGAGCAACCAAAAATCATATGTACCCTAAAAATAGTCCCAACCAAACTGTCACCTTATCCCTTAGTTTCCAAAATGGTGTAACTTTTTGGGAGTTTCTACTCTAGGGGTGCATCAGTGGGGCTTCAAATGGAAAATTTGCCAGAAAATTTTTATTCTGAAATTTCATCTCCATTTGCCAATAACTCTTGTGGAAAGGGTTAACAACATTTGTAAAAATCTGTTTTAAAATACCTTGAGGGGTATAGTTTCCAAAATGGGGTCACTTTTTTGGAGTTTCTACTCTAGGGGTGCATCAGTGGGGCTTCAAATGGGACATGGTGTAAATAAACCAGTCCAGCAAAATCTGCCTTCCATAAACCATGTGGTGTTCCTTTCCTTCTGCACCCTGCCGTGTGCCTGTACAGTAGTTTACGACCACATATGGGGTGTTTCTATAAACTACAGAATCAGGGCAATAAATATTGAGTTTTGTTTGGCTGTTAACCCTTGCTTTGTTACTGGAAAAAATTAATTAAAATGGAAAATTTTGCCCAAAAATTTTAATTCTGAAATTTCATCTCCATTTGCCAATAACTCTTGTGGAACACCAAAAGGGTTAACAAAGTTTGTAAAAATCAGTTTTGAATACCTTGCGGGTGGTAGTTTCCAAAATGGGGTCATTTTTGGGTGGTTTCTATTATGTAAGCCTCACAAAGTGACTTCAGACCTGAACTGGTCCTTAAAAAGTGGGTTTTGGAAAATTTCTGAAAAATGTCAAGATTTGCTGCTAAACTTCTAAGCCTTGTAAAGTCCCCCAGAAATTTAATGGCATTCACAAAATGATCCAAACATGAAGTAGACATATAGGGAATGTAACTTAATAACTATTTTTTGAGGCATTACTATGTATTATAGAAGTAGAGAAATTGAACCTTGGAAATTTGCAAATTTTTCAAAATTTTGGGTAAATTCGTTTTTTTATGAATAAAAAAAAATTTTTGGACTGAATTTTACTGCATTGTCATGAAGTACAATATGTGACGAAAAAGCAATCTCAGAATGGCCAGGATAAGTAAAAGCGTTTTAAAGTTATTCACACATAAAGTGACACTGGTCAGATTTTAAAAAAAATTGCCCTGTCCTTAAGTTGAAAATGAGCCCGGTCCTTAAGGGGTTAAATAACTTAAATTGAGAGTACAGATACTCAAGAGAAAAATATATCTACCATTTTATGTTGAATGACAAGATTGAACAGTGGAACCACCATCTTATGCAATCCGCCATTTTGTGATATTTTTTTAACACTTCTTATGTACATGGACTATCTGCTGCGGAGGCAGCAGTGTTATATATGAAGAAAAGTTGAAGTTAATAAAGAAGTTATTTGAAGCATTTGGTGTGCTCTATAAACCTACTGTTTCCATAGAACGGCGCTAGAGGAATTACAGAGTAATAGACAGTCTGGTTAGACTAAAAGTCAGAGATATCAAAATTCTTCTAATGCCACAGCGCAAAAGGCACTTTATAGTGCTGCGCCTGTCACAGTGGAACTATAGCCCTCAGAGGGCGAAGTAATAGTGCTCCTCAACTTGCACAGTAAAGAGCGCATTAGAGCAGCGGAGCGCCAGAATATACTGCCGCGCAGCAACTGTTCCCTGAGTGAGCAAGCAAAGACATCTCAGCGGAGCTACTATAAAGGCCATAGAACGTCTGCATTAGTCAAACTGCAGACGACTCTTAAAGTGGCAAAATAGTCAGAGAAAGAGCGCCAACCCTCCTACGATCCCTAGAGAGAGAAAGAGATGCATGGTTGGAGGCCAAAGTCCAGAGCTAGAGTGCCTGCACCGCTATCCACAAAGAGACCACATACTGCAGTCAGCTAGTTTCCCGCCACTAGGCCCAAAGCCTGCAGCAGTGTATCCAAGCCAGCGCATTTGTTCTTGCTCTTCAGAATAAGGTCAGAGCTTTCCTTTTATTACTTATCATTGCATATAGGCTTTGGCATAAAGAGACACTTTTTTGTGTTCAGAAATAAGAGACTGTAAATAAAAACAGAGGACAGTTTGTAGTACAAGGACTCTAAAGCATTTAAAGTGAAAGTCATTTATTGCCTGCATTTATTGCTGTTGTATTTAAAGTGAAAGTCATTTATTTCTGCATTTGTCAGTATTGCATTTAAAGTGAAAGGACTCACTGTTCGTATTGATTGTCAGTATTGCATTTAAAGTAAAAATGTCTGAACCTAGTATTACCATGCCACTGTTAGAGGATACAAAGATAGATAGAGTAGGGGGGAAAGAGCAAGGGAACCTGTCTGAGGTAGAAGAGTCAGATATAGCATTAGTCTTGCCTCAAACAAATATAGCCCAAGCAGATGAACTAAGACGTTCATCACGTGCCAGAAAACCAACCCCAAAAATGCTGGAAAATTTGGAGCAAGAAGCAGCACTGAAAGGAAAAAGGTTTGCCAGAATGTATGATAAGTGGAAATCATACATTAAAGACATTTGTAGAAAGCTAAAGCAAGAAAGTATAAAAAGGAACTTGAGTGATATGGTAGAGACGGTAGAAGAATCTGAATCAGAGCTTATGGCAGCATATGTCAACCTGCGGTCACTTACGACACCCAGGATATTGTAAGGAACATGGACACATGTACTGCGGTCACTAAAGATTTAGTAAAGCTCATGAGAGAACTATCATCTGCAGCAAACTATGATGAAGTTAAAGAGGACGTTTCATTGGTCCAAACATTGTGAACTAAGTATCATGACATATACAGTGGCGCCCAGGGATCTCACTGCACTTACTATTATCCCTGGGCACCGCTCCGTTCTCCCGTTATGTCCTCTGGTATGTTTGGGGACTTGGTTATAGTAGGCGGAGTCTGCCCTTGTTCTGCTGGGCATCTCCTTCTCCTAGGCTGTAGCGCTGGCCAATCGCATTGCAGAGCTCACAGCCTGGGAGAAAAAAACTCCCAGGCTGTGAGTTCTGCACTGCGATTGGTCAGCGCTTCAGCCTAGGAGAAGGAGACACCCAGCAGAACAAGGGCAGACTCCGCCTACTATAACCAAGTCCCCTAAGTCTCCACCTACTATAACCAAGTCTCCGAACATACCGGAGGACATAACGGGAGAACAGAGTGGCGCCCAGGGATAATAGTAAGTACAGTGAGATCCCTGGGCGCCGCTGTATATGTCATGATACTTAGTTCACAATGTTTGGACTGATGAAAGGTCCTCTTTAAAGCAAGAAGTAGAATGAACAAGCTATTTATGAGAGACTATGCTAGGTCCTTAGGGGGAATCACAATCTCAAGTGTGACTTTCTTCACTAGCAAAAGTGCCACCCACATATCAGAGTCCTCAAATACTTCAGCCAAAAGAAAGGAATTAGCTGAACAACTTGCTGTCAAGAAAGCAGAAATTGAGATGGAAGCTGCCATCGAGGCGCAGCGTCAACTGATGGCTGAAAAGGATGCACAACGCCATCAGATGGAAGCTGAAATGGATGCTTCAAATGGAAGCTGAAATGGAGGCACAGCGCCATCAAATGGAAGCTGAATTGAAAAGTCTGGAAAGGCAGAAAGAAGTTAAGATCATAGAAGCCAGACTCAGAGTACATGAAGAGGATATGAGTCAGAGTAGTCATAGATTTATTCAAATCTGTACTAAGTGAAGAAAAAGACTCCTACTTTCCTTCATATGCCCAAGAAAATGGAAGGAAATCTCCAGCATGTAGTGAAGAAATAAGTTTTTATCCTTCCATCCCTGCTCATAAAAACAAAGAGAGGCCTAGTCCAGTGTTAGGAAAAAGGTGTGTGAATTTACCCTCTATCTCTACCGGAAAAGATGAAGAAAAGGACTCACCTAATTCAGAACTAAGTGAGAAAATAGAACCAGATGATTCTATTCCTAGATGTCACGGCAATGCTCAGGAGAATGTTACAACCATTGTCCCAGCAAAACCTCAGAGAACAGTCCTAGCTAGACTTCCCGTTCCGGAACCTACTGTATTTTCAGGAGACGTACTGAAGTTCATAGAGTGGAAGGCAAGTTTTGAGATGATCATTGAGCTTCATTGTTTCAGTCTAGTTGACAAGTTATTCTACCTTCAGAGATGTGTTGGTGGAGAAGCCAAGGAAGTTCTTGAAGGTAACTTCCATAGAAAAGATGAAGAAGCCTACAAGCAAGTTTGGGAGAAACTGAATGCAAGATATGGTCATCCCTTTCTTAGTACAAAAAGCCTTTAGAGAGAAACGGAAAAACTGGCCCAAAATAGGTCCTAAAGAACACTTCAGACTCCAAAAGTATGGTGACTTCCTGCAACCATGCAGTAAGGCCATCCCACATGTTCAAGGACTGGAAGTACTGAACAACTATCTAGAAAACCACAGGATGATAACTAAGCTAACAGAAAAAGTGGCTTCTAGGTGGAATCGCTATGTGACTAAACAGTTAGATCTAGGTAAGTTTTAAAGAGTTCTCTGAGTTCGTCTATGAGGAAGCATGGATAGCATGTAATCCAGTAACATCATCTTACGTCTTAAAATCCTTAGAAGAAAGGCCTGCAAGAGAGATAAGACGTGCAAGAGCAACTAGCTTTGCAACCAATGCAGCAGCTAAAGGTCCAGATACCTATGAAAGCAAGTCCAAAGTCACTACTGGGATCTGTAGAGAGACAGAACTGACAAATCTTCAGACTCAGAACCACTCCATACATAAGTGCCAACAATTGAAGGAGAATCCCAAGAAGAAATTAAAAAACATGTGCTGGATAATCAACAGTGTTGAGGATGCCTAAGAAAAGGCCATGTTACTAAGGAGTGTAAGAAAAAGGCCACATGCAGCGTTTGCAAAGGATGCCATTCTACACCACTACATGAAGAACGTCCAAAGATAAATGTAAAAGATAAATCCTTAATACCTAAATATACTAAGGAAGAAAATAAAGTATTGGCATTCTCTTGCAGAGTGAGGGAAGGAGAAAGCAATAACACATCAATGGTTGTACCAGTGTGCATATTAAATCCTAAAAGGAGGAAGAAGAGGGTATACGCCTATAAGCCTATGCGCTACCGGATGCCCAGAGTGATGTCACCTTCATTGATCAAGAAATCTGCAAGAAATTACTAGTGGCTAAAGAACTAGTGACGCTCAAACTCACCACAATGATGGGGAGAGACACATTAGTGAACAGTCAAAGGGTCAAAGGACTGAGAGTTAGAGGACTTCATTCAAACTTCACATTAATCTGATCTAGGATGGGGTGTTGTTGGAGGAAAACAGCAGATCGCAAACTCAAGACAGGTGACAGGATTGTGTCATCGAATATCTGTCCAAGAGTTACCAACTGTAAGTCCAGTAAAAGTAATCAAGATCCTTGAATCCGACTTTGCAGATATAAGTTCTAAAGAAAAGAGTGTATCCCAAGAAGACATAAAGTTCGTACACACTCTGGAAGAAAGTATTTAGCAGAATCAACAAGGTCATCTTGACATGCCCTTACCTTTTAGAGAACAACCTTGTCTGCCAAATAACAGAAATCTTGCCCTTGCCAGGGCCGTCTTTAATATTGATTGGACCCTGGGCAAAAATGTACTTGGGCCCCCTGGATCCCGCCTTCCCACACCTTAGCAGGCAATCACGCCCTCCACCACAACACACACACACAAAATCCACACACCTGGTAGAGTACAGTGAATGATTGTAAATACTTCCAGTTCTGAAGACTCCAGCGGCTCAGGATCAGTGTTCTGGGCAGCTGGGCTCAGGCTGGAAGTGGGCACCACTCTGCAGGAAGGAGACCAGGGCTCGGCTCACCCTAGTGTTACAGTGCACCCCAGCACCACACAGTATGCAGTATAGCACCCTATAGTATACAGCACCACACAGTATGCAGTATAGCACCCCACACTATACAGTACCCCACAGTATATAGTATAGCAGCCCACAGTATACAACACCTCACAGTATACAACACCTCACTGTATACAACACCTCACTGTATACAGCACCCCAAACTATACATGATACAGCCCCCCACACTATACAGTACAGCAGTATAGCACTCCACACTATACCGCACCCACAGTATACAGCCCCCACAGTATACAGTACAGCAGTATAGCACTCCACAATATACAGCCCCCCACACTATACAGCCCCCCCCACAATATACAGGTCCCCCCACATTATACAGGCCCCCCCACACTATACAGGCCCCCCCACAGTATACAGCCCCCCACAGTATACAGGCCCCACACAGTATACAGGCCCCCACACAGTATACAGGCCCCCACAGTATACAGCCCCCCAAACAGTATACAGCCCACCACACAGTATACAGCCCCCCCACACAGTATACAGCCCACCACACAGTATACAGCCCACCACAGTATACAGGCCCCCACACAGTATACAGGCCCCCACACAGTATACAGACCCCCACACAGTATACAGCCCCCCCCACACAGTATACAGCCCCACCACACAGTATACAGCCCCACCACACAGTATACAGCCCACCACACAGTATACAGGCCCCCCCCACAGTATACAGCCCACCACACAGTATACAGCCCACCACACAGTATACAGGCCCCCACACAGTATACAGCCCACCACACAGTATACAGCCACCACAGTATACAGGCCCCCACAGTATACAGGCCCCACACAGTATACAGCCCACCACACAGTATACAGCCCACCACACAGTATACAGGCCCCCACACAGTATACGGGCCCCACACAGTATACAGCCCACCACACAGTATACAACCCACCACACAGTATACAGGCCCCCACACAGTATACAGTCCCCCACACAGTATACAGCCCAACACACAGTATACAGCACACCACACAGTATACAGGCCCCCGCAGTATACAGGTGCCCCACAGTATACAGGCCCCCCACAGTATACAGCCCACCACACAGTATACAGCCCACCACACAGTATACAGTCCCACACAATATACAGCCCCCCACAGTATACAGGCCCCCACACAATATACAGCACCCCACTATACAGTAGTTTACAGTATATTAACATAACAGCCCCTGTCACCTTTTTCTGATGTAATCTTCACACAAAAAAGCTCCACCGTTAACTTCTGCAACACTCCTGATAGGACCTGTGATGACCTCATAGCCATGTGACCAGTAATTGCTAGGTTACTGGTCACATGATGATTATGTTATTAATGTCCTAGATCACAACGTTAAAGTACACAGACAGCTTGACACCCGGGGCAGTAGCTAGCAGGGCTCAAGAGGCAGCTGCCTTGGGCCCCCCAGGAGCAACTGGGCCCAGGGCAGCTGCCCCTTTTGCCCCTTGGTAAAGACGGCCCTGGCCCTAGCAAGATTGAAATGGTTGAAGAAAAGGATGGGAGGAGATCCCAAATTCAAGCAGGATTATTTGAAATTCATGGAAGGCATCCTCGAAGAAGGACATGCAGAGAAAGTTAATAACAAACGTAAAGAAGGAGAATTGTGGTAAATCCCATATCAAGGTGATTACCACAAAAAAAAAAAATAAGATTAGAATAGTATTTGATTGCTCCGCAAAGTACAATGGTGTTGCATTGAATGATCATCTACTAAAAGGACCAGATCTTACAAACTCTCTGCCTCAAGTACTCTGTAGATTCAGAAAGTATCCCGTAGCGGTCATGTGTGACGTTGAAAAGATGTTCCACCAGTTTCATGTGAAGAATGAAGATGGAGACTTTCCGAGGTTTTTATGGTGGGAGGATGCAGATACAGATACAGAGCTAACAGCATACAGAATGAAAGTACACTTGTTTGCAGCAGCATCATCTCCAGGTTGCGCCAATTATGGTATGAAGTACCTAGCTAATAAGAATGAAAATAATTGCCCATCAGCAGCAAATTTTCTGAAGAAAAACTTTTATATAGATGATGGTCTTATAAGTCTAGAGTCCACAGAATCTGTTATCAAACTAGTGAAAGAAAGCCAAGAGTTATGAGCAAGAAGAAACCTGCGCCTTTACAAATTCATCTCAAACAACAGAGAGGTACTGGAATCCATCAGTGACTCTGAACGTGCAGCAACAATGAAGAATGTAGATCTCAATTATGATCATCTTCCAGTTCAGAGTGTACTTGGATTGGGATGGAATGTAGAGAACTACAAGTTCTTCTTTGAAGTATCTTTTGACGAGAAAGTTGCAACTAGACGAATCATTCTTTCCGCAGTTGCTTCTATATTTGTTCCATTGAGATTCTTGGCCCTAGTAATCCTCAGAGCAAAAGAAATACTGCAATAATTATGCAGACAGAAGTTGGGATGGGATGAGCCCATACCTGAAAATTTGAGGCCAAGGTGGGAGAGTTGGATAAGAGACTTTCAAAACTTGAGAGAAGTTTGGATACCCAGATGTTTTGTGCCTCATGATTTCGGAAGGTACAAGAAAATAAAACTTCCTCACTTTTCAGATGCCAAATGAGATTGATAGGAATAGCTCACTCCTTTGTGATCAAGGAAAATGTGATCTAGTCCCATACACTGTTTCACCCTTACAGGAAAAAAGTTTTACAATATATTGCCAATAGTTATTGCCAGTAGTTATAGATATGGTCAGTGCACCTACATCAGAGTAATAGGAGAAGAAAACATACACTTTGCCCTGGTTATGGAGAAGACCAGAGTTGCACCTACCAGTATTCAGACAATACCAAGACTTGAACTGACAGCAGCCGTAGTTTCAGCATCAGTAAGCAAGTTTCTGAGAGAAGAATTGGAATTGAAAATAGATGAAGAATATTTTTGGACAGACTCACAAGTTGTCCTAGGATACATAAACAACGAAGTTCAAAGATTCCATATTTTTGTCGCCAACAGAGTTGAAAAAATTCGGAAAATAACAAATCCGGAACATTGGAATCACATTGACACAAAGCATAACTTAGCAGATCATGCTTCAAGAGGCCTAAATGTAACAGAATTGGAAAATTCTAACTGGTTTACCGGTCCAGAGTTCCTTTGGGAAAAGGAAATCACTCCCAGTAAAGGTTACACAGAATTGTCTATGGGTGTTCCAGAAGTAAAAGTTGTACAAACATTGAGCACTGCTGCCAATTGTCAAGATGACATACTTGAAAGACTAGCCAGAAGTTCAAAATGGAATACAGTTATAAATGTAGTAGCTCGAATTCAACGTTTGGCAAAGGGAATCAGAAAGAAGGAATTGTTGAATGTAGAAGAAAGAAGGAAGGCTGAAGAAACAGTCATAAGACTAATTCAACAGAGATTCTACAGTTAAGAGTTGAAGAGACTTAGTCAAGAACCTAAAAGGCTTCCAAATAGAGTTGAGCGAACACCTGGATGTTCGGGTTCGAGAAGTTCGGCCGAACATCCCGGAAATGTTCGGGTTCGGGATCCGAACCCGATCCGAACTTCGTCCCGAACCCGAACCCCATTGAAGTCAATGGGGACCCGAACTTTTCGGCACTAAAAAGGCTGTAAAACAGCCCAGGAAAGAGCTAGAGGGCTGCAAAAGGCAGCAACATGTAGGTAAATCCCCTGCAAACAAATGTGGATAGGGAAATGAATTAAAATAAAAATTAAATAAATAAAAATTAACCAAAATCAATTGGAGAGAGGTTCCATAGCAGAGAATCTGGCTTCCCGTCACCCACCACTGGAACAGTCCATTCTCAGATATTTAGGCCCCGGCACCCAGGCAGAGGAGAGAGGTCCCGTAACAGAGAATCTGTCTTCATGTCAGCAGAGAATTAGTCTGCATGTCATAGCAGAGAATGAGGCTTCACGTCAGCCACCACTGCAACAGTCCATTGGCATATATTTAGGCCCAGCACCCAGGCAGAGGAGGGAGGTCCCGTAGCAGAGAATCTGTCTTCATGTCAGCAGAGAATTAGTCTGCATGTCATAGCAGAGAATGAGGCTTCACGTCAGCCACCACTGCAACAGTCCATTGGCATATATTTAGGCCCAGCACACACACAGGCAGAGGAGAGAGGTCCCGTAACAGAGAATCTGGCTTCATGTCAGCAGAGAATCAGTCTGCATGTCATAGCAGAGAATGAGGCTTCACGTCAGCCACCACTGCAACAGTCCATTGGCATATATTTAGGCCCAGCACACACACAGGCAGAGGAGAGAGGTCCCGTAACAGAGAATCTGGCTTCATGTCAGCAGAGAATCAGTCTGCATGTCATAGCAGAGAATGAGGCTTCACGTCAGCCACCACTGCAACAGTCCATTGGCATATATTTAGGCCCAGCACACACACAGGCAGAGGAGAGAGGTCCCGTAACAGAGAATCTGTCTTCATGTCAGCAGAGAATTAGTCTGCATGTCATAGCAGAGAATGAGGCTTCACGTCAGCCACCACTGCAACAGTCCATTGGCATATATTTAGGCCCAGCACACACACAGGCAGAGGAGAGAGGTCCCGTAACAGAGAATCTGGCTTCATGTCAGCAGAGAATCAGTCTGCATGTCATAGCAGAGAATGAGGCTTCACGTCACCCACCACTGCAACAGTCCATTGGCATATATTTAGGCCTAGCACACAGGCAGAGCAGAGAGGTCCCGTAACAGACAATCTGGCTTCATGACAGCAGAGAATCAGTCTGCATGTCATAGCAGAGAATGAGGCTTCACGTCACCCACCACTGCAACAGTCCATTGGCATATATTTAGGCCTAGCACACAGGCAGAGCAGAGAGGTCCCGTAACAGACGATCTGGCTTCATGTCAGCAGAGAATCAGTCTGCATGTCATAGCAGAGAATGAGGCTTCACGTCACCCACCACTGCAACAGTCCATTGGCATATATTTAGGCCTAGCACACAGGCAGAGCAGAGAGGTCCCGTAACAGACAATCTGGCTTCATGTCAGCAGAGAATCAGTCTGCATGTCATAGCAGAGAATCAGGCTTCACGTCAGCCACCACTGCAACAGTCCATTGTCATAAATTTAGGCCCAGCACCCAGGCAGAGGAGAGAGGTCCCGTAACAGACAATCTGGCTTCATGTCAGCAGAGAATTAGTCTGCATGTCATAGCAGAGAATCAGGCTTCATGTCAGCCACCACTGCAACAGTCCATTGGCATATATTTAGGCCTAGCACACAGGCAGAGGAGAGGTTCATTCAACTTTGGGTAGCCTCGCAATATAATGGTAAAATGAAAATAAAAATAGGATTGAATGAGGAAGTGCCCTGGAGTCCAATAATATATGGTTATGGGGAGGTAGTTAATGTCTAATCTGGACAAGGGACGGACAGGTCCTGTGGGATCCATGCCTGGTTCATTTTTATGAACGTCAGCTTGTCCACATTGGCTGTAGACAGGCGGCTGCGTTTGTCTGTAATGACGCCCCCTGCCGTGCTGAATACACGTTCAGACAAAACGCTGGCTGCCGGGCAGGCCAGCACCTCCAAGGCATAAAAGGCTAGCTCTGGCCACGTGGACAATTTAGAGACCCAGAAGTTGAATGGGGCCGAACCATCAGTCAGTACGTGGAGGGGTGTGCACACGTACTGTTCCACCATGTTAGTGAAATGTTGCCTCCTGCTAACACGTTGCGTATCAGGTGGTGGTGCAGTTAGCTGTGGCGTGTTGACAAAAGTTTTCCACATCTCTGCCATGCTAACCCTGCCCTCAGAGGAGCTGGCCGTGACACAGCTGCCTTGGCGACCTCTTGCTCCTCCTCTGCCTTGGCCTTGGGCTTCCACTTGTTCCCCTGTGACATTTGGGAATGCTCTCAGTAGCGCGTCTACCAACGTGCGCTTGTACTCGCGCATCTTCCTATCACGCTCCAGTGCAGGAAGTAAGGTGGGCACATTGTCTTTGTAGCGTGGATCCAGCAGGGTGGCAACCCAGTAGTCCGCACAGGTTAAAATGTGGGCAACTCTGCTGTCGTTGCGCAGGCACTGCAGCATGTAGTCGCTCATGTGTGCCAGGCTGCCCAGGGGTAAGGACAAGCTGTCCTCTGTGGGAGGCGTATCGTCATCGTCCTGCCTTTCCCCCCAGCCACGCACCAGTGATGGACCCGAGCTGCGTTGGGTGCCACCCCGCTGTGACCATGCTTCATCCTCATCCTCCTCCACCTCCTCCTCATCCTCGTCCTCCTCGTCCTCCAGTAGTGGGCCCTGGCTGGCCACATTTGTACCTGGCCTCTGCTGTTGCCAAAAACCTCCCTCTGAGTCACTTCGAAGAGACTGGCCTGAAAGTGCTAAAAATGACCCCTCTTCCTCCTCCTCCTCCTCCTCCTGGGCCACCTCCTCTTCCATCATCGCCCTAAGTGTTTTCTCAAGGAGACATAGAAATGGTATTGTAACGCTGATAACGGTGTCATCGCCACTGGCCATGTTGGTGGAGTACTCGAAACAGCGCAACAGGGCACACAGGTCTCGCATGGAGGCCCAGTCATTGGTGGTGAAGTGGTGCTGTTCTGTAGTGCGACTGACCCGTGCGTGCTGCAGCTGAAACTCCACTATGGCCTGCTGCTGCTCGCACAGTCTGTCCAGCATGTGCAAGGTGGAGTTCCACCTGGTGGGCACGTCGCATATGAGGCGGTGAGCGGGAAGGCCGAAGTTACGCTGTAGCGCAGACAGGCGAGCAGCAGCAGGATGTGAACGCCGGAAGCGCGAACAGACGGCCCGCACTTTATGCAGCAGCTCTGACATGTCGGGGTAGTTGTGAATGAACTTCTGCACCACCAAATTCAGCACATGCGCCAAGCAAGGGATGTGCGTCAAATTGGCTAGTCCCAGAGCTGCAACGAGATTTCGCCCATTATCACACACCACCAGGCCGGGCTTGAGGCTCACCGGCAGCAACCACTCGTCGGTCTGTTGTTCAATACCCCGCCACAACTCCTGTGCGGTGTGGGGCCTGTCCCCCAAACATATGAGTTTCAGAATGGCCTGCTGACGTTTACCCCGGGCTGTGCTGAAGTTGGTGGTGAAGGTGTGTGGCTGACTGGATGAGCAGGTGGAAGAAGAGGAGGAGGAAGCCGAGAAGGAGGAGGTGGCAACAGGAGGCAAAGAATGTTGCCCTGCGATCCTTGGCGGCGGAAGGACGTGCGCCAAACAGCTCTCCGCCTGGGGCCCAGCTGCCACTACATTTACCCAGTGTGCAGTTAGGGAGATATAGCGTCCCTGGCCGTGCTTACTGGTCCACGTATCTGTGGTTAGGTGGACCTTGCTACAGATGGCGTTGCGCAGTGCACACTTGATTTTATCGGATACTTGGTTGTGCAGGGAAGGCACGGCTCTCTTGGAGAAGTAGTGCCGGCTGGGAACAACATACTGTGGGACAGCAAGCGACATGAGCTGTTTGAAGCTGTCTGTGTCCACCAGCCTAAATGACAGCATTTCATAGGCCAGTAGTTTAGAAATGCTGGCATTCAGGGCCAGGGATCGAGGGTGGCTAGGTGGGAATTTACGCTTTCTATCAAATGTTTGTGAGATGGAGAGCTGAACGCTGGCGTGTGACATGGTTGAGACGCTTGGTGACGGAGGTGGTGGTGGTGGTGTTGGTGGTACATCCCCTGTTTGCTGGGCGGCAGGTGCCAACGTTCCTCCAGAGGCGGAGGAAGAGGCCGAGGCGGCAGCAGCAGAATAGGCCGAGGCGGCAGCAGCAGAAGAGGTAGCAGGGGGAGCCTGAGTGACTTCCTTGGTTTTAAGGTGTTTACTCCACTGCAGTTCATGCTTTGCATGCAGGTGCCTGGTCATGCAGGTTGTGCTCAGGTTCAGAACGTTAATGCCTCGCTTCAGGCTCTGATGGCACAGCGTGCAAACCACTCGGGTCTTGTCGTCAGCACATTGTTTGAAGAAGTGCCATGCCAGGGAACTCCTTGAAGCTGCCTTTGGGGTGCTCGGTCCCAGATGGCGGCGGTCAGTAGCAGGCGGAGTCTCTTGGCGGCGGGTGTTCTGCTTTTGCCCACTGCTCCCTCTTTTGCTACGCTGTTGGCTCGGTCTCACCACTGCCTCTTCCTCCGAACTGTGAAAGTCAGTGGCACGACCTTCATTCCATGTGGGGTCTAGGACCTCATCGTCCCCTGCATCGTCTTCCACCCAGTCTTGATCCCTGACCTCCTGTTCAGTCTGCACACTGCAGAAAGACGCAGCAGTTGGCACCTGTGTTTCGTCATCATCAGAGACATGCTGAGGTGGTATTCCCATGTCCTCATCATCAGGAAACATAAGTGGTTGTGCGTCAGTGCATTCTATGTCTTTCACCGCTGGGGAAGGGCTAGGTGGATGCCCTTGGGAAACCCTGCCAGCGGAGTCTTCAAACAGCATAAGAGACTGCTGCATAACTTGAGGCTGAGACAGTTTCCCTGGTATGCATGGGGGTGATGTGACAGACTGATGGGGTTGGTTTTCAGGCGCCATCTGTGCGCTTTCTGCAGAAGACTGGGTGGGAGATAATGTGAACGTGCTGGATCCACTGTCGGCCACCCAATTGACTAATGCCTGTACCTGCTCAGGCCTTACCATCCTTAGAACGGCATTGGGCCCCACCATATATCGCTGTAAATTCTGGCGGCTACTGGGACCTGAGGTAGTTGGTACACTAGGACGTGTGGATGTGGCAGAACGGCCACGTCCTCTCCCAGCACCAGAGGGTCCACTAACACCACCACGACCATGTCCACGTCCGCGTCCCTTACTAGATGTTTTTCTCATTGTTATGGTTCACCACAACAACAAATATATTATTTGGCCCAATGTATTGTATTCAAATTCAGCGGGATATAAATTTGAGGCCTAGTATTTAGGCGCTGGGTGACCGGTATGGATTTAGTGACTTAGAATTAGACTTGGAAATGCACAGAAGCGTGTGTGTGTGAAGTTATTCTGAATGACCCAATGTGCACCTTGAATATTATATACCCTTTTAGGGATAGATTTCAAATAGCTCTGATATAGCAGAAACCACTAAATTATGAAATTGCTAAATTGGGAATTGTATTTCAACCCAGAACAAAAAATGTGCTTTGACGGACACTAAATAACTTTCCCAGCCACAACAGGACAGCGTTAACGAGAGATTTAGCAGGATATAAATTTGAGGCCTAGTATTTAGGCGCTGGGTGACAGGTATGGGTTTAGTGACAGAATTAGACTTAGAAATACACAGTAGCGGGTGTGTGTGAAGTTATTCTGAATGACCCAATGTGCACCTTGAATATTATATACCCTTTTAGGGATAGATTTCAAATAGCTCTGATATAGCAGAAACCACTAAATTATGAAATTGCTAAATTGGGAATTGTATTTCAACCCAGAACAAAAAATGTGCTTTGACGGACACTAAATAACTTTCCCAGCCACAACAGGACAGCGTTAACGAGAGATTTAGCAGGATATAAATTTGAGGCCTAGTATTTAGGCGCTGGGTGACAGGTATGGGTTTAGTGACAGAATTAGACTTGGAAATACACAGTAGCGGGTGTGTGTGAAGTTATTCTGAATGACCCAATGTGCACCTTGAATATTATATACCCTTTTAGGGATAGATTTCAAATAGCTCTGATATAGCAGAAACCACTAAATTATGAAATTGCTAAATTGGGAATTGTATTTCAACCCAGAACAAGAAATGTGCTTGAACGGACACTAAATAACTCGCCCAGCTACAGCACTAAGGACAGATTTAGCTGGATATAAATTTGAGGCCTAGTATTTAGGCGCTGGGTGACAGGTATGGGTTTAGTGACAGAATTAGACTTGGAAATGCACAGTAGCGGGTGTGTGAAGTTATTCTGAATGTCCCTATGTGCACCTTCAATATGATCTACCCTTTTAGGGATAGATTTCAAATAGCTCTGATATAGCAGAAACCACTAAATTATGAAATTGCTAAATTGGGAATTGTATTTCAACCCAGAACAAGAAATGTGCTTGAACGGACACTAAATAACTCGCCCAGCTACAGCACTAAGGACAGATTTAGCTGGATATAAATTTGAGGCCTAGTATTTAGGCGCTGGGTGACAGGTATGGGTTTAGTGACAGAATTAGACTTGGAAATACACAGTAGCGGGTGTGTGTGAAGTTATTCTGAATGACCCAATGTGCACCTTGAATATTATATACCCTTTTAGGGATAGATTTCAAATAGCTCTGATATAGCAGAAACCACTAAATTATGAAATTGCTAAATTGGGAATTGTATTTCAACCCAGAACAAGAAATGTGCTTGAACGGACACTAAATAACTCGCCCAGCTACAGCACTAAGGACAGATTTAGCTGGATATAAATTTGAGGCCTAGTATTTAGGCGCTGGGTGACAGGTATGGGTTTAGTGACAGAATTAGACTTGGAAATGCACAGTAGCGGGTGTGTGAAGTTATTCTGAATGTCCCTATGTGCACCTTCAATATGATCTACCCTTTTAGGGATAGATTTCAAATAGCTCTGATATAGCAGAAACCACTAAATTATGAAATTGCTAAATTGGGAATTGTATTTCAACCCAGAACAAGAAATGTGCTTGAACGGACACTAAATAACTCGCCCAGCTACAGCACTAACGACAGATTTAGCTGGATATGAATTTGAGGCCTAGTATTTAGGCGCTGGGTGACAGGTATGGGTTTAGTGACAGAATTAGACTTGGAAATACACAGTAGCGGGTGTGTGTGAAGTTATTCTGAATGACCCAATGTGCACCTTGAATATTATATACCCTTTTAGGGATAGATTTCAAATAGCTCTGATATAGCAGAAACCACTAAATTATGAAATTTGCTAAATTGGGAATTGTATTTCAACCCAGAACAAGAAATGTGCTTGAACGGACACTAAATAACTCGCCCAGCTACAGCACTAAGGACAGATTTAGCTGGATATAAATTTGAGGCCTAGTATTTAGGCGCTGGGTGACAGGTATGGGTTTAGTGACAGAATTAGACTTGGAAATGCACAGTAGCGGGTGTGTGAAGTTATTCTGAATGTCCCTATGTGCACCTTCAATATGATCTACCCTTTTAGGGATAGATTTCAAATAGCTCTGATATAGCAGAAACCACTAAATTATGAAATTGCTAAATTGGGAATTGTATTTCAACCCAGAACAAGAAATGTGCTTGAACGGACACTAAATAACTCGCCCAGCTACAGCACTAACGACAGATTTAGCTGGATATGAATTTGAGGCCTAGTATTTAGGCGCTGGGTGACAGGTATGGGTTTAGTGACAGAATTAGACTTGGAAATACACAGTAGCGGGTGTGTGTGAAGTTATTCTGAATGACCCAATGTGCACCTTGAATATTATATACCCTTTTAGGGATAGATTTCAAATAGCTCTGATATAGCAGAAACCACTAAATTATGAAATTGCTAAATTGGGAATTGTATTTCAACCCAGAACAAGAAATGTGCTTGAACGGACACTAAATAACTCGCCCAGCTACAGCACTAAGGACAGATTTAGCTGGATATAAATTTGAGGCCTAGTATTTAGGCGCTGGGTGACAGGTATGGGTTTAGTGACAGAATTAGACTTGGAAATGCACAGTAGCGGGTGTGTGAAGTTATTCTGAATGTCCCTATGTGCACCTTCAATATGATCTACCCTTTTAGGGATAGATTTCAAATAGCTCTGATATAGCAGAAACCACTAAATTATGAAATTGCTAAATTGGGAATTGTATTTCAACCCAGAACAAGAAATGTGCTTGAACGGACACTAAATAACTCGCCCAGCTACAGCACTAAGGACAGATTTAGCTGGATATAAATTTGAGGCCTAGTATTTAGGCGCTGGGTGACAGGTATGGGTTTAGTGACAGAATTAGACTTGGAAATGCACAGTAGCGGGTGTGTGAAGTTATTCTGAATGTCCCTATGTGCACCTTCAATATGATCTACCCTTTTAGGGATAGATTTCAAATAGCTCTGATATAGCAGAAACCACTAAATTATGAAATTGCTAAATTGGGAATTGTATTTCAACCCAGAACAAGAAATGTGCTTGAACGGACACTAAATAACTCGCCCAGCTACAGCACTAACGACAGATTTAGCTGGATATGAATTTGAGGCCTAGTATTTAGGCGCTGGGTGACAGGTATGGGTTTAGTGACAGAATTAGACTTGGAAATGCACAGTAGCGTGTGTGTGAAGTTATTCTGAATGACCCTATGTGCACCTTGAATATTATATACCCTTTTAGGGATAGATTTCAAATAGCTCTGATACAGCAGAAACCACTAAATTTTTAAATTGCTAAATTGGGAATTGTATTTCAACCCAGAACAAAAAATGTGCTTTGACGGACACTAAATAACTTTCCCAGCCACAACAGGACAGCGGTAACGAGAGATTTAGCGGGATATAAATTTGAGGCCTAGTATTTAGGCGCTGGGTGACCGGTATGGATTTAGTGACAGAATTAGACTGGGATATGGCCAAAAAATAACCACACTATTGCTGGTTAAATGCACTTGGTGATGGGCGCAGCTTGCCCCTGATGTAGTATATGGCCAAAAAATGAACAGACTATTGCTGGTTAAATGCACTTGGTGTCACAGCTTGACCAACCACACTACTGAGGGTTAAATGCACTTGGTGACGGGCGCAGCTTGCCCCTGATGTAGTATATGGCCAAAAAATGAACAGACTATTGCTGGTTAAATGCACTTGGTGACGGGCGCAGCTTGCCCCTGATTTAGTATATGGCCAAAAAATGAACAGACTATTGCTGGTTAAATGCACTTGGTGTGATAGCTTGACCAACCACACTACTGAGGGTTAAATGCACTTGGTGACGGGCGCAGCTTGCCCCTGATGTAGTATATGGCCAAAAAATAAACAGACTATTGCTGGTTAAATGCACTTGGTGTGACAGCTTCACCCTGATGTAGGCTTTAGCCAAAAAACAAACGCACCATTGAGGGTTAAATGCACTTGGTGACAGGCGCAGCTTGCCCCTGATGTAGTATATGGCCAAAAAATAAACAGACTATTGCTGGTTAAATGCACTTGGTGTGACAGCTTCACCCTGATGTAGGCTTTAGCCAAAAAACAACCACACCATTGAGGGTTAAATGCACTTGGTCGCAGCTTGTGCTGGCGCACCACAAGACACAAAATGGCCGCCGATCACCCCAGAAAAATGTGACTGACAAACGGTCTGGGCAGCCTAAAAACAGTGAGCAATTGAGGATCAGCAGCTCAATGATCCACAGCTGCAGATCGATCAGTTAATCAAGTCCTTTGGAGGAGTTAATCTGCCTAATCTCGCCCTACTGTCGCAGCCGCAACCTCTCCCTACGCTAATCAGAGCAGAGTGACGGGCGGCGCTATGTGACTCCAGCTTAAATAGAGGCTGGGTCACATGGTGCTCTGGCCAATCACAGCCATGCCAATAGTAGGCATGGCTGTGATGGCCTCTTGGGGCAAGTAGTATGACGCTTGTTGATTGGCTGCTTTGCAGCCTTTCAAAAAGCGCCAAGAAAGCGTCACAAAAGCGCGAAGAAAGCGACGAACACCGAACCCGAACCCGGACTTTTACGAAAATGTCCGGGTTCGGGTCCGTGTCACGGACACCCCAAAATTCGGTACGAACCCGAACTATACAGTTCGAGTTCGCTCATCCCTACTTCCAAACAACCACCCATTGTACAAGCTTAGTCTTGTTCTGCAGGATGGTATACTGAAGGTGGGAGGGAGACTGGAAAATCCATTGTTACCTAGCAGAGTGAAACATCCAGCAATTCTACCCAAAAACTGCACCTTCACAAGATTGATTATTGATCACTACCACAACATATCCTTCAAGGTAGAAGCTTTACCCAAAGCTGTTGGAGAGAAGGTGCTTACTGGATTGAGAAAGGAAGCAATGTTATAGCAAAGTATATAAGTAAATGTGTAGTCTGCAGAATGGCACATAGACCTACCGAAGAACAAAGAATGGCAGATTTACCGGCAGATCGTGTAAACCCATCACCACCATTTCTTTATAGCGGAATGGATTGTTTTGGCCCATTCATCACCAAACAGAACCACAAGAAGTACAAGAGATATGGACTAATATTTATATGTCTGAGCTCCATGTCTGGAAATGTTAGAGGATATGTCAACTGACGCATTTATCAACGCCTTAAGGTGTT
Organism: Bufo gargarizans; assembly: GCF_014858855.1. Lineage (NCBI taxonomy): Eukaryota > Metazoa > Chordata > Amphibia > Anura > Bufonidae > Bufo > Bufo gargarizans. The sequence continues at coordinate 77,918,496 of NC_058084.1, forward strand.
TCATAGCCATTAGAGGTGCCGTCAGAGAGCTTAGATCTGACCAAAGATCTAATTTTGTCAGAGCAAAGAATAAATTAAAGAAAGCGCTAAAAGAGATTAATAAAAAAAAAGTAACTGAGTGTTTGTTAGAAAAACAGTGTGATTTTCACATGAATGCTCCACATGCAAGCCATACAGGAGGAGTTTGGGAAAGACAAAGGAGGGGGGGACTGGTGTCCCAAAGCAGTTATTAGATAAAACCATAGTATTGAGGATGTGCGATCCCGTTTCACTCTTATATTTTACACTTTTAAAAGCTAATGCTTACCTGTGTCCAGGCGCCTACTTGCTGCTGGTATGGGCCCGGCAGGCGCACAATGGCAGGTGCACACATGTCACTGTGCTGTGTCCAAGCACAGGCGTGCCATGACATCATCACGCCCGCCTGCACTGGGATTTTACTACCACATAGGCCTCAGGCCTACTAGGTCTGAAGCCTATGGCGGTGATCGCATAGTTCCCTGCCCAGCCGCAGTATGTAGGTGTTTGGGTCAGTATTGGGCCCCCCAGCCCAATACTGACCGGGCCTGGGACTGCCGACCCAAAAGCCCCTATTATAATCCGTCATTGCTGAAGAGAGTGCTATGGATAGACTTTGAGGAGAACACATAGGTTATTGGCCCTATAGCATTTGCAAGATCTTGCCTACCTAGCATCACCTTTTGCAACTATCATCTTGCTTGTTATTTGGAGATCTGTACCTCATCAAAGAAAGTGCAGGTATGTGAGATATTAGTGCACCTCTCAGGTGGAAATTGGATGTCAGAGTAATTGCTATTTTACGATTTGCATCTAGAGAAAGTGACTATTTCTTCTGAAAGAGAAGACACAGGTGACCCTGTAGGCGTCAAAGTCTTCTCTGAGCTCACCAAGCACAGCAGTGTATATTGTATAGCGGCTGTGCTTGGTATTGCACTCAGCCTCATTTACTTCTATGGAGCTGAGCTGCGTCTAGGCCAGGCATGGCCAACCTGAGGATCTCCAACTGTTGCAAAACTACAACTACCAGCATGCTCAGACTGACTACAGCTATCAGCCTGCAGCAAGGCATGGTGGGAGTTGTAGTTTTACAACAGCTGGAGAGCCGCAGGTTGGCCATGCCTGGTCTAGGCCATGTGACCGATGATCGTGTTGTCACTGGCCTAGGAACAGCTGGAGAAGGCTGCGGTGCTCAGAGGAGCACATATGCCTTCTAAAACAGCTGATCAGCAGGGGTCCCAGGTTTTGGATCCCCACTGATCAGATACTGATGATCTATCCTGAGGATAGGTCATTAGTATTAAAATCTCAGAAAACTCCTTTAAGGAGTGCATCAAAAAACCTGAATATGGAGCCGGTGATAGGACGGTGAGATTAACTTCTTTACCACTGTAAACTAACTTTGCACTCTGTAACCACTTTACTGCTGTATACCACTACATATAATACTGTGATAGTCTGCTGGCACTAAGGGTGGCACTCCGTTGACACTGTTTATAGAGGTTTGTTTACTGGCACTCTGGATCTGCTTTTTCACCAATCGCAGACATTAGTCCTGTGTGTCTGCTGTTTAAAACAGCAGAAACCAGGCTGCTATGGCACCCGCTGTGCTCGTGAGTGGGCGCCACTTTTAAAGATTGGAGTAACATTATTGTTATTGCAAGTTGTATTAATGTAGTCTTTTATCTTTCAGGGGTTGATAGCTATATTATATCTGCTTGTAGAAGATGTTTTCCAGCTGATCAACTACTTCAGCTTCAGCTACTGGTTGTTTGTTGGACTTTCTGTCGCAGGATTAATAGTATTGAGAATCTCTCAACCTGAAAGGTCTCGTCCTGTGAAGGTAATACTTAATTCATAGCGATCACAGGAATTATTTTAGACAAAATTGCACTAGTCTAAATTAAAAAAGAAAGTGTGAAATATGGTGTTGTTAATGTATATATCTGTTAATATCTACACCAAATAGATGGCCTATCCTCAAGACCTGCCACTGATCAGCTATAGGAAGAGGCCCCTGCCTCTTCCTAGGCCATGTAATGTCACGTTCACTGGTCACATGACCTAGGCGCAGCTTAACCCCATTCATGTGAATGGGGCTAAGTTGCGATACCAAGCCCAGCCGCTATACAATGCACAATGCTGTGCTTTTGTGCTTTGTAAACTGCAAGGAGGACCCAGCTCTCACTAGAGTCTGACCCCCGCCCATCTCCTGTTGATGATCCTTCATTAGGATAGGTCGTCAATATGTAAATCCTGGAGAACCCTTTTAAACACTGAAGCTACTTTGCATTTACTGTACTGTACAATGTCCTAATGTTTTACTTCTATATATGCTACGCAAACCCTAATCTTGAAGTCACACTCCCATCTACCTATTCCCTACTTCTTCCTTACATAAATCTGGTAGATAAGCAAAAAGTAAGGAACATTTGAAATTAATGCTGACAGCAGCCTGCACCTGAATGATACTAATAAACAGTTCAAAGCATTTTTTTTATTTTTTATTTCTAGACTGGAATTTACACATCGAGCAGGTGCATGACATAAGAGGTGCATATCCTATGTGGTCACTGGAGAAAAGAAGTAGTCCCATCTGAACATTTATAGCATATCCACAGGATTGGGCATAAATGTCCAATAGGTAAGTGTCCTACCTCTGGGACCCTCTCCTATCTCAAGAACAACACACACCACTGGAACGGACACAAGGCTAAACATGTGCACCTCTTTCCATTTACTGGTATTGGACTTCTGAAAATAGTGCACTTTGCTAATTTTGGAAGTCCCATTGCAGTAAATGAAGAGAACGGCACATACCTGGCCTCCTATCTATTCCTGGTAGCATGTAATGGGACCAGTATTTGAGATAGGATCAGTTCCAAGAGGTGGGACCCTTAACTAATGGATATGCCATAAAGGTCCTGATGGAGATATCATTTTAAACCTCTTGAGATGTGCTACCTCACAGTGGAGTAATGAAGCTGTGTCATGCAAAACTGCCTTTTTTAAATCACATACATTAGTGAAGACACCAAGGACGAAGGCAGTGACATCCAGCATGACCGTATATGAATAAGCCACCATTTTTTTATACATTCTGAGAATTAATCTAAATGAATTCTTTGTATAAATATCTTCTTTTGCATGAATTCTGAAAGACGTGTTGCTTGCTCATAGGTCAGTCTCTTCTTCCCTGTGGTGTATTGCATCTGCAGCCTTTTCCTTGTGATCGTTCCACTCTATAGTGATACTATTAATTCACTGATTGGCATTGGTATAGCACTGTCCGGAATTCCTGCCTACTTCTTAGGTGTTTACCTTCCTCTTCAGAAGAGACAAACGTTCTTGACTTGTGTTAGTGGTGAGTATAAAAGCTACTGGCTTTATGGATGCTGTGTGAGTCAGTATATCTTGGTTTTGACTGATAAAGGATTATCAATGATCCTTTAACTATGTGATCTTCAAAACTTTGATATAGTACATGCTGTTAAGGAAGACAATATAGGTGCTAATTATATTTTCTGGACTGCTACACACTGGACTTGTCTTTTAGGAACTTTGATGAGCTTTACTGCATCCTTCAAAGTTTCACTACTTATTCATATCCAGTCGGTTAGGTGCTGCAGTAGGCCAGCAGGGCCACTACACAACGGATGGAGCCTTCTGCTTCCCAATCCATCCATTGTTTTTTCTTGCATCTGCAGGTGACAAAAACAGCTGATTGGTGGTGATGATACTCCAACTACCTCCCACCCATATAACGATACTTTCTGAAATAAATAGGTACAAAAATTTAAATAAGTACAAATGGGTAAAACAATTTTTTTCCATACTAAGTTGCCAACCAAAAATGTGAATTTGTTCATGAACCATCATATTAAAAAACTTCAAGAACACAACAAAGATTCGAGGGATGCTAAATCTCCTTATGGAGAGTGCCTAATTGGCATGAGGAGTCTTATAGGCCAGGCAAAGCTCCTCTAGAATCCTGGGAAGAGGGAATGCAAATGAGCTCTTAGCAAGCTCTGCCTCTAATGCCACCAGATGTAAGGCATCTATCCTATACAGTAAGTCAATGTTCGACCTTTTAAACAGGCCTTCAGACATGACTAGGATAATGATTAAGCCAGCACCTCATATGCAATTAAGCTAGTACACTGTGCTCTGCACTGATGAGGGGCAATCATCCCGAAACAGCTGTCTGCAGATGAGGTGCTGGCTTAATTATTGTCCAAGTCATGTGTCAAGGCCTGTTTAAAAGGTTGAACACTGGCTTATAGGATAGCTACCTTACATTTGGTGGTTTTAGAGGCAGAACTTGTTAAGAGCTCATTTGCGCATCCTCTTCACAACAAAGATTGTAATGCTTTTATTTCAACCCTAAACCGTATTCACACTGCAGTATGTGATCGTTATTTTTCTTTTGTGTTTTTTAACCTGTCAGTGGCCACCAATATGCATTTTTACAGCAGTCAATAATGTGCCTTAGGCTGGGCCACCTCCTTTTTTACAACGGACTAGTCTTAGCGCTGCATGGATCTCCCATGCAGAGGACAGCAGGAGCTCAGCTATATGACAGAAGCTCTTGCTTTAATGGCCTGGATCGGCAGAAGCACTGATCCAGGCTATTTAATCACTGAGATCCTGTGGTTAATAGCGACCATGCATCTAAATGGTTTAGAGGTTGGGGGTCCCCCACAACTTGTCCTGGCCAACAGAGGGACAGGAGCATCCCCTGGTGGGCCCCGAGCAAGTGTAGGCCCCAAGACCTCTATCCCTGCACAAGTAAAACATTGCACTATTTATAGATAGGCATTTCAACCAGTCTATGTCCATATCAAAAATGGGTAGATTATTTAACAAAGTACCTAGTTTATTATTATAGATGCATCAAGTGGCTGAGATGACGTCTACATACAGAGGCCAGATATCCTCTATCCCCAGGAATCCACCTTCTCGAAGTTGCTGCAGGGACCCCTATAATCAATCATCTTGGGCATGTTGCTGCTGCCAGCTGCTGTGTGAGCAGGTAGTATTTGCATGTAGCTGTACAGTGGGCCCCCAGAATTAATTTTACTGGTGGGCTCTAGGCACCCCAGCCCAACACTCGGGTCCCCTTGCTCAGACATCTGCACAGCCGCAAATGTGATTGGTGGGTGCTGATGTCTTAGTATGCCGGTCGGGGGCCTAATTAAGGCAGTCTATGCCTTTCAGGCTGCACCTCTCTGGGCACCCTGATATAAAATACTGTACTACATAAGCAATACAGTGTATTACAGAAGTGATCAGAAGATCACCTGTCAAAGTCCCCTTGTGGGACTAATAAATTGTGAAAATAAGAATAAAATAAAGTTTTATCAAATAAAAAACTCCAAAGTTCAAAAAATACCACCATTTTCTCTTGAAAAAAATCCCTCCACATATTTGGTATTGCTGCATCTGTAATGACCCACACTATACAAATATCATGTCATTTGTCCAGCACAATGAATGCAGCAAAATAAATAAATAGCAATGCCAGAATATTTTTTTTTCTTATTCACCACCACAAAATAAAAAGATTAAAAAGTGTTATGTACTCCAAAATGACACCAATGAAAACTACAAGTCGTCCACAAAAATCAAGCCATAACACAGCCCTGTATAAAGAAAAAAAAAAAAGTTATGGGTCTTACGATGTGGTGATGCAAAAACATTTTTTTTTGTTTTCTTCTTAAAAGGGGGTTTATTGTGTAAAAGAAAAAACTACATATATTTGGTGTCGCAGTAATTGTACTGACCCAGAGAATAAAGTTATCATGTTAATTATGCAAAAAAGTTGTACAAAATTTAGAAAATTTAGAAAAACTTTGTGGCGGTATTGCTGTTTTTTCTCATTCCCCAAAAAGAATTAATAAAAATACATCTGTAATTTATGTGGTCCCCCAAAATACTGCCATTAAAAACTATAATTTGTCCCACAAAAAACAAACCCTCATATGACTACATAGATGGAAAAATAAAAATGTTATAGCTCTTGGAATGCAACGATTAAAAAAAAAATAATGCTCGGTCAGTAAGACCCAATACAGCCACTAGGGGGTGAAATTAAGATCATATGATTCAAGAAAGAGAAGGCTTATACATGTTTCCATTATCCTTTTTTTTCCTGGTTGATGTCTAAAAAAAAGTATATATTTGCATGTTCTTTGAAGTAGCTTTGTTAATAGTATTTCATCAGGGACTTTGTAGGGTTTTCCCACTCAAAGGGGTTGTCTAGGAATATGGCACATTATTTGGGCATGCCATCAAAATGTAAATTGATGGGACCTCCACTGGAATGTTTTTTTTTTTTTTAAGGGGTTTTCTTGTTTTATACATAGTAAATAAAGATACATTGTATAATGGAGAATTCTTGTTAAGTGTACCCTCGTTTGTATTAACTTTTGCAGCATGGATGACAAAATACATACAAATTCTATGTAACTGCTGCTTAACAGACCTGGATGAAGACAAGAAGTTATAAGGTCCAATTTTGCGAATTCTGAGTTGCCGACCTGTTCCTGGTAATGTACTATTACTCTGTATACAGTTTTTGATGTTATTGCATAGTTCTTTCATGATTTTTGTTTTGAATAAAATTGACATTGACATTGTATATTTGTATTAATTTTATGCTGGGGTGTAATTATAGAAAGTGGAGAAGTAGCAGTTGCCCCAGACTCCTGGAGCCTGAGGGGGCACAAAACAGCAAATGGTGTGTGATAGTGAAAGGGCCCTCATACACATTTTATACTGAGGCCAGGAACCTGAAAAGTGTCTGCCTCTCTGGTGGCTTGGACCATGGTAGGGTAGCTAGGCCAATGCTTTTTCCTATAGTGTGCAAGTAGGGCCACCGCTGCTGGATTGCGGGGTGGTCATAACCATGGAAACAAGCAGTGTATAACTTGATGGTAAAATGAATCCAGTCAGCAAAGGAAGCAATATGGATAATCACACTACATTATAAATGCCACTTGCTAAAGTAAGACAACCCCTTTAAGTACCAGGCCTATTTTTGATTTTGCATTTTCGTTTCTTCCTCCCTACAATTCCAATAGCCATAACTTTTTAATTTTCAGTTCATATAACCATATAATAGCTTATTTTTAGTGAGATAAGTTGTATTATTTAAGAGCACATTTTAATTTACTGAGAGAACATGGGAAAGAAATTCTTTGTGGGGTTAAACACAACTCTGCCAAGGTTTTTGGGGTTTTGACATCATGGATAATTCTGCGGCCCAATACGAATACAGTGATACCAAACTTGTTTTGTTTTACTGCCTTACTTCACAGGTGCAGCGATCGGTGGTTATCGCGGCACCTGAGGGGTTAAATGACTGGGTTCAGCGGTATCACCATTCCACGTTATTGCAGCCGGGTGCCTGCTGTATGATACGGCCGACACCTGCCATGTATGAAGCGGGCTCACTGCAGCTGCCCGCTCCATACATTCCCTTAACCACTGTGACCTACAGGTACGTAACGGTGGTTGAAGGGATTTAATATAATTCAGCATAACAAATGATACTTCAAGAACATTAAGACTTTTCATATTTCTTGTCAATTTTCTTTTTATTGAGCAGTAATAATAGATGCATAAAAGATCCAACTCCTTGCAGTGACTGTACAACAGTTAAATTGGAGCATACAACAAAAGCATACTTTGAACATAGACAATTGCAATGCGTACAGAGATGTCATGTTATACTGCAGTACATGTATTAATCTTAACACAAGGTGCCCACATAACACGGTTTTGGTCCATGAAAGTTTGTTGTACTTAGTTAAGAACTTGTGATGTAAGAACATCTGAACTTAATGAAGTAGGGAGTTGGAAGAGGTAAGGAAAGGGGAGGTGGGGTAAGTGAGGATGGGAAAACGGGGGGGAGGGGTAAGAGGCCTTAGTGAGCAAGGCCCTCCTGGACATACGGATATCCACTGCTAATTTATGCGGAGAAAGCTAACAAAACCACAAGTCTATTGTATATTGCAGGTTATGTTGATTTTCAGGATAAGTGAACTAAGGGCGGAAGACTTTCTTGATACTCCTTTCAGCTGGAGTTTAAGGCTGATAGCCTAAATGATAACCATGGTCTCCATATCCTCAAGTGCCTCTCATGCTGTATGACTCCAAACCAGAGAGTGCCTGCTATTATATTTTTCAAGGTTTCTTATTATTGACTGGGTGAGTCACAGCAGCTGCACCTCAAACCACTGTGGTACCTGGTGGAGCCGTCCAATAACAAATTTCACAAACTGGTCTCCCAACTCGCCAGCTCCTCCAATCGGCATATCTAGTCAACCTTAGTTATCCAGTGTGAGATTGTCGGAGGGTCTTCGCTATAAGTAGCCTCGCCGCCTATATTAGGTGAGTGGCTACATTTCTTTTAGAAGGAGACAGGGCGGGTGTGGGAAGCCAGAGGAGCACCAATTCTGGAGACAGCAGAAAAGAGGTGTTCATTACCTTATTGATTATGTCTGATATTCTCTCCCAGAATGGGCGCATATTTTGACAGGACCAGAAGATATGTGTCTGTGTGCCTGAATCTTCTTTATATCTCCAGCATTGGTCTGTGCAGCTGAGCCCCTTCAGAAACAATTGCTTGGGGGTTTGGTACCATTGCGTAAGTACTTTATTTGAGTGTTCTTGTACCCTAACACACCGCGAGAAGCCATGAGAGTGTGCATGTATGCGGAAAATATCAGTTTCAGTAAACTCTGTATCTAATTCGGTTGCCCATGTCCTCAGGTATTGCGGCATCCCTATAGGATTTGAGATGTTCAGAGCGAGATATAACATTGAAATTAACTTACGTGGGGTGGTCTCTAAGTTCAGCAATTTTTCAAACCATGTCAGTTCTACTGTATGTTTTTTGTTATCCAGCAATGGTTTACTAATGGAGTTGAACTCTATGGAGTCCATAAAGTTGCTAGCTGTTAAGATGTGGTTTAATGGGTGTTGTTTAGGAAGAGCTCCTGATGCTCCATCCAGAAATTCAGCTGTGGTGTATTTATGCAGTTTGTGCCATGCCGGAGATATGTGTTCTGCTTTAGGTCTGACTGAGAATGGTGTGAGGTCTGCTGGCATAGTTGGGGATGGGATGTGGAGTAAGCTCTGGTCTTTGTTTAATTGCCTAATAACAGAAACTGTGCCTATGAGTAAGTAAAACATAAGAATGTAGTGATGAAGAGTTCAGCCCCCACAATCCAGCTCTCTGCACCCTGGTGAGTTGGGAAATCTCCAGGTCACTGCCTAGGGTGCAGAAGTTCGGGACTTGGACCTGTAGCCATCTTTTCAGATGGATGGCTTTATAATACAGATGGGCATCTGGGAGGGCCATACCACCCAGATTTTTCCTTAGCACCAAGCTACGGTGTGCTGTTCTGGCACCCCTCCCCCCATAGAAATATTCTGAGCAACCTTCTGAGTTGGGTGAAGAAGAAGGAGGGAAGGAAGACAGGCAGCATCTGCATTACATATAGAATCTTAGGCATAATAAATGCTTTCAGTAGGTTTTTCCGGCTCACCCATGAGATGTATGGGATGCGTAATGTGTGGAGTTGTTGTTGAACTTCTGTCAGTAAGGGTGCGTAATTCAGCTGAAATAGTCTATGTAAGTTAGAGGGGATCTTAATACCCCAAAAAATTAGATTGGATGTTTGCCAAATGAATGGGGTCATGGACTAGAGGAGGGGGATCAATTTCTGTGGAGCTGAGATGTTCATGGCTTCAGATTTTGAATAGTTTGCTTTGAAATTAGAGACCTTTCCATAGTGATCAAAAAGAGATAACAGATGCGGGAAGGCCTCGACCGGGTTGGAGACCATAACCAGTAGGTCATCTGCATAAGCTGCATTAAGATATTCTGTAGGGCCGTTTTTAGTCCTAATTCCTTTGATACCTGGGTGGTCCCTGATAGATTGAAGCAGAGTCTCCATAACTAATATATAGGGCAGGGGATAGGGGGAAACCCTGGCGCTTCCCATTCCTTATGGGGAAGGGAGGGGACAGAGTGCCATTTACCCGGATTCGGGCGCTTGGGTCACTATACAAAGTCATGATTGCTTCTTGAAACTGTATCGGGATGCCAAACTTATGCAACGTCTTCTTCATGAAGTTCCAGCTCACCCGGTCAAAGGCCTTCTCCGCCTCTATACCAAGCAGGACCAGAGGAAGGCGTCTCTTTATTGCTAATTGTATGGTTGTTATTAGTCTTCAGGAGTTATGACTACCCTCTCTACCTGGGACAAAGCCAGCTTGTTCAGGGTAGATAAGCTTAGGGAGGAAGGCGCTAAGACGAGTAGCCAGCAGTTTTGCCCAAACCTTGATGTCCACATTTAAAAGTGAAATTGGCCTATAGCTACCACATAGTTTACTGTCTTTACCGGGCTTAAGGAGGATCGTGACAGTGGCTTCAAGGGATTGTTTGTGCAACTGGGAGCCTGTGAGGAGTGCATTGCACCAAGCTGGGGAAGATGGGGAACTAAAATTTTCAAGAACTTTTTGAAATATCCTACCGGGAAACCATCAGGGCCTAGGCTTTTCCCTAGGGGCATAGAATTTAGAATACGTGTGACCTCTTTCTCAGTGGCATGGGCTAATAAGGCTTCACCTTCCTTATCATCTAATCGGGGGAGTTTTAGGCGGTGTAGGAAGTCATCTATCATTGAGTCATTAGACCCATTTATCCCTCCCGTTCAATCAGAGAGCCCGTATAGGTCTTGGTAGAATTTTTTTTAACTCTTTGGCAATGTCAGCTGTTTTATGTAGTGTGGTACCATCTTTTGTGTTGATACCTGGGATGTAAATGGAGTCTTTTCTCTGTTTAATGAGAGAAGACATCAGTTTCGTACCTTTGTCTCCGTGTGAGTAGAAGCGGAATTGCGAATACTGATACGCTTTTGCATGGCAGATATTAAGGTGGTCTTTCAGTTGGTTATGCAAGTTAGTCAGCTCAGTTTGCGCATCAAGAGCTCTAGATCATTTGTGGATGGATTCTATTGAAGCAATCTGTTTGAACACATAGTCTAGTTTTTTTTGTCTTTCTTTTGTCTTTCTTTCTTGACCCTGCTGACTAGAGCGTAGACATGTGTGTGTGACCAGGGAAACAGGGTGTAACCATAAACATCGGTAACATCTGAATTGTAAAACATATTATCAACAGAAATAGCTGATGCCTCGTGCTGAGCGCACCACCCCACAAAATAAGACGTAGCACGAGACAGCCTGAGAAATAGTGCTTGACCAGGCTTGCGCAGTTAAACCCCTGGTGATTGCCTGAGGGGAAGGCAGGTAGAGGGCCATCAATGGAAAACAGCCAACTTTCCCTGCAGAGTATGGCAAATGGCAATAATTGATAAAACAGTATCCATATCAACCTAGCCGAAAGATGCATAACCTGTCAGTTCAGGGGCCCGCCTAGAGGCTAACTCCCCCGTATAACCGTTTTATGTGTTTCCCACACAGTCGTCAGAGGCATGCCCTCTGTAGTGTTGTCCTTGAAGAACCAGGACAGCTTTTGACTGAGGGCATTGACGTCCTCCTGCTTGTTCAGTAACGTTTCATTCAATCTCCACTGCCGAGTATGTGAGGTGTCATGGCTGAGGATGGGGGAAACCCTCAGCCGTGTGGTGAAGGAAGATGGTCGCTGCTTGACCAGGACAACAGGATTAGGGAGCAGGTCACCTCCTATCGCGTCCCTAACCTGACCCTAACTCCTAGCTGCATGTGCCGACCTTTAAGGTAGGAGGACCCATGCTCAGGAACCTCGGAGCCCTAACTCACCCTCTGACCGGTCCCTGGACTAGGAGTCAGGGTAAGACAACCTGTTCCTTCTGGATACGGAGGAGCAGGAGTCTCACTGGCCAAGCTGCAAGGAAGGGGGAACAAATACAACCTATGACAATGGCAGGTACTTGCCACAAACATAACACTCACCTGCCACAGACACAAAGCCTGGAACCCATGTGTAAGTACTGCTATCCACAAACAAAAGGACTCAGCACACAACACACGTCACATGGGAACCCAGGACCATAGGTGCAATAAAGAAGCATAAAACCAAACACATCTTCTAGACACCAAATGACATTATATATTTGCTATGACCAGAAGGATGGCCCCCACTGGCAGTTGGTAAGTAACCAGGAGGAGTCTCCAGCCAGCATGACTTAAGCACCCTCTCTGGCTACTGCCTACAACTGAGGCTATATAGGGCCAAGAGGCCACACCCAACAATCAGACACACCCCATGACTCACACACACAGAAAGGGAGTTAACCCTTCCAAAACCACAGAAGGGAAAACACAACATAAAGGGGAAGTGTCCAAACAACGAACACACTGTGACTGTTGCTGCAGGCAACGACATGGGTGGCACTCATGTCCTGGGAGTCAGCCCGAAGGCCGGGACACTGCCACCACATGTACACACAATGACCAAATGTTGCCACGGGCAACCACAGTGAGGGGAAGATGTAAGTGCACACCACACATGACACAGAGTGCACACAGACATACGAAAGTGCATACAAAGACGCACACAACTCCAAGGGAACCGCACACATACCTGTTGTCTGCGGCAACCACACCTGAGGCCAACAACATTATGCCTCCAGCTGCGGTTGACACTACAACCCAAACCGCGGGCAACTGTATGCGGCTCCCAAGGAGTCACGGCCATAAACATGGTCGTGACATGAGGGCAGAGTTGGAAACTGCAGAGAGGTTGATACAGGGGCATGGTCTGAGACCGTGATGGGCTGAATGATAGATTGCAGCACCATATCAGCACAACTGCTCGAGACCAAGATATAATCCAGTCTCTTATGTGTGTTGTGCGGAGCCGAGAAAAATGTGTAATCTCGATCAGTAGGGTGGAGCAACCTCCATGAGTCTATGAGATTGGTATCCGAGAGAAAAGTGTTAACACGTCCCAAAGCTGCCTGGGTTAGCTCAGAGGAGCCGTCAGAAGCATCTACCAGGGGGTTCAACCTTAAGGTCTCCTCCAATCAACCTTATGCTTTCTGAAAAAGAGGAAATCTTTTTTAGGGTGCTGACAATCCATTTTGTCTGACCTCTGTTAGGGCTATATAGGCTAGCTAGGGTTACTACCTGAGTGCTTATTGTCCCCTTTACAAAGATATAACGGCCCTCTGGGTCTGTTTGTGTAGTAGTGGTTTTAAAGGGAACTCGTTTAGATATTGCTATACCAACACCCCTAGAAACTTTATCGAATGAGCTGGTGAACCAATGTTGGAAGTATGTTTTCTAGAGTGTAGGTATATGAGCTGATTTAAAATGCAGTTCTTGGAAGAAACAGATGTCTGTGCGTGATTTTTTTCAGTAGGCAGATAACCTGTGATCGCTTCTGAGGGGTGTTAAATCCCCTTACATTGAAGGAGGTACATTTAATTAACGATATTGTGGTGTTCGCAGGATGATTCTAAAGCATGTGTTTAGCGTAGACATGTGTGACCAGGGAAACAGGGTGTAACCATAAACATCGGTAACATCTGAATTGTAAAACATATTATCAACAGAAATAGCGGATGTCTCGTGCTGAGTGCACCACCCCACAAAATAAGACGTAGCACGAACAGCCCAAGACAGCCTAAGAAATAGTGCTTGCACCAGGCTTGCGCAGTTAAACCCCTGGTGATTGCCTGAGGGGAAGGCAGGTAGATGGCCATCGATGGAAAACAGCCAACTTTCCCTGCAGAGTATAACGGTAATAATTGATAAAACAGTATCCATATCAACCTAGCCGAAGGATGAATAACCTGTCAGTTCAGCGGCCCGTCTAGAAGCTAAGTCCCCCAGACCGCAAGGTCGCAAGTGAATGCAATACATACAAACAGATTAGGAACAGTTTAGTGCAACATATACTTGCATGGTGGTATTGGGATGATGCACTAATGGCAATTTAGCGAGACCGCAACTACACCCCAAAATTTGCTGTCCATAAGTGAGGTTGTACCCAGAGGACAAGTTCTAAGGCCTCACGTTCTGTAGGTGGATTTCTTCTTCGTCGAGGCCTTGACCCATCTCTGTTCTTCCGGTAGGTCCGGTAGTGGGACCCCGAGTTCAGCTAAAGGAAGCCATGATGGAATGTCAAGCGGAGTAGTTTGAAGCAGCTCCCATGCTGTAAGTAAATCCGCAGGTGACCGGATCGTGCATCTCTTGCCTCCAGATAAAAAAGTAAGGCTGAAAGGAAAGAGCCATTTATAGGATGTTTTAGTGGCTCTCAGGTGGTCTGTGAGCGGCCGCAGGGCTCTCCGCTTACTTAGCATTGAGGGTGCAAGGTCCTGGAGCAGGAGTATCTTGGCCCCTTCATATAGAGGGTCTTTATGCTCTCTAGCCACTTTAAGTATTGCAGCTGTGTCCACATATCGCAGCAAGCCGCACACCACATCTCTTGGCAGTTCGTTGCCCTTTGGCTTTGGTCTGATGCGCTCTATAACAATCTCCGCTGCTCTGTCGGCTCCCAACAGGCTGGAGAAAATGGTGGTTGCCTCCTCTGGTAACGCTTCATGGAGTACATGCTCTGGGAGTCCTCGCAGACGGATATTTTTCCCTCTGCTACGGTTTTCCTGGTCCTCTATGAGGGTGTAAGCATTGTCCAATGAATTAGCGTAGGCAGCGCTGTTATCCCCCAGCATACAGGCGAAGGTAAGAATGGCTGCTTGTGTATGCTCCAGCTTTTCCACACTATGCCCTGCTTAATGTCGCTCTTAATTTTGGTGAGGTCTTGTAGCACCAGAGCTAATGCTGACGATAGGGCTTGCTGTATGAACTGACACGAGATGGGCACAGGGTTATTTATGCGAATCCCGGTGTCCTGATCTGAGGAGGTACCGTCGGCTCTTTCAGTGTCATGCACCCAGTCCTTGTGTTCAGATGGCACAATTGTGTTAGAGCTTGCGGCCAAAGGTTTCTGATTTAGGTGAACTCCTCGGTCTTGTTTAGGAGGTTCTGATTTATCTCTGGGAATGCACCTTCCAACTTTTCCCATTCTTTATCTGGCTAGGTAGTGAAATTTACCAGTTTGCAGGTTCACAAGGAGAGGAGCTCTTTCACATGCGTCTGACTCGGTAGGCAGTCAGGCTCCGCCCCCATATTTTCCTAAGCTATTTCTGTAAGTAATCAACTCTTATGAAGAAAATAAATTGCATTATTCAATTTTTATATAGTGTGCTTGTTGAATCCTGGTGATGAGTCCTCCGGGTGTTCTTTACTCCAAATAAGAATACACTAGATTTGGAGAGGATTAGGGTACTTTCACACTTGCGGCAGGACGGATCCGGCAGGCTGGTCTCCCTGTCGGATCCGTCCTTTGGCTGTTTCGCCATATCGCCGGACTGCCGCTCCATCCCTATTGACTATAATGGGGACGGGGGTGGAGCTCCGGCGCAGCACGGTGGTGTCCGGCGAAAGCGCGCGGACTAAAAAGTCTTGCATGTCTGACTTTTTAGTCAGGCGGCTTTCGCCGTGCTGCGCCGGAGCTCCGCCCCGTCCCCATTATAGTCAACGGGGACGGAGCGGCGGTCCGACGATACGGCGAAACAGCGGAAGGACGGATCCGACAGGGAGACTAGACTCCCGGATCCGTCCTGCCACAAGTGTGAAAGTACCCTTACCAAATCAGGTTGATATATTTTTCATACATAAATATAATACACTTCGAGACAAATTACAATTGGCGAGCTAGTACAATGTCGATATATATATAAAGCTTGAAGAGGGGGAAGAGTGAACTCAAAAATAATTATCAAGCTTTAATAAGTCAGAGAATCTAAGAAGAATCTTCTGGAGGACAAGTCCCAGACGTACCAGGACGTGCTGATGACATAATTCCAGCCTTGAATTTACTGAGGTTGTGAGTATGGAAATAATACATTCTATTGCTGATAAGAGTAGATTACAATTTACGTTTATTCCTAGTGAACAGTTAGATCTGCAGAAGATATGGTTTGATTTATATGCAGAATGTGAAAAGGAAAACAAGAAGATAGACTACTGTAAGCATATTTTAGTCAGAAAAGAGACAGAGAAAATAAGGAATACTTTCCATATTGTGAAGGTCTTTCACAGACTAGTGTCAGATAATTGTACTAGTGAAGTTCCAACCACAGATGCTGCAATCTGTTAAGATGTATCTACTGAGGGTAGAATTGGCAATAAAGTAGCGGAAAGTAAGAATAATGCTGATTTGAGAACTCAGCAGGATGAGATGAAACATATATGTATGCTCTCTGCTGAAGGTGACCATAATCTTATAAATGAGGAAGAGTCAGTACAACAAGAGAAGACATTGCAGATCTCTGCTGAAGGTGACCTTGTGTCAGTAGACAATGACAAGTCTATACACCAGCAGACTTTGCATATTAAAGAGGCCAGCTTACAATTAAATTGCAGAAGCAATTAATGAAAATATGCAAAGAAATCCTCACATATGATGCAAACCTTCATGTGTGCAGGAATTCTTAAATTTTTGAGAGCCATGCAGACAGATTTCAATTATCAAATGAACAAAGGAATTGATTATTTAGATTGTGGCTTGTAGCAATGAAACAGGTTGATCATAATTATTTAAACGAATGGATTTTTCATAATGATGTACAAAGAATAAAAGAGCTGATTTGGTGCACTAGAAGTGACAGCACGCCCACATATGAAATGCTAAAGGATCTAAAAATAGGCAGACAGGAATCCACATTTGGATTTATGTCTATTTTTGAACGGACATACAATGGTGTTATTGAGAATGCCAAACCTTCACATTTACATTTTTGTCAGAAAGTTCAAATTTTTAGAGCCTTCTATATTAGTGTTGGCATCAGAGAAACAAACATTATTTCAGGCTGCAAAGTTTCTGGACATTATGAGGAAGCAAATGAAGCAAAACTTGTCTCCATCACACATAAGTATAGCGAGAACACAGGCGGATCTAAAAATAGACAGAATCCGGCTTAAGAGGACCCAAATATCATATACATGTAAAAGAAGCAAAGATAATCTTTATGAGCAATGCAGAAAATTACATGTAATATATAGACCTTATCATATGATAAAATCAACCACACACACAAATCCACAGACACCAATTGTAGTTAAACAGATTTCTGAGGTAGATATAAATAAATCGACTTCAGAGAAGGATCTACAGAGGGAAAAAGATCAGATTTCTAAGGCAGATACCAGTCTAAAGGACAAAGGTATAGACATTCAAAACCAGATGGGTTTTAAATGTAATTAGTCTGTTATTGATGAAAAATTAAAGAAAAAGCTATGGATTTCTTAAATGAACTAAAAGATTTTTACATTTCTAAAACAGTCACATTGAGCAGGATATTCCAGGATATTATCAACAGAGAAGTTATTAGAATAGGTTTAAGTGTTGTCTAGAAATAACTCTATTGATGACAGACATATTGGCAATAGTTTTGGTCTGGATAAGGATAAGATTTTGTTTTTTCCATTAAAATTAGCTAAATTAAAGTTCTGATTAATTATTAGAACTTGTAGGGTAAAAAATATACATAAACCTCTCAAATGTATGTATACTAATGGCAGAAGCCTGACTAATAAAACTGGGGAACTGGAATTAGTGATATGTGAGGAGTACTATGACATAGTGGGAATAACGGAAACATGGCTGGATGATAGCTATGACTGGGCAGTTAATGTACAAGGTTACAGTCTGTTTAGAAAGGATCGTCAAAACCGGAGAGGTTTATGTAAAGTCCTGTCTAAAGCCCACACTCCGGGAATATATAAGTGAGGGACATGAACATGTGGAGTCACTGTGGGTAGAGATACATGGAGCTAAAAACAAAAATAAATTACTAATAGGAGTTTACTATAAACCACCTAATATACCAGAGTCCACAAAAAATCTACTACTAAACGAGATAGACAAGGTGGCAAATCATAATGAGGTGGTTATTATGGGGGACTTCAACTACCCAGCTATAGACTGGGAAACTGAAACTTGTATATCTCATAAAGGAAACAGGTTCTTGGCAATTACCTCTCCCAACTGGTTCAGGATCCAACTAGAGGGACGGCCATACTGGACTTAGTATTAACCAATAGGCTTGACAGAACAACAGACGTGCAGGTTGGGGGACACCAATAGTGACTATAAAGTAATACCCTTTCAATTATCATTCAAAAAAGTATTTCTACAGGGATGAACAAAAATACGAAACTTCAAAATAGCAAAATTTTGCCAACTAAGAGAGACCATAGGCCTAACGAACTGGGATAAAGTCCTCAAAAATAAAAATACAGCCACAAAATAGGATATCTTTAAAAGCATCCTAAAATCTCATTGTGAGAGCTACATACCATATGGGAATAAAAGGTTAAGGAACAAAAAGAAACCAATGTGGATAAATAGAACTGTAAAGAAAGCAATAAATGACAAGCAAAAAGCATGTAAATCACTAAAACAGGAGGGTAGCACGGAAGCACTGAAAAACTATAAGGAAAAAAATAGAACATGTAAAAAACAAATAAAAGTGGCCAAACTAGAGAATGAGAGATTAATTGCAAAAGAGAGTAAAACTAACCCTAAAATGTTCTTCAATTATATAAATGTTAAAAAGTATAAATCTGAAGGTGTCGGCCCTTGAAAGAGTAATGAGAAGGGAGTCACAGAGAGCGACGAGGAGAAAGCAAAGCTGTTAAATATTTTTTTCTCCAATGTATTCACTGAGGAAAATAAACTGTCAGATGAAATGCTGAATGTAAAAATAAATTCCCCATTAAAAGTGTCCTGTCTGACCCAGGAAGAAGTACAACAGCGACTTAAAAAGATTAAAATAGACAAATCACCAGGATCGGATGGCATACACCCCCGTATCCTAAGGGAATTAAGTAATGTCATAGCCAGACCCTTATTTCTGATATTTGCAGACTCTATACTGACAGGGAATGTCCCACAGGATTGGCGCATAGCAAATGTGGTGCCAATATTTAAAAAGGGTCCAAAAACAGCCTGGAAACTATAGGCCGGTAAGTTTAACATCTGTTGTGGGTAAACAGTTTGAAGGTTTTCTAAGAGATGCTATCTTAGAGCATCTCAACGGAAATAAGCAAATAACGCCATATCAGCATGGCTTCATGAGGGATCGGTCATGCCAAACTAATTTAATCAGTTTCTATGAGGAGGTAAGTTCTAGACTTGACAGCGGCGAATCAATGGATGTCGTATATCTGGACTTCTCCAAAGCATTTGACACTGTACCACATAAAAGGTTAGTATATAAAATGAGAGTGCTCGGACTGGGAGAAAATGTCTGTATGTGGGTAAGTCACTGGCTGAGTGATAGAAAACAGAGGGTGGTTATTAACAGTACAAACTCAGATTGGATCACTGTCACTAGTGGGGTACCTCAGGGGTCAGCATTGGGCCCTATTCTCTTCAATATATTTATTAATGATCTTGTAGAAGGCTTGCATAGTAAAATATAAATTTTCGCAGATGACACTAAACTGTGTAAAGTAATTAACACTGAAGATGACAGTCTACTACTACAGAGGGGTCTGGATAGATTGGAGGCTTGGGCAGATAAGTGGCAGATGAGGTTTAACACTTACAAATGTAAAGTTATGCACATGGGAAAGAATAATGCAAGTCACCCGTACATACTAAATGGTGAAACACTCGGTAACACTGACATGGAAAAGGATCTAGGAATTTTAATAAACAGCAAATTAAGCTGCAAAAAACAGTGTCAGACAGCTGCTGCCAAGGCCAAAAAGATATTAGGTTGCATCAAAAGGGGCATAGATGCCCGTGATAAGAACATAGTCCTACTACTTTACAAATTGCTAGTCAGACCACACATGGAGTACTGTGTACAGTTCTGGGCTCCTGTGAACAAGGCAGACATAGCAGAGCTAGAGAGGGTCCAGAGGAGGGAAACTAAAGTAATAAATGGAATGGGGCAACTACAGTACCCTGAAAGATTATCAAAATTAGGGTTATTCACTTTAGAAAAAAGTCGACTGAGGGGAGATCTAATTACTATGTATAAATATATCAGGGGTCATTACAGAGATCTATCCCATTATCTATTTATCCCCAGGACTGTGAATGTGACGAGGGGACATCCTCTGCGTATGGAGCAAAGGTGGTTCATACACAAACATAGAAGAGGATTCTTTACGGTAAGAGCAGTGAGACTATGGAACTCTCTGCCTGAGGAGGTGGTGATGGTGAGTACAATAAAGGAATTCAAGAGGGGCCTGGATATATTTCTGGAGGGTAATAATATTACAGCCTATAGCTACTAGAGAGGGGTCGTTGATCCAGGGAGTTATTCTGATTGCCTGATTGGAGTCGGGAAGGAATTTTTTATTCCCCTAAAGTGGGCAAAATTGGCTTCTACCTCACAGGTATTTTTTTTTGCCTTCCTCTGGATCAACTTGCAGGATGATAGGCCAAACTGCATGGACAAATGTCTTATATCGGCCTTATGTACTATGTAACTATGTAATGTATGGCATAATATAAGTATATACAAAGACATGTGATACTTATTGTAAGATCAGCACATTGTAGGATAAACCATGTATTTAGAGTATGGTCCCATCCTCTCTAATATTTTTGTACAAGGATTAAGTTTGAGCATGCCTGGTATGGGAGACAGAAGCTATAATTGTAAAAGTTACAGGATCCTATTTTTCATATGTTTTGAGTCTAGAGACATTTCTTTCTAAACCATAGTCAGGTCAGAGAATAGAAGAATAAGATTTTTGTATATTCTTTATACAGATAATATTGCCAGGAAATATTTTTCTGTTGTATTTAATATTTTCTATTTTAATATTTTCTCCAGTAGAAACTTTTTTAAGAAGCAGCATTTGACTGAAATGAATAAAATCTTCCTTACATAGCAATTTTCATAATTGCATGGAATGTCTACAGAATAATATTAAATATGAGATAATATAATAAAATGTTTTAACTTACTTGAGTATAAGCATGCTTTTCCTTGTATTCAGCCATGGTGGGGAAAGCATGTGGTCAGTTGATTGACAGGGGCACATGATGACATTTGAGATCGTTTGTCTAAGAATAGGTTAATGGTATGGAAAGACCAAAATTCTAGAAATTCAAAGATCTTACGTTTATGCAAAATACCAAATTATTGTTTATTTGTGGCCCACAAATGAAGTATTTTAGGTTTATAACTTAAATTTCTTTTATAATGCGCATTACAAAATATACATAAGTATGGGTTCTATTACATAATTTTATTAATTGAAGTTAATTGGCTATATGAGCATGTGATGATGTAAGAGTGATGTGAGCAGCTGCTGTGTTATGTGAGTATGTGCCATGTGAGTATGTATGAATGCTTTTCTAAGACTGAGCATAAAATATGAGTTAGAAATTAATAAACAATTATTAGTTAAAAGATAGTCATATTATTCATAATGACTTGTCAGATATATTGAAGGATTATTCAACATATTTCATTATTTGTGTTGACAATATATATCTAACATTTATACTCGAAATGAGATAAAGGAAATTTGGCTAAATTGTATTAAGAATAAGGATCATTTTGAGGCCTTATAATAGTAATGTGACACATATGTCCAAGAAGACACTTGATCCTATTGCTTAGGGTTAAATGTTCTATAACATTCTAAGCTATATTAAGTTCATTATTTGATGATCCAGTATATAGAATCATAAAGATTCATAGGTAAATTTTTCTAGTTAATTTACATATGTTTCATGGGAATATTTTTATGGGATTTACTTTCTATACGATTGTTTATTTTGGTTTTCAAAAATGGTTTTCTTTATTTATACTGATGATTTATTTTTTGATACTACACACACATACACAACTATGTCTTCATATACAGAACTATATCCACATATACAGGAGGATATTATAAATTTTATACATGATGGTAATATATTGGTCTTAATGTGAAGGAATATTATGTGTGTGTGTGTATATATATATATATATATAATATAACACTGGGCAGCAATGCAATCAAGACAGAAAAGTAGGAGTGCCAGCGGCTGTAGATGCAATAAACGAACCAAATATAAAGAAAGAAACTCCATGGCACTTCCAAAAATAATGTGCATATTTTATTCTGGTGGAATAAAATACGCACATTATATTTGGAAGTGCCGTGGAGTTTCTTTATATTAAACCTTTCTAAACAAAGGTTTATATTTAAAGTTATATTTTAAAGAAGAATACAATGATTTAAAATAGTAATATATCATAGCTCATGCAAAAGAGCAATATATCATAGCTCATGCAGAATATTACTTTATTACAATAGGCAAAGATTTGGTTTTACTGTAGAAAGAAATATTTTGTGTGGTCAATTAAATTAATCAATATAATTTTTATTTATAAAAAGTCCACAAACATACACAAAGATATATGACTGAAGGAATAAAGATAACAAGGCTACACTTAGATAAAGGATTTTGTATTAGGATAATATTTTCAATAATATATAAACATCTATATTATGTTGAAATATAATATGGTAATAAATGAATGGTATGGCACACTGTGATACTATAGGTTAGCTATAATCACCAACTTTGGTGTAGTAATAGGAAAGAAGAATATATCTTCAATCAAGACTAAAGTCAACAAGAAATGTAATGTTTTCTAGAGACTGTGATATTCCTGAAGTCTATAAACATAAAGACTGATGTGCACAGAGTCCCAGGAAAAGACTTGGAGGTAAAAAAATCTGTGTTATATTCTGGGAAAGGTGTGAAGATAAGGGGCACTGGAGAGTGACCCAAGACAAGGGTGAAGAGTACCTGAAGCACACCTGTCCATAGACAGCTCCAGAGGTAAAGTTCATAGAAAGAAAGTTCTGTCTACACAGAAAGGAGGTCTATGACAGAAGGACTGGCATCCAAAATGGAGAATTGAGCTCAAGAAGAGCAAGTGCTGAAGAGCTTCAGTAAGTGATGTAGAGTTAGAATAGTTAGGGTTCCAGAAGTGAGATATTTAGCTCCTATGTTCGGCCTAGGGTGTTTGTGTTTTTTTCTGAAAAAGCTATTCCGTTGGATTGCTCTGTGACATTCAGGAATCAAGCACAGTTTACCATATGTTCAGCAAATATTATTATTGTGTTGTCAAATAAATAATTGATGGACAATTAATTAATTTATAAAGAAGAAAAGAAGAATGAAGAGTCCAAGATAATTGTAAAATTTGATGTTGTGGGGTCGAAAGGATTATCTCACCCTGAAGAGGGGGAAATGTTAAATAATATGTGATATAATATTAATTGGTATTTAATATAAAGTATGTATTACATTACACTCTGACACCATCTATAGTAATGTTCATGGACGATGGGAGGTCTGCATGAGGACGTCAAGACCTATATTTAAAGTCTCCATTTAGAAGCACATACATTGGTTAAGACACGCCTGTATCTATGGTATAAAGGACTGACAGAGACAGACAAGGGGTCGTCTTCTTACACTCACTCTGTTGGGGGTGTTTGCTGGCTAGAGATGGAGTCTGAAGATTCCTAACCTTCAACAATGATACTTCAAGGACTTTTCCTAAACTATTTCTGTAAGTAATCAACTCTTCTGAAGACTGAAAAAAATCACATTATTCATTTTCTATATAGTATAGTGTGCTTGTTGAATTCTGGTGATGAGTCCTCCGGGTGTTCTTTACTCCAAACAAGCATACACTAGATTTGGAGAGGAAAACCAAATCAGGTTGATATATTTTTCATACATAAATATAATACACTTGGAGACATATTACAGTTCCATCCTTAAACTGCCACCAGCCATATTTAATGTTGGAAGTTGTGACAGCCCCTTAGCTATGATTGGGAAAGAGTTACAGCACAAAGACCATACCCCCAGAGAATGGACACGCCACCAGAGCTTTCAACCTGAAGAAAATCTAACAGATCAATTGGAGCAATGAATTGGGAGATCTGTGGATCCATATGAGGTACAGGGCTGGTTCTAACTTTTCTAGAAAGGTATTGGCATGTGCTATATGATCTCTGATTTTTATTTTGTACATAAATCATGGTATAACTCTTTTAATGGAAATTTTGGATGCTCTTAGTTTAGTTGTACTTTAATATCTTACTCAAAACACTGTAACTATTAATATTAGCTTAGAGATTTCTCCACATGAAACTACCAAAATGGAGCACATGTGCTGTGTAATTTTATCCAGCAGGGGGAGGTAATGGTTAGCAATGGTTAGCAAGAACAGGTCTAACCACCCTGATCCTCCCCTTTTGGTAGGAGAGGGCAGGTCTGACTTCTGTCTGGGAGGGGGGAGTCCTGAGTAGTGTGGGAGAGTTCAGGAGTACTAGGAGGAGAGGGGACATGAGAGGTCCTGTTCAAATAGTTGTGAAGCAGCTCATAGACCACCAACTCCCAAGAACCATATCGAAGTTCAGGTCCCAAATATCCAACTCCTGCCAGGATGACAGCTGACTGCAAGAAAAGCCTTGAGATTCCAGACAGCAGAGTGATCATCGAGATACAGCTCTAAAGACACTGCTGCAAGGTGAGGGACAACAGCCAAGCCACCCATCACAAAAGAACACTAGGCCAGTATCATCATGTGCAGAACTGCATGCAGCCTTCCAACCTGCCACCATACCTCCTCAGCTGGTGGCAGAGAACAATTGCACTAAAACCTCCTGCTACTGTATGTATTTTAAGTTCTGCGTTGCACTTAGTAAAAATAAAACTTTGTTAAAACTAACCCTGGTCTCCTTCTTCAGTACTATAATTTCACTGCATCGAACCCCAGGAAGTGGTGGCCTGAGTTGGACGCCGTGACACTAAAACAACATCACATCTTCCACTGGCCGTCCGCGAGGAGGGCTCATGGAGACCCCCTGGGCATCGGCCCACTTGGAAATTTCTCTTTAAGGTCTATGGCCAATCCGCCCCTGAGGTTACTACTGTCTGGTAAGTGAAGACCATGATATGTCCCAGGGTTTTCTGCCGTATCTCATATATGACTCTATTAGGTGCCAAATTTTGGTGGTATTCTATCTGAGAAGCAACTCTGCAGTACCATTGGGTGACTATGGAGTATTTACAAGTCTGAAGTACTACTAAGATGGTTTTATAGACCAACGTCTTGGTCTGTTTTATTTCAGCCCATGTCTTCAGAGGTGTGAAGATAGCACACTGTGGCTAGGTATTCCAATACAAAAAGGACAAGCATTGAAATACATGTCATGTCTAGTCAGCCCATAAAGTGTAACTATAAAAAGAGGCACAAAACATAATGCCACAGGTATCTGACAAGATATTTGTCTATGACTTAGTTACTGTTTCCTCATTTTGGAGAAAATGATAATGTAAAATTAACAATTTAAAATAAAATACCCACCTGAGCAAAAATAAAATACTTCTGCTCCCCATAATGAGATCTCTGAGACCACAGCTGCAAAATACTACAGACTGCACATACAAATTTATTAAAAACTCAATGGTGTAACCATGCCTGGAACAGTAAAAGCACTGTTAAAGGTTTTATTCAAAAAGGACATTATCTACAAATACATGTTATGGCAGATGAGAGAAAATGCTACAAAATGAAGTATGTGTGTATGGTAACCTGTCCAGTTTGATTAGATGATTACTGTAAGGTGATTAGGAGTCGAAATCTGAAATGTTATTTGTGAAACTACATTACCTAAATACATATAAAAATAATCAATAAGATAATTGGTAAGTATAGCTTGTCTTCTTGCTCAGTGCTAACGTTCCCTGCAGCAGACTTGGAAGAGATGAGGGCTGAAGTTGAAGGTGAACACAGGATCAAGCCTGGGATATGGCTGATCATCTGGAATATGGAACTCAAATCGTTGAAGGAGAGATGTAAAGAAGATGAAGAGATCCATTCTTGCCAGTTGCTCTCCCACACATATTCGACGGCCTAAACATAAATGAGAGGAACATGAGGAAAACTACAACCCAAGCTTAACATTTAAGGTAGTGGAGACCCAACAATGTTTTAACCCTATAGAAGTGAACATGTCATCTATATGTCACGGAAGGTGTACAGGAAACAAGACAATGCAAAATGAATATATGACTCACTGGATCCAAAACTAAGGAACAAAAAGGGAGACCCCTGCATCAGACCTGGCTCTCTCCCTTACTGCTCAGCCTATGTGATAATCCCAATGGTGGATGATCGCATATCCTCGTACCTCGACTATATAACACCTGAACACCCTACAATAGTGAAGGGACACGACCACCGGCTCCCTACACTAGACACGGAGGGAGTCAGGGTCACCTGGGATCCAGCAAACAGAAAATCACAAATGAATGTACAAAACTTAACTTGTAGAAGACGGGGAAATAGGATCAGCATGCACACACACTCCAGGAAGCTGTATAAACCGCACACTAATGCATTATGGGGAGGAATTTAAAGGGATGCAATCAGTCCAACTACATGACAGCTGAGAGAGGCTAACGAGATGAGGAACTGAAAACCAAAAACAAAGAAAACTCAAGGAGGAGGTTCTGAAAGGCTTCTGTCAGAGCTTCTCAGCTGTCTGGTTGTGACACTATAAAACATTATTAGAGTACAAATATATCATATAAAAGATGCTATAAACAAATCAAAGTGGGTTTTCAAGAGGGTATATTTTTTAGACATGGCCCAGGGTGGCATAAAAAATAAAAGTAGGGATACCCTCACCAATTTAACCCTACTCTCGCTGACCAGGTCCCAACCTACTTCTGAGTCCTTGTCCTTAAAATGTAGGAAATACCTTCTCAGCCAATCACTGGCTGAGAAGAGTCAGCACTGTAGACAGTGATTGGCTGAGCAGGCATCTCCTAGCATTTTTGCGTTTCAAACCAGAACCAGGAAGCATTAAAAGCGTTGCAACATGAGAGGCAGGGGAATGGTGAGGGTGAGCATCCCTTATATTTTGTTATACCACTTTGAGCCATTTCTAAGAATTATATCTCCCACCACCACTGAACCACTCTTCTCAACATCCCTAGGATAGGTCTTCAGTGTTATAGTTTTGGAATACCCCTATAAGTTGAGAACTTCTTAGAGACTTTCATGCTAAAATACTTAGAAATGATTTATGACCAAAACACTGATCAAAACGAACCAGTTTAGCTGTATCTGATCGGTATTTGCCAGTACCTGCTGAGAAGGGAATAAATGCTTCGTTCTTTACAAACTTTCCTTCTGAATCCAAGAAATGTTCTGGGTAAAATTGATACGGTTTCTTCCAAATGTTCTTATCCTTTAAAACGGATGTCAAGTTAGGTATGATTGTGGTGCCCTAAAATGAGAAAAAAAACATACTATTCTTTTCTATGGTCTTCTTTCCTTCTGTTCATAAATTTAAGCAGGCCAGCAAAAAGTTTACACAGTAGTGTTGTACAACCAGATATTGAGCCCTTAAATAAGATACAGATTAAAAGAGACCTACTAAAAATCTGCAAATGTTCTTTTCCATGTTACTTCTTTGCTAAGATATGATGTTGGAAATGACAGGCCCAAAGCCTGAGGCAGAACTACTGAGAGCTTGCGATGACAGCATATGTCTTTCTGAAATCATTTTGATGAAGTGTTTGCATGAAGACCTTCAGGGACTCATATTTGGTTTGAATACATTTACATGTCTGTGCATATTCATGTATATGGTGATCTGAATCCAAACAAGGATTGTTTGTTCATGACAACACTGTACCTCGTTGTGCACGTCAATGCCCAAAATAGTGGATAACAGGGAAAGGAAAGAGATTTTTAGAGTTAACCTTATATGACACAAACTGAGTATTTATATTCTGAGTACCCACGGTAGGATGGACAATGAAAGTTCCAGAAGTACCGTAATAAGAATTACAGATGAGTGAACCGATTCGACAAAAAATTCAGTTAGTTACAAATTACCCAAGACATTCTAATATTGGCAAATTCCAAACTTTTGTAATTTGTCCCATACAAATCACTTATAATGGCAGCCACCATTTTACAGATCAGAAGACAGAGAAGTTATCTGTCACCAAAAAGAGATAAGTTTGGGATGTTTTTTTAATAAATAAAAAAAATTGACAGTGAAACGTGTTATTGAACCGGCTGTTTGTTACCACCGGCTAACTGGTGAATTTTGGAAAATCTCTAAACTGAGAATGTTCTCTTAGCAGGAGCGTGTGTGTGGTGAACATGTTGCACTTAGCTAATATTCTCTGGACTGTGGACTTGAAGCTGATTGTAAGTTAAAAGTGTAACAATCACTGACAAGAACTGGTGTTAGGTATACATTCCACCATCAAAATTATATCACTGTCGTAGGGAACGCTATGAAAATTAGATAAAACTAATACTTTATTGTATCACAAAAGCAAGGGGAAAGGGGAAGGGAAAACTACAACCTATATTAAAATACTAGAACACCACCTAACCACAAGTATGAGTCGGATCAAGATGGCACATGAAACCGCATGACGCGGTACCGCTCAAATGTGGATAGGGTCACTAGAAAGTCCACTGCTGGTGCGTTACTAGAGGCTGCACCACTAGGCCAGCCGGCCGTGATGGATTATCTCAGCCGGGAGTATGCACCTTTGAACGGACAGAGTGCTCTTCTCAAAAACCAGCTTGGTGTGCCCTGGACTAAATTTAATAAGCTAATCCATTGATAAACATCTGCCCGTATACGCCGACCTCAATGGGAACCATCTGTTCAGTGGTGAACCAGATGTCTGAGTGCCGGCCCTACAAGCACGAATCAAGGGACACTAGTCTTAGCTGGAATGAGCAAAAAAGGCTTGATCTCAACTGCTCATCAACTGCAGAGGGCTGGGATGCCACAGACCTCAACTGCAGTGTGGGCGCAATACAAGTTGCATGCATAAAGCATGAGTTTGTCCCCACTCATCGCTCGACGCGTTTCGCCATGTGTGGCTCGTCAGGAGCATAGAGATGTGGGTATGAGACAAACAGCAAGGTGAGCTTCTAACCTCAGTAACAGAGGCTGCAGCTGTCAGCACAGAGTGGCCGAACACGGCCGCTCGGACGCGGGCTATATAAGTCTCACTCAGAGGAGGGGAGGAGTTCTCTCCTTATATAGCGCGCATCCTAGCGGCCGCGTACGGCCACTCTGTGCTGACAGCTGCAGCCTCTGTTACGGAGGTTAGCAGCTCACCTTGCTGTTTGTCTCATACCCACATCTCTATGCTCCTGACGAGCCACACATGGCGAAACGCGTCGAGCGATGAGTGGGGACAAACTCATGCTTTATGCATGCGACTTGTATTGCGCCCACACTGCAGTTGGGGTCTGTGGCATCCCAGCCCTCTGCAGTTGATGAGCAGTTGCGATCAAGCCTTTTTTGCTCATTCCAGCTAAGACTAGTGTCCCTTGATTCGTGCTTGTAGGGCCGGCACTCAGACATCTGGTTCACCACTGAACAGATGGTTCCCATTGAGGTCGGCGTATACGGGCAGATGTTTATCAATGGATTAGCTTATTAAATTTAGTCCAGGGCACACCAAGCTAGTTTTTGAGCAGAGCACTCTGTCCGTTCCACGGTGCATACTCCCAGCTGAGATAATCCATCACGGCCGGCTGGCCTAGTGGTGCAGCCTCTAGTAACGCACCAGCAGTGGACTTTCTAGCGACCCTATCCACATTTCAGCGGTACCGCGTCATGCGGTTTCATGTGCCATCTTGATCTGACTCATACTTGTGGTTAGGTGGTGTTCTAGTATTTTAATATAGGTTGTAGTTTTCCCCTCCCCTTTCCCCTTGCTTTTGTGATACAATAAAGTATTAGTTTTATCTAATTTTCATAGCGTTCCCTACGACAGTGATGTAAGTTAAAAGTGTAAAGAAGTCATAGAAGCAATTCAATAACATAAAAACTAAGCCTTCCAAACACAGAATAGAAGTAAGACGTGAAGACGTTACATTCACAGGGTGTTTAATTGCAAGAGCAAGGATATACCGTATTTTTTCGCTTTATAAGATCACCAATAGTGGGGCAGGGAGAGTGGACGTGCGTCTTATAAAGCGAATACTAGTGAGCGCTTCCATTATGGAAGCGCTTACTAGTATGAATTAGGTGCCGGGAGTTGGGAACAATGCGCCACAAGCGCTTGTAGTACTCACCCTTCCTGGTCTTCCTTGCTGGGGCCGGCACTTCACTGTCCTGAATGCGTACAGCGTCAGGACGTAGTGTGCGCACTATAACCTGATGCTGTAGGTGGTCAGCTAACAGAGCAGCACAGGCCGGGAAGACAAGGGAGCGCAACTTCTGCCAGAGGTGAAGAGGAGCAGCGGCGCAGGATAGGTAAGAGGAAGTTTTTATTTTAATCTGATCTGAGGTCTAATGGGGTCTAACATTGAGGTCTGTTCTGAAGTCTGATGGACGTCTGACAATGTGGGCTGATCTGAGGTCTGATGGGGGTCTAACATTGAGGTCTGATCTGAAGTCTGATGGACGTCTGACAATGTGGGCTGATCTGAGGTCTGATGGAGGTCTGATATTGTGGGCTGATCTAAAGTCTGATGGAGTTCTGACATGGAGGGATGATGTGATATCCTGATAAGGGGGTCAGATGTGATGTCCTGATATGGGGGCCTGATCTGATGCCCTGATATTTATGGGGGCCTGATCTAATGTCCTGATATTTATAGGGGCCTGATCTAATGTCCTGATATTTATGGGGGTCTGATCTGATGTCCTAAAATTTATTTGAGGATCTGATATGAGGTCTGATAAAAAAAAAAAAAATCCTTATTTTCCTCCTCTTAAACATGGGGTGCGTCTTATAAAGCGTAAAAGCGTAAATTAATAAAACACAGGTAAGATCGAGTTTACATCACAGTTTATTTTTCTGTACTTCTGATCCATCAGAAGAACAGAAAAGTAAAGAAAAAAATTGATCCTGTATTTTAAGCATCTGTTATGCTCAGTTATGCACATTTGGCATCCGTTTTAGTCATTTCGGCCTGAGATCTGTTATTTTAGACGGAAAAAAAGTCCTGCATGCAGTATTTAACATGTAAAACAATGCCGGCATCGGTGTTTTTTCTCATCCCCCACAAAGAGTTAATAAAATGTAGTTATGTGCACCACAAAATGGTGCCAAAAAAATGAAAAACATAACTCATCCCAGAAAAAAGAAGCACATATCCAGCTACATCACTGGAAAAAAAAAATTGGGCTTTTAGAATGCAACTTGCAGAATGATTGGGGGCATGGCCATATAGGCGTATGCCCCCCATGATGTCACAAAGTCACATTTGGGTGTATGGTTGTGTTTTCTTCCTCCTTTTTTGTCTTTATAGGTTAGGGGAAAATGCCAGCTTCAGGGTAACGGCTGAGACAGGACAACAACATTGCAGGGCACATGGCTATTCACTGGATTGGAAGAGTGGACATCTTGGGCTATTGCGGTACTCACACTGTGAAGCTCTGTCAGCGCTGAGGATTTCAAGCAGAAAGATCTCACGCTACCCGTTTTGTGTCATTTTTATTTATTAACCCCTTAATAAAGACTGCGGCCAGTTTTTATCCATAATTGGGTGTGTGTCTCTTATTTATTATTGAACTTCTTTATATAAGGTATAATTGATGAATGTGACACCATGAACAAAAAAAAAAAAATGCCAGGTGAAGGACCACAGGAAAGTTTTCTTTTTTATGTTGTTGCCACATTCATAACTTAAAATTACGTGTCAATGTAGCTGTTTTTTTTATTGCACTATTTTTAGGTATGTATTAGGCTACTTTCACACTTGCGCTTGATCGGATCCGTTCTGAACGGATCCGATCATATTAATGCAGACGGAGGCTCCGTTCAGTACGGATCCGTCTGCATTAATAACTTAGAAAAATTTCTAAGTGCGCAAGATGCCTGAGCGGATCCGTTCAGACTTTCAATGTAAAGTCAATGGGGGACGGATCCGCTTGAAGATTGAGCCATATGGTGTCATCTTCAAGCGGATCCGTTCCCATTGACTTACATTGTAAGTCTGAACGGATCCACTCGCCTCCGCACGGCCAGGCGGACAGCTGAACGCTGCAAGCAGCGTTCAGCTGTCCGCCTGGCCGTGCGGAGGCGAGCGGAGCGGAGGCTGAACGCCGCCAGACTGATGCAGTCTGAGCGGATCCGCTCCATTCAGACTGCATTAGGGCTGGACGGAGGCGTTCGGGTCCGCTCGTGAGCTCCTTCAAACGGAGCTCACGAGCGGACAGCAGAACGCTAGTGTGAAAGGAGCCTAATGTGTTGATGGCAGGATATAGAAAAAAAGTCTATTCTACCAGATTGTTTTTTAATTATGACATTCATAGGACATATAACTTATAGATTACTTTTATTATTTGATATGTTTCTTGAAAGGGAAGAAAATGGATTTGTTTTTTTTAGGTCACTCATCATGCAGTATAAATAACCTGTAAATACGACTATATTTCTTTACGTGGATGCTTTTTTTTTTTATACAATTTTTTCAATTTTATTTTTCACAATGTGAGCTATTGATCACTTCTATAATGGTTTATAAAACTCAGCATTCCCAATGCATTATTGCCTGTCAGTAAAAAATTGATAGGCAATCTATGACCTTTGCATATGGCCATCAGGCAATGCCAGGTATTTGGGCTTTTGTTAGGCTGCCATAACAACCTGCGCAAAAGGGGTGACAGAGGGGGCTCCATCCCTCTGTCTAACCACTCAGATGCCAGCTGAAGTCTGCAGAAAGTGTTGTCTAGGAGAACTAGAATCTCAATTTTTATCTGATAACTTGATAAATGAACTTCTCTACTTGCATATAAGGTTTCTTCGCACTGCATGCTGATAACATATACTCAACCTTGGGGATGTCAAATCCTTGGATATTGGTGTCTCTGAAGGTCATATGAAGCAAAGCAAAAGGCAAGATATTCCCGTATCGCTGGACTTCATGGATGACTGCACTGGTATACGGCATTTTAGATTGGTCTTCTATAGTGGGTGGTCTGTCACTGCCAATTACATGATCAATTTCTTCATGGACCTTCTCTGCAAAAGAGCAAACTCATTACTAAAAAAGTTTAATTTACAAATAGCAAGCTTCGTTCACATCTGACCAAAGTGAACTTCTAAACAAAAAAAAATAATACTTTTAAAGTACAGTTTTAGCCATAGCAGTGTGGACTGGGTTTCATTGCCATGAGTTTTTTTTTTTTAAGTAGGTCCTGCCCTACAGTGTGGACAAGTGCTAGGATAAACTGTGCATTCATGGTAAAGAGTTTTTGCACATAAAGGATCAAAGCAGAAATATTTTAGTACATTTTGTATTAAATGCTAAAGTAAGACTTTAACTAAAATATCTGTAACAGAAAAAAATATTGTACAGTTTCCAGACACCTTGACCACCTGCTCTCTAGGCCACGTAACCTACCACTGATGGGAGGCACGACTTGTGACGACATCATGCTCATTGATGATAACACCTGACCACTGGTGGGGTGGATTGTTCTTAATTTGCACCAAGTGTGCTGTTTCTTTGTCCATCGTTTTGGTCAGGGACAGGAGTTATTGTTTGATGTGTCTTTCCTATAGTTGTCTGACTTCCACATCAACTTGAATCAACTATGATCTGACTAACAAGCCAGCAGATGTATGGGAAAGGACCTACTAATTACATCACCTGTGGATTGCATTCCCCCCTTCTGTGTATAAGAAAGTGTTCAGCCTGTCTAGCTGTGGTGGAAAAGCTATGCCATTAGAATGACATTATGTAGTCAGATTGAACTGACAACCAATGATAAAACAGCCATGATTATCTCAAACAAATCCTATTGGGGCAAATGCACTGAAATGGCGGCTGAGGGAAATAAAAGGGAGACTGCCCCTGTCATCAGGGGCTATTCTACAGGACATCAGCCTAGGTACTATGGTTCTAGCTGGTGGACTTCAGAACTGCTCCTCTGCCCAAACTTGAGCCTACAGGTTTGGTTGGAGAGTCTAGGTTGGGACAATCGGGTCACCTGGCACCATGCTCCCTACGCTTGCGGCTACCTCCTCTTGGCCCAAAGTGGGATGCTACTGGCTGGGTAGTTGGTCCTGGGTCCCCCTGAAGTTGTAGAGGTTTAATCCCTAGCCAGTCAACGGAAGGGTGAATCGCTGTCACCTGTGTCATCCTATGTCCTCGCTGGTGCTGTACTGTATGCTGCTGACTGTTGGTTATCCAATAAAGTCTTCCCAGGGCCATGCTCCACCCATGGGAAAGGAACATAAGGGTTTGGTGGTATGAGCCCTGTCCCTGTGCAGGCTTTATAAAGATAGCCAGTCCGGAGGATGAGAGCACCCACTGACCCTCGTGTCTCCACAAGACTCTCATCCTCATTGGAGGTAAATTTTAAGAAAAGACAACCTGGCTAGTAACTACTTACTTTGGATGTGAGGATGAAGCAACATCATTAGGAGGGACCAACGCAAAGTGTTAGATGTGGTATCTGTCCCAGCTACAAAGAGATCAGCTAACACATATAGAAGTGTTTCTTCAGCGAAACTGCTGTTAGGGTTGTCTTTATTCTGAAAGCACAGAAAATGAGTTATTATAAAAGACCTCAAGGACAATGTCTCTCCTGATTTTAACTTTTTCCTGCTGCTAGCAGCCGCATCCTCCATTCATAATGACGCCCCCTCCTCATGTTGATTGTCAGGGCCAGCGGACGCGCTCGTTCTCTGACTGGCCCTGTCTGCTTTTTAAATCTCGCACCGGTCTTCAGTTGGCGCAGGCTCACTCAGTGGAGGACGCTTGCTCGGCCGCTCCATCCTCAGTGCGCCTGCGCCGGGTGTACATGTGACGTCATCGGCGCAGGCGCACTGAGGATGGAGCGGCCGAGCGAGCGTCCTCCACTGAGTGCGCCTGCGCCAACTAAAGACCGGCGCGAGATTTAAAACGCAGACAGGGCGAGTCAGAGAACGAGCGCGTCCGCTGGTCCTGTCAATCAACATGAGGAGAGGGCGTCATTATGAATGGAGGATGCGGCTGCTAGCAGCAGGTAGCCGCCCTACCTGCTGCTAGAGAGGTAATTTGCATATTATAAAAGTCAGTTTTTTATATAACTACTGAACCAAACGGAGTAATAGCCCTATATATTGAGAAATCGCAGCATAAGGATTTTAAGGAGACAAAAAAAAATGAGTTTAGTGGAGTGACAGAAGCCCTTTAACTTGTGGAGATTAGAGCAGTTCTAGCTTATGTGCTCCACAGCACCAAGTGAGCAGGATAAGCTTCCGGCGCCTGGACACCACCCGTTGTGTTCAATATTCATATTATTGCAAGGCCCTCTGTGCCCCCTCAGCAGCAGCCTGAGTCTAGAATCGCTGATGAGCAGCTTTCTTCGCCCGCATAGTGAATAAACTACTCACTAGCAGCTATACATAGAGCAGCATCTGAACCAGCAGGTGGTGACATACTTGGAGTGCACCCTCCCAGCCGTCATTGAAGATCCGCTGGACTACTGGGCAGCCAAACTGGATTTGTGGCCGCAACTGGCCGAGTTTGCCCTTGAAAAGCTGTCCTGCCCGGCCAGTAGTGTGGCATCAGAGAGGGTGTTTAATGCGGCAGGGGCCATAGTTACCCCAAGGAGAACTCGCCTGTCCACCCAAAATGTGGAGAGACTGAGCTTTGTCAAGATGAATCAGGCGTGGATCAGCCAGGATTTCCACCCACCAATGCCTGATGCATCAGATTAGATCATCCATGCTGCCTCACCCAAACTTTGATAAAAGAGACCGGTTTCTTCTGGCTACCTGCCTCAGCTACTATTCTTGTGCTGCCACCCACCTGATGCCACATATCTGATGCCAAGTGCTCCTTCTTAGACCCAGCATCGTCAGTAGGTACTGTTAGTGAGACCCCACTCTGTCATCTTGCCACTCTGTGGTCTCCTGATTAGAGATAGCCTTAGGGTTCGCCCGGCGGTCGTTTCGCGGCAAAATTTGCTCGTTCGTAGTTCGCCGAACGGGCGAACATATGGTGATGTCTGTCGGCGCCATATTTTTTTTACATTGTGAAGAACTTTGACCCATGACACATCCATCAGGTGGTACAAGACAGCCAATTGAGACGATCTGGCCACCATTTTATATTCAGTCTTTTGCCAGTGTAGGGAGAGGTTGCTGTGTGGAGCAGGGACAGACTGTTAGGGACACCAAATGCTAGCTAATAGGGCCACAAAAGTCCTTTTAAGGACTGGTATAGGTGTGCTATAGATAGGTGTGACTTACTGAGGGGTGTGATATTCCTATAATATACTTTCTAACATAGTAATAGTGCATTTGTATTGTGCAGCAGTTGTGTGCGTCACTGCAGCTACACAGAGGGACAAACACTATTGGAACAAATAATTTCTACTGGTGTGATATACCAGTTGCCGCCCAAAAAAAACTGATTGAAGCGGGGTGTTATATACCAATAATAAACTTTCTATATAGTGCATTTGGGTAGTGCAGCATTTCATTGCAGTTTTGCTGCGTTACCGCATCTACACAGAGTATCAAACGCTATTGGAAAAAATTATTTTTACTGGTGTGATATACCAGTTGTCCCCCCAAAAAAGTAATTGAGGCAGGGGTGTTATATATCAATAATATACTTTCTATATAGTGCATTTAGGCAGTGCAGCATTTGTTTGTGGCTTTGCTGCCTTACCTCAGCTACACAGAGTGACAAACGCTATTGGAACAAATCATTTCTACCGGTGTGATATACCAGTTGTCCCCCAAAAACTGTGATTGAGGCAGGGGTGTTATATACCAATAATATACTTTCTATATAGTGCATTTGGGTAGTGCAGCATTTGTTTGTGGTTTTGCTGCGTTACCGATACTAGTGGAATACTGCTGGAATCCAATGGCAGGGACAAGGCCTGCACACAGGAAACACTGAAGTCTTGACTAGGAGATTTCAGGACTAAAGGATGTAGCAGAGCCAAGCAAGCGGAGCCGTAAACGGTAGCAATGGTGCAGGACTGAAGGATGCAGCAGAGCCAGACAGGCGGAGTCGTTACCGGTAGCAACGGTGCAGGACTAAAGGATGCAGCAGAGCCAGGCAGGCGGAGCCGTTACCGGTAGCAATGGTGCAGGACTGAAGAATGCAGCAGAGCCGAGGTCAGACGAGCAATGGGTCAGGGCAGGTGGCACAGGAACGTAGTCAAGCAATCCGGGTCAGCAACAGGAGGTAGCAGGATCTCACAAAGTAGCAGGGTAAACCGCAAGTAGGAGGAACAAACGAGAGTGCTAGTTCCAGGCAAGAGGACTGCACGAGCAGAAGCTAAACACAATACTCATGCAATTAGTAACAGGCTTGAGAGGTTTAAATGTGAAACAGGAAGTAAGATGGCACCCAGCTGAGACATAATCCACCATCTTAACTGAGGGAGAACTTGAGGGCAAGACAATCTGAACTAAACAGACATAGCAGGATGATTCCTGACACAGACTGACAAACGCTATTTGAACAAATAATTTCTACTGCTGTGATATCCCAGTTGCCCCCCCAAAAAACTGATTGAGGCAGAGGTGTGATATACCTTCTTCCAAAATTACTGCTCTTCTATAGGGACTTTGGCACAGGGTAATTTTGAAAATGACAGGCAGAGGAAGAGGCAGGCCATTTCGCAGGGGTGATAGGAGTCGGGCAGGTGCACCAGGCCGGAGCCTAAGTGGGAAGTTGCAGAAGGTGCGTGTGAATTTGTCAAAGGACGCACCAGAGTTGGTTAAGTGGCTCACTCAGCCTTCCGCTTCTGCACCCTCCTCATCCTCTCTATTTGAATCCTCTTCACTCTCTGCTGTGTGCACCCCCAAAGACACCACCACCACCATATCTCCTCCGCTCGAGTCAGAAGAATTATTTTCCCATCCATACCAAGACCTTTCTGATGCGCAGCCATTCTTGGCATCGGATCAGGAAGAGGAGGTATCAATGATCGCCATTCAGCAGTCTGACGACAGTACCCAGATCAGCCCAAGGAGGGTGGTCCCCGCTGTTGCTGCCTACTCCGAGATCTCTAATGTCAGTGGTGGTGAAGGTGACGATGATGACGTGTCGATGGACGTCACGTGGGTGCCCACAAGAGAGAAAGAGGAGGAGAGTTCAGAGGGAGAGACGGAGCAGCAGATAGGGGGGAGAAGGAGGAGAATAAAACAGAACTTACAGTGCACAGGAGGCAAAAAGCAGACTGCAAATGTATCTGGAACGAGCCATCCACCATGCACAGTCACATCTGGTGCTCCCAGGAGGCCGGCACATGGCTCCGCAGTGTGGGCTTTTTGTAACTTGTTCACTGCTGACAATAGTGTTGCCATCTGCAGCCTGTGCTGTCAACACATAAGTCGCAGTAAGCCCAACACTCACCTAGGGACGACCGCCTTATGAAGGCACCTGGCCTCCCATCACCGAGCCCAGTGGGAGCAACACCGACAGAACCCACAAAGCCACACTCCCAGTGCTCCATGTCCTGCCTCTTTTCCTCCTCCTCCTCCCTCCTCCCATTTGTCCTCCACCTTCCACCGTGCCGTCGTCTCGTTCATCTGGCAAAAGGCAGGCTTCTGTGGCCCAAACGTTCGAGCGTAAAAAGATGATGATGCCGGATAACCTTCTTGCCCAACGACTGTGTTGGGGCCAAGATACATCTGACCACAGACACTTTGTCTAGCAAACCCGAGCAGGGAAGGTACATAACTTTTACTGCCCACTGGGTGAACCTTCTGACATCCGTCAAGCATGCAACCCATGGCATCCATGTGGATTTGGTGTTACCGCCACTGATTGCATGCAGGCCTGCCTCTTCTTCTCCGCCTCCTACTCCATCCTCCGTCTCCTCCTCGGCTGACTCCTCCTTTTTCACTACTACCGCCTCTTCTGCTGCTCCCCAGAACCTATTCACCTATTCGACGTGCCAGGTGAGACGTTGCCATGCTGTGCTGCGGCTGTTGTGCCTGGAAGCCAAGAGCCACACTGGTCCTGCACTCCTTTCAGCTTTGCGGTCACAGGCCGATCAGTGGCTAACACCTCTAAATTTTACAGTTGGCAAAGTGGTGTGCGACAACGGTCTGCTGAGCGTGCTGAAACAGGGCAAAATGACACACGTGCCGTGCATGGCACACGTCTTGAACTTAAGTCGTGCAGCGATTCGTTTCCAAATACCCCGTGTCCAGGACACCTTGCGGCAGGCCAGGAAAATCTCTGGCATTTTAGAAGATCTTACACGGCCATGGCTTGCCTCGCTGATGTTCAGCGGCGAAACCACCTGCCCGTCAGACGTCTGATTAGTGACAGCCCGACGTGCTCGAACTCCACCTTGTATATGCTTGATAGGCTGCTCCAGCAGAAACGTGCAGTTAACGACTACCTGTACGAACTCTGCAGCAGGACATGTTCTAGGGAGCTTGTTTTTTTTTTCATCGCGCCAGTGGCTGCTCATGCACGACGCATGCAGACTTCTGCGGCCATTTGATGAGATTACCAAACTGGTCAGTCGCAGCCAGGGCACCCTCAGTGACATTGTACATTACTCCTTCTTTCTGGAGCATGCATTGCATAGCGTCATTGATCAAGCCGTCGAGGAGCAGGAGCAGGAAGATGAGGAAGCCACAATGCTGGATGAATTCCCAGGGGGGGGCTACTCGATTTTAGACAAGTCAACAGGAGTCTAAAGAGGAGTCAGAGGTGGATGGTGCCGGGGAGGAGGAGGAGGAGCAAGAAGAGCATGCTTTAAACTTTTCTGGGATCCCTGGTGTTGTCCGTGACTGGGGGGAGGAGACCTAGGACGAGATTATCCTGGACGATGAGCAGGAGCCAGGCCAGCCCACCGCTTCCAGTTTAGTGCAAATGGGGGCTTTCATGCTCCAGTGTTTGAAGAGGGACCCCCGTATAAAAAGCATAAAGGGCAAGGACCAGTACTGGGTGGCAACGTACTTAGACCCCCGGTACAAACACAAAATGGCGGACATGTTACCAGCATCACAGAGGGCTGTCAGACTTCCAGGCCTTGCTTCGAGAAATGCTGCATTCTGCTTTTTGCGGACGCTGGCAGAGGAATTTCCACTCAGAGAAACAGTTGCGGGTACCAATACAACCGCGCATGCAAGAAGAGGGCGGTTTGAAGATGTGTTGGTCACTTCAGATATGAGATCATTCTTGCAGCCAACCCATCGACAGACGCCATACATATCTAGCCTCAGGGAACACCTAGACCGACAGGTGTCCGACTACATTGGGTTATCCCCCTCTAGTATGTCACTGTCCATGTTTGTGGACTATTTGTGCACTTCTACTAAGTATTTGGTGGCTGCAAATATGAGCTAAAGGTTTTTCAGGTTCGCTTGCCATTAAAGTGAATGAGGCCCGCCACGAACTTGCGGTTTGAGAACATTTGATCGCGCTCACAAACCGTGTCGGCCGATGTTCGTTCATCACTACTCCTGATGCTGCTGCCACCTCCACACTATGTCACCTTGCAACTCTGTGGTCTCCTGATGCGGCTGCCATCTCCACACTATGTCACCTTGCCACTCTGTGGCCTCCTCATGCTGCTGCCACCTCCACGCTATGTCACCTTGCCACTCTGTAATCTCCTGATGCTGCTGCCACCTCCACACTATGTCACCTTGCCATTCTGTGGTCTCCTGATACTGCTGTTACCGCAACACTATGTCACCTTGCTACTCTGTGGCCTCCTCATGCTGCTGCTGCCACCTAAACACGATGCCACCTTGCCACTCTGTGGTATCCTCATGCTGCTGGTGCCACATCCACACTCTGTCATTGTGTCACTCTGGGGCCTCCTCATGCTGCTGCCACCTCCACACTCTATCATTGTGCCACTCTGTTGCCTCCTCATGCTGCTGCCACCTTCACACTATGTCACCTTAACACTCTGTGGTCTTATGATGCTGCTGCCACCTCCACACTATGTCACCTTGCCACTCTGTGGTCTCCTGATGCTGCTGCCACCTCCACACTATGTCACCTTGCCACTCTGTGATCTCCTGATGCTGCTGCCACCTCCACACTATGTCACCTTGCCACTCTGTGGTCTCCTGATACTGCTGTTACCGCAACACTATGTCACCTTGCTACTCTGTGGTCTCCTGATGCTGCTGCTACCTCCACACTATGCCACCTTGCCACTCTGTGGTATCCTGATGCTGCTGCCACCTCAACACTGTGTCACCTTGCCCCTCTGTGGTCTCCTGATGCTGCTGCCACCTCTACACTATGTCATTGGGCCATTCTGTGGACTTATCATGCTGTTTCCACTCTCCCCACTTCATGACTGGGACACTATTTTGCTATTTTGGCCCGGTTGACATAATCATTTATTTGACCCTGATCTGTCAGAAGGAAGGAAAAATGAGACACACAACGGATCCTGTCTGTGTAGCAGCTGTATGGCCTGTATGGTCCCATCAGATTTGGCTTATGATTTAGTAGCCAAAAGTAGGAGTGGGTACAAAACACAGAAGACATGCAAATATTCTATTCATGTGTCATCTCTGTTATTTTTTTTGCCATTAGCAATACTGATGGATTACTGACCAAATGCTGACTGAGTGAAGGTGGATGTTCAACGGACAAGATCCATTTTTTGGGGGTTATTGTTCTGACGGATCAGAGGAAGGGCAAAATAATCAGTGACGTCAACACAAACTTAATGCTGACACCCTCTCCACTCTGTCGGGGGGCTCTACTTGTAAAGGCATTTAATAGAACAGGTTCTATAGACATCTATGTGGAATCAGCTGACGACGGTGTAAAAGACATGCGCATTTTCATGCTACAGTAGGATCTTGGGCCTCTGCACGTTTTTTATACCTGACACTAACATCGAACTGTAAGGTTGAGTTCACACTTGAGTTATTTGGTCAGTTTTGGTCCCGTAACTGCCCAAATAAGTGAAGTGTGCAGTGATTCTAAGAGCAATGCCTGTCATCTGAGTGTCATACTGACTCACAGTATTGTTTCAATACCACAGCAGACTAACTATGTGTGTTGCTGCAAGGCACAGTGTTCTACACCATTATACAAGCTCTCTGCAGCCAGGAAATAGCTTATTTTTATTACATGATTCGCCACTAATTAATTTGGATCGAATCTTTACGGAAAATTTGGCGAACCGACCGAATCGAATTTTGGAGAAATTCGCTCATCTCTAAACATTATACTGACATAATACAGTACAATAAAGAAGTACCCCAAAATAGTACCAATGAAATGTCAATTCATTCCACACAAAACAAGCGCTCAGACAGATAAGTTGAAAGAAAGAATTGAAAAAAAGTTATGTCTGTCAAAATATGATAACAAAATAAATTATTTGTTGTTTTTTAAAGTGCCCAAATATTACTAATATTACTAAATATCAGCGTTCTTTTTTATTTCTCCCTATAATAGTAAAAATGAACGGAAAGTAGAGATTGAAAAAATAAATAAAACATTACTACGCCATAAAGACCAAAATTGGCTTCATCGTTTAGAGGTTATATACGGGGATTTGCTGTTATCTGTGGGGAAACCTGCCAGCAAGTGTTCGATTTCCCTGCAGCTGCACCACCAGGGGACTAGACTGGAATGTAACCTATAAAATCACAATGATTTATTCAATACCATAAACTATTAATACAGTGTACAGTAGACATTTGCTTACTTTTTCTATTTCCTCAAAAAAAGCATCGATGAAGTCTCTCCTGACTGCAGGATCCCAAGTGTCTCTGTGTTTCTGGATGATTGTTCTTAGAAAGTCTAGATAAGAACGCTGGATGTCGAAAAGCTTCTGATGGGGTCCGGGCACCTTCATGAGCCAGGGGAATATTTTATACAGCTAAAAAAATGAAAAGTTTGAGAGGAACTTACTGCTTATTAAATCAACTTGCTGAAAATAACTAAAGAACAGCAAAATAATAAACTATATGACAAAACTTTACAACAAAAACCGTTCACATGGCTGAAAAAATCTATTTCATATCAGTGGTTAAGTATTCCTGATTGACAAGACATCCAGGGGTAGGGCAGACTAAATCTTTAACCCAATTGAAAGAACTTCTAGCTATGACGTGTCTGTGAAGGTTCTCATTTATCCAGGTCATGGTATATATCTGTAAAGAATAAATCAAGGCAACTGGACGTACTGTAGATTTCTTGAAAACGTTTCACTCGTTCTTCCAACGAGCTTTCTCAATTCTGAGATTCTGAGAACGTCCCACTCAGAATTGAAAAAGCTTGTTGGAAGAACGAGTGAAACGTTTTCAAGAAATCTACAGTACGTCCAGTTGCCTTGATTTATTCTTTACAGATTTCTAGCTATGACCTTTAGATTTGCACCTGTTCATTTAATTCACTTTGATAAGAAGTGCATAGTAAAGCCCATGACGTACACGCTATACATGTTTATACAGTTACATTATCCAGCTATCCAGAGTATTCTTTTGACCTCTGAATAGTCTGATATACATTAGTATACCACAGGAAAAAAGCAGTATGGAATAGCAT
Organism: Bufo gargarizans; assembly: GCF_014858855.1. Classification (NCBI taxonomy): domain Eukaryota; kingdom Metazoa; phylum Chordata; class Amphibia; order Anura; family Bufonidae; genus Bufo; species Bufo gargarizans. The sequence continues at coordinate 77,962,097 of NC_058084.1, forward strand.
GGTAGACTGTACAGGACATCCTGTAAAGGAATGAATATGTTAAATGTATGCCTCCGGCACTCCAGCTGTAGTGAAACTAAAATGCCCAGAATGCTCCATTTATTTCTGTGGAGGACTGAGAACAGCCAAATTAGTGTGCATCTTGGGAGTTGTAGTCTTACCACAGCTGGAGTGCCGGAGGTTTGCCATCACAGTCGTAGGCCTTTGCCTTTACTAGAGTTGGATTACCATCAGGGATTAGACAAAGCCCAGTCCCACTTTTTACAGGGGTCTGCCTGTCACTTCAAATTTACCTAGTTGCACAGTGTACAAACTTTTTTGGGGTAGTTCTATTGCAACTGCCTTGAATCTGTATCTGAGTTAGATTATCATATAACAAATGTATGTGGGGACAGGACGCTAAAACAAAATAATGAATGCTTTATTAAATTATCTTGTTAAAAAATAGGGGTATCAACCCGTCACTGCGGAATGCAGCAACTAGCTTACACTAATTTGCCCCCTAAGTGTTGGTGGGTTTAGTGTGTGGGATCGACCTTGTGCTCATATTGGCTGTATTGCCTTGTGGTTGGTATAGGTGTGGTCCCACAAATTAGTGTAAGCTAGTTGCTGCATTCCGCAGTGACGGGTTGATACCCCTATTTTTTAACAAGATAATTTAATAAAGCATTCGTTATTTTGTTTTATACATTTGTTTGATTGTGCAAAAGGACGCATACCCAGTATACCATTTCAGTTTTTGTTTTAGATTATCATATAGCCTTCTCTGGTTGATTAAGGTTGAGTGTATTTATATCCAGGCTTTACTTTATTCTTGTTGCCAGGTATGTATGCTTTTCCTCTCAGATTCCTTTATTCTGATCTTCCTCTAGTTCAGTGTGTGTCTTGGGATTTGTGGTTCCACTGAGTCTAGTGTTTTCTGTATATTCTCAGATATGTAATTCTGCAGAGTTTAGTGTGTTTGTTGTGCTGTGCTGTTGTATTGTCCTGTAAGGGTAGAATTCAAATAGGGTCCGTTCAGTATTGCTCCATTTCTCTTCACTGTCATTCATCCGCTATCCAGGGCAAGGATGGGGTAGTTTGGCACCCTAGACGAAGCAGGAAAATTACTCCCCCTAAACAATCAATTTAAAGTAACATTACATCCAGACCATCGCAGGCAGATGCCTTTGGTCAGTTGTGTGCAGCCCCCTCTGCCACATCATAAGACACCAGTCGGGGACTGTTACAAATTCTGCAAATCAGCCCTGAAATTTATACAGACCACTCTGTCATCCTGCTGCTCCACCCAATACTGTTCCCCCATGCCCACAAACAGTGTACTTTCAGAAATAACAGTTCCATAGAGATAGTCCCCCCATAGTAAAAGTGCTCCCAAACTGCCTTCATTAGTAATAGTATCCCCAATAGTGATAATACTCCCCAAGAGTGCCCCCCCCCCCCCGTTAGTAGCAATGCATACATATTGTGCCCAATAATAATAATAATAATAATAATAATAATAATAATGCCCCTACAGTACTGTAGCTGGCCAGCTAAGACCTGTCCTAGGTTGCTAATATAGCCTATATGTTGTGACAGAGTGTCTGGAGAAGTAGTGGATGGGGTCTATGTGTGCCCAAGATTTCTCACTTCTGTCATTTAAAAGCAACCAGGGAAATGTTCAGGAGAGGTCTGTGCAATTCGGGGTTTGCATAAAACCTGTTCTTAGGGCCTGTGTTGCTGGAGTGGGGAGAGAAGGGTGGGCCCCACTCCATCCGGACAGTCCGGCTTTTGGGCTGTCAGGTAATTACTCCTCAGGTGTGCTGGCCTGATATAAGGCTGAGAATGCAGACACAGCTCTCTCAGCCTGGGAACAGGTTACCTGCATGGAGCCTGTGAGAGCACTTCAAGAGGTACGGACTTTGCTATTTTGTGTAGGTGCTTGGTATTAGGCCGGCACTTGGTCAGGGAGGGTTCATGCTGTATAGTTAGAGCCGGACAGGCTTAGGATTTTTGTTTGCTATGTTTTATGTTCTGTACCTCAACCTGACAATAAAACTGGCTGAGGTCAGTTAAACGAAGTTCCTGCCGTGTGGACTGTAACTTCTTCGGTGTGCCTGCTAAACTGTGCCTGTCTACCCAGGAGACGACAGCCCCGCTACCTAATCCCTTACAATGTGTATACAGCTAGACCTGCCAATAACCTTAATACAGTTCCTATGTTTGTGTGTTAAAGACAAAAGCAGAGTTATTTACAGTGACTTCATGTTTGGATGTCATATAACTGTTATATATATCGTGTTAACAGAAGCAGAAAAAATTATATGCCTTTAAGACTCATTATATGGATGTAAGGTAAGCTCAATGACACAGCAGAAACAACAGAAAGCATAGAGTTAAGCTGTTGTTACTGAGCTGGAGGTAAGACCAATCACAGCCAGTCTCACACTGAGCAGGAGTCTTGACCAATCACAGCCAGCCTCACACACAGCCTGTGTGGGAATTCCCCTAGCTGGAATCATTACACCAGAGGAAAGGAGCTGAACAGACATTTGCTCCACTTAGAGCTGTGTTTTATGGAAACAAGAGACCAAAATAGATATTTTAGAACAGCTATATAATGTTCCTATTGTTAATGTAGTGATTAGAACTGTATACTGAACCAGTTGTATATGTTTGTTCACAGTTCCACCAACCATACAAATTGCAAATTGCATACAAACTGCAAACTGCTCATATCAGATCATAAGAAATTGTATGGAGTAAACTGCAAACCAAGTAGAGCAAGTAGAACTATTGGTTAACCTCAGATATACCTCTTAGAGAGATCATAAAGTGCTTAAATAACTTAAAGTGAGAGTACAGATACTGAAGAGAGAAATATATCCACCATTTTATGATGATTGACAAGATTGAACAGTTAAACCACCTTCTTATGCATACCGCCATTTTTGTGACTTTATTCAACACGTGTTTTGTATGCAGGCACAGGCGCCAGGCTCTCTCTTTCCCTCCTGCTGCCATGCGCTGTGCTGCCATGCTGACAAGCGCAGGCAGCAGGTAGCTTAACTGTTGTATCTGTGCTCCATGCCAGAGTTTACTTTCTGCTTGAATACTGTACTGTTTAATAGGGCTTAAATGGGCGTGTCTCTCCTCCCTTGTGAGGCAGCACGTACATGCCCTCTATCTCCTCAGCCTGTGGCTGGATTTCAGCCAAGTATTTAAAGGCGCTTCCTGCCCCAGGAAGGCGCCTGAGCAATTTTGGTCACTAGCTGTCTAGTTCCTAGTGTGAAGGTGTCTTTTGAGTTTCTGCTTTTCTGTTTTCAGACTTTGCTTGATCGCTGCCTGCCCTGACTTTGGACTTCCTGACCACATACTTCCCCTCGGTGCTTGCAGCGGTATCTCTGACCCCCTGGTCAGCTGCCACTGACTCAGGGACTGCTCTGGAGTGGCACCTGGCAACTACCCTAATGGCCCAAGCCTATCCTTACCATCAGAGGCTCTTGTGAAGACCAGGTAGTTGCTTAGTCACGCCCCTCTAGAGTATAGCCAGTCAGTGGTGCAGTGAGTCCATACCCGCTTGCATAACAGCAAGTATATAATGCTTCCACAAATAGTACCAGTATGTATTGCTCCCCCTTAGTAACAGTATATAATGCTCTCCTCCTTAGTGCCAGTATATAATGCTCCCCTCCTTAGTCCTAGTATATAATGCCCCCCCAATTAGTGCTAGTATATAATCGTCCTACCCTAGTAACAGTATATAATGCTCTCCCCTTACTGCCAGTACATAATTCTCTTTCACCACAGTGCCAGTATTTAATACTCCCCCCTTACTGCCAGTACATAATACTGATTCCCCTCAGTGCCAGTACATAATGCTCCCCCCCCCCTTAGTGCCAGTACAAAATGATCCTTCGTGCCCCCAGTATGCCACAGCTAAGTTTAAAAAAAAAAAAAAAATCAAACACTTACCTCACTCCCACTGATAACCTCTTCTGACTTGTGGCCTGTTTTGCCACGTCCTGACACAGGCACCACATGACATCCCCACTCCTGTGCTGGGTCTCACGATGTCATTGCAACTTTGTGAACCGTTCAGCCTATGAGGCTAAATGGCCACAAATGCATCCATGATTGCACCCCTCTTATGGGTAGTGAAGTGGATCCCTGGGTGTTAGCTGCGTGTTAGCTTACCCTCACCTACCCGTTGTCCCGGCCCTGCTGCTATCTACCTGTATGACATACATCTGTCATCCAATAATTTGCTAGATAATCTCTTCATTCAGTGACCCTCAGCATTTGGTTCTTGTCAGACACCGGTGAGTTTAAGTGTCTTTCCACCAGTAATGATATGTGCTTAATTTATGTGGCAACCATCCGGCTATTGTGGTAAGTCTTGAGGCTAAATGAGTACAGTGAGTCACAGTTAATATATAGGTGAAGTACAGCTGCATTACACTATCAAAGTTGTAGGTGTGTAGAGGCTCCTTCTGAGCTGGTGCACTGTGTTACTCGTGTTTGGATTGTTCCGTTGCTTTGCCACTAAATAGTGAAGAGGCTGAGGCAGTGTTTCATGCAAAAGTGGCGCTGTGAGCACCCCAACTTGATTGTGCAGGTGTAGTACCCCAGAGGGGGCACCACCATTCTTACACCTAGCTACTGTCTCTAATGGCTAGCAGAGAATCTCATTTGTGTATTTAATTCCAGGTCATCTGATACTGTGCCTTAATAATAGTGCTATGTCACTGTTATTACATGTAATGAGCCTGGTTGTCCAGCCTTTAGATAGAATAAAACTTACCATGCAATTCTCCACCTTTTGGGCAGAAGTGGGCTAGTCAATCCTACCAAGGGAGGGGTTGCAGGAAGCTGTTTAGTTGCATTTTAGAGTGCAAAGGGACCAGACATGGTGCAGTGAGGGGATCGTCCCCCCCACCTCCTGCTACAGGAGCCCGGGGAAGCAGCTTGTCAAGCACCACAGCTCCAGGCAGTTCATAGACTGAGTATTACGAGGGTGTCAACGGCTAAAGGCACCTAACTCAAGGGTACCAGAACTGTTAGAAAGTTCACCTACCAGTTTACCCTTAGCCTGCTGGAGCCAAGAGAAATATCAAACATTGCTTGGATAACACAATTTTTTTTTCACAATGTAAGTTTATTTAAGTAAAACCATTGAACTTTACCAAGTCTGGACTCTACTTATTCCACCGAGCCTAACCCCGGGGAGTGACAGTATCCAGGTAGGAGCACCGTGACAAAAACTATTAAGGCCGCATCACCACTCGGCATTCCTACACACCTGGACTCGATCGCCCTCTGGGGGGCAGTCCGCCACACGGGCCTTATGGAAAAAGTGCTGAGCTAGTTGTTTGCTTTTGGACTGCAGTCACAGAAGATTAGCTCCTGCCCATTTATTTCATTTTATTAGGAGGTGATGATTGATTGCTAGATAGATAGATAGGGAGAGGCCAACAGCGGAAGGTCAAGAAACTTTAAGCAAGATGAGCAAACACCTAGTTTCGCCCTTTTGTATAGATAGATAAGACAGACAGACAGAGATATTCACCTGAGTAATGGGTTTTGTTTCCAATTCAAACAGTTTTTTTAATAGATAAATCATTCTCTGAAATGATGAATCAGTGTATTCAAATCGGTCTCCAAACATAATTGAGCAGATGATATTGCTGACGGCATTAGTAATTACCATAAACGGATCAAAGGGACATCCTGAAAACAGACAGACACAACTAACATAATAACAGTTCTATGAATACATGGAGGGAAATTACTAAGTCTTACTTTAAAGTCCATTGTTGCATTGCAGGAGGTCAGTGTACCAGAAGGTGAAATGTATTCCAACTGGGAACTGGTTTTAGGTATAGGCCTCATACACACGACCGTTTTTCGGGTCCGCATCCGAGCCGCAGTTTTTCACTTCAATGGGGCCGCAAAAGATGAGGACAGCACTCCGTGTGCTGTCTGCATCCGTTGCTCCGTTCCGATTCCCCGCAAAAAAAATATAGTATGTCCTATTATTGTCCGTTTTGCGGACAAGAATAGGCATTTCTACAAGGGGCCGCCCGTTCCGTTCCTCAAATTGCGGTAACCCACGGGTGGCTTAGTTTTTTTGCGGATCCACGGTTTTCAGACCGCAAAAAACGGATTGGTCGTGTGCATGAGGCCTTAACCTCTGTTTTGTGGTTTTCTGCTAAGTTATCTCACAGGGAAGCTGTCACTAGTTTTATGGCTTCCTAACTAAGGGCAACATAAATTAGTGACAAGTCCCTTAGCCGGGTCAGCTAAAGAAAGTGACCCAGCGTTTGGCTGAGTTGTTAAAATCGTTAACAGCTCCAGCGCATGTTGATAAGTCCCGATATTCATGAGCTCCTGGCTTTCCTCCCTCAACTGCTGCTGATTGCAGTAGGAAAAATCAGAGGCAGGGGGCATGGAGTGGATAAATGGGCATGAGCTGGATTTATAGGACATACAGTCTGGTAAACAATAAAGAGTAAGTGATCAAATATTAAAACTTAACATTTAATATGATATATATAGAAAATAGGCCCCACGATAATTGGATACAAATGGTACAGATATACAAAATCAACTTGAAAAATACTTTCCCCATTAAGGACTTCATCAATTGCAAAACGCAGGGTGTGATTTACAAGATTACCTGCGAGTGCAATTTGGAGTATGTGGGCAAGACTAGACGCGAATTGCGTAGGCGTCTGGGTGAGCATCTTGGTGACAATGCCAATAAGAGGGACACAGTGGTGTCCAGGCATGTCCATGACTGTCATCAGGGTAACCCCAGCTGTCTGAAGGCAATGGGAATTGAGAAGGTTGGGCGTCCAATTCACGCTGGTGACTGGGATCGTGTGTTACTCCAGCGAGAATCCCGCTGGATTTACACTCTACGCACGGTCCCACTAGCCTGAATGAGCAGCTTAACTATAGCTGTTTCATCTAGGCAGCCCATACCTATTCCTATGCTTCATAATCTTGTATATACTGTCTTCAGCTAGTTAATATCTATTTTTTGTCCTTTCCCTTTTCCCTTACCCCTGCCCCCTCCCCTTCCTTTGGTTGTTCTATTCTACCGTCCCTTTCCCTAGCAACATGTGTCCGTACATTGTCAATATACTCATGATTCCATTATTATAGTTTTTGCCTCTAATGTCATATATTTTGTTATAGCGCAGCTACACATCGGGAGCGGCGGCATCCGACAGTGTCAGGGAGTAGCGTCCCGATCGCCTGGCAACTGTCGTGTGATCTCGCGTGAACAAACAAAATCAGATGCGGTGACGTCATCACACTTGCAAGCGTCCGCCGAGTGACTTCCTTCCCTTATGCAATCCGTCCATTCGCGCATGCGCGGGCGCATCGCGTCGTCTGAGGCAGGTAGGAGTGTCCTGGCCAAGCCTCATTTTGAGGCCGGCTTTTTCTTTAAAAGGTGGCGGTTTTCAGCGCTACCTCAGGCTACATCAGCCCATGCCCCAAGAGTGTAATAGTAGGAGAGGGGTTTAGTATCAGTTTGCCCCGTCTACGCTACAGTTAGTCTGGCCACATATCTCCATATCTGGACTGTGGTCAAACTTTGCCTCTGTGCAGTGTGCGCATCAGATATTATTGTCAGCGTATCCTGCACAGTCTCAGCCCAAGCTCCCGTGTTTCCCCTGATGAGCTATTCACTCATCTTGGTCAGCGAAACATGCGTGTAGGGATCAGGCAGATGAGGGCTTTCTAGGGCGCACAAATTCCAGGGTTAGGTTCCTGCTTGCGGCTGGTCACGGGGATCCGTGGTCAGGCCACTTAGGTCATTGTAGGGCCCCAGGGTATCACTAGGGTCAGCCAACCGAGCATCCCTAACCCTGTATTCTACGACTGCATTCAGCAATGGTGTGTGCATCTATTAGCACCGGCCAGGCAATTGTCGTACCAAGGAGCACCTCATCGGAGCGGTAGGACCACCTGGTTATCTTTTAGGTGCCACCGAGCACCTCTTAACTCTCTGTGTTTTGGTTGTCTGTACCTTACTACCGGCGTGGTGAACCTCCGCATTGCTCTCTTTTTGTATATCTGTACCATTTGTATCCAATTATCGTGGGGCCTATTTTCTATATATATCATATTAAATGTTAAGTTTTAATATTTGATCACTTACTCTTTATTGTTTGTTTGACTCAGGTGGTCTCCAACAATCATCTATACTGGTGTATTCTTGACATACAGTCTGGTCCATAAATATTGGGACATCGACACAATTCTAACATTTTGGGCTCTATACACCACCACATTGGATTTGAAATTAAAAACGAACAAGATGTGCTTTAACTGCAGACTGTCAGCTTTAATTTGAGGGTATTTACATCCAAATCAGGTGAACGGTGTAGTAATTACAACAGTTTGCATATGTGCCTCCCACTTGTTACGGGACAATTGGCTTCTCAGCTGTTCCATGGCCAGGTGTGTGTTATTCCCTCATTATCCCAATTACAATGAGCAGGTCCAGAGTTCATTTCAAGTGTGCTATTTGCATTTGGAATCTGTTGCTGTCAACTCTCAAGATGAGATCCAAAGAGCTGTTACGATCAGTGAAGCAAGCCATCATTAGGCCGAAAAAACTAAACTAACCCATCAGAGAGATAGCTAAAACATTTGGCATGGCCAAAACAACAGTTTGGAACATTCTTAAAAAGAAGGAACGCACCGGTGAGATCAGCAACACGAAAAGACCCGGAAGACCATGGAAAACAACTGTCGTGGATGACCGAAGAATTCTTTCCCTGGTGAATAAAACGTCCTTCACAACAGTTAGCTAGATCAAGAACACTCTCCAGGAGGTAGGTGTATGTGTGTCAAACTCAACATAAAGAGAAGACTTCACCAGAGTGAATACAGATGGTTCACAACAAAATGTAAACCATTGGTGAGCCTCAAAAACAGGAAGGCCAGATTAGAGTTTGCCAAACGACATCTAAAAAAGCCTTCACAGTTCTGGAACAACATCCTATGGACAGATGAGACAAAGATCAACTTGTACCAGAGTGATGGGAAGAGAAGAGTATGGAGAAGGAAAGGAACTGCTCATGATCCTAAGCATACCACCTCATCAGTGAAGCATGGTGGTGGTAGTGTCATGGCGTGGGCATGTATGGCTGCCAATGGAACTGGTTCTCTTGTATTTATTGATGATGTGACTGCTGACAAAAGCAGCAGGATGAATTCAGAAGTGTTTCGGGCAATATTATCTGCTCATATTCAGCCAAATGCTGCAGAACTCATTGGACGGCGCTTCACAGTGCAGATGGACAATGACCCAAAGCATACTGCAAAAGCAACCAAAGAGTTTTTTAAGAGAAAGAAGTGGAATGTTATGCAATGGCCAAGTCAATCACCTGACCTGAATCCAATTGAGCATGCATTTCACTTGCTGAAGACAAAACTGAAGGGAAAATGCCCCAAGAACAAGCAGTAACTGAAGACAGTTGCAGTAGAGGCCTGGCAGAGCATCACCAGGGATGAAACCCAGAGTCTGGTGACGTCTATGCGTTCCAGACTTCAGGCTGTAATTGACTGCAAAGGATTTGCAACCAAGTATTAAAAATTAAAAGTTTGATTTATGATTATGTCCCATTACTTTTGGTCCCTTAACAAGTGGGAGGCACATATGCAAACTGTTGTAATTCCTACACCGTTCACCTGATTTGGATGTAAATACCCTCAAATTAAAGCTGACTGTCTGCAGTTAAAGCACATCTTGTTCGTTTTATTTTAAATCCATTCTGGTGGTGTATAGAGCTAAAAAATTTAGAATTGTGTCGATGTCCCAATATTTATGGACCCGACTGTAGGAGTTATGCACAAGATTTCAGGGCTAGACATTGGTGTAGTCAACATCATCAACCATACTAAGCAGTATGCCTGGTTTACTAGGCTTGATCATGCTGACGAATGCTCTTTAAAATCTATTGGGCTGCATAGACCCTGCCCATGGCCAACACACTATTTTAATGACTAAAAAGTAGCTAAAAAAAAATGTTTTAAAACACCCCATTGCATTTTACTCTTTTTAATACAAATTTATATTTTAATTACCATTAGTTGCCTGAAAAGCAGAGCAGAGGTAGCCAGCTTCTTCACTGATACGCTCTTCCATAGTTTTCTTTCCCATTCCAAAGTTTCTCAAAGTGTATAGGACGAATCGTCTTTGCTCCTTCCAATATTGACCATACCTATTGAATGCAATCCCTGAGAAACACCAGATGTTAATCAGAAGGTCCTGTACAATTGATTGACACAGAACATATTACCATGTCACATATGTAGAATTTTACAAGACCAGCAATCCCTTTTCATTTGCAGGGCTTTAAAAAAAACTCACCAGTCACCAGCAGTCCAGTTCCAGTGTGGAGCTCCCTTCTCCCTTCAGAAAGTTTTATGTGCCATCGATATCCACTGCCAGCCAACCTCAGTAGTGGTAGTGGTCGTGCCTGCAAACATCACCACTCAGACCACTGACTGTGTAGACGGCATGTCACACTTCTAGATCAATGGGAACTATAGTGGAAGAGAATGGAGCTCAGCTGGAGTGCCGGTGACATATTTCTAAACTCTGCACCCAGCGTGCCGAAGGAAATTGTAATCAAAATCATATACTGTACATATTTTACCAGAAAACCCAGGAGAATATCTAGGGTACGGTTCTAGCAGGGCATATGTCTCATGTTCTCAATGTCAGGAGGGCACCGACAAGTTACTGCCTGTGAATTTAAATACAGGACTGGAGCTGAATATTTGCCCTGGTTGAAGGAAAACATGAATGCATTACTAGAGAGGATCAAATTAATTCTACATGAGTTAAATTTGTCTCAAATTTCCAAGAGATTCATATTACAACTGCATTTGGGTTCAGACAAATTTCTCAAAATAGCAGTCATCATTTTACAGGTCAGAAGACACCTTTTTCTGCCACCAAAAAGGGATCATGCATGAACCATATTTTAATTTAAAACAAAATCTGATGCAATGAGTTATTAAACAAGCGACTTGTTACCACCGGCTACCAGCCATTTACCCATAGCCATATGTCACTGTGACTGTGACATTACTAATGCTGTCTTGAAGTTGAAGAGCTTGAAAAGGGTTGGATACAGTCCTAGAACACCTCAGAGTGTCATACATGACTTTTCAGGGCAACATAAGCACTTTTGATTCAGGTTGAATTCATTCACACCCAAATCAAATCTGCTAATTGATTCTCTAGAATTGGACCCAAAACTTATTTTGGTAAAATCTCTTATCTATAAATTACAGATGTTGTACTGCCCTGAATAAGGTCAAAATTGGAAAAAAGATGTATAACACACCAGAGTGATGTTACCACTCCTACACCCAGGTCTTCAACATTGTGCCATGATATAATCTTTCTATGCAACTGTTTATTCCATATGCCTGGTTCACCAGCAGGTGTCAGTGTAAATGGCAGAGCTATACTGTATACAATAGAATGGAACTCACCATTTCATTCTCCCCCCTCTGGGCAGAAGTGGGCCAGTCTTGCTTCCTGCCGGAAGGGTGGGGCAGAAGTTTCCAGTTAGGTCTAGTTCTAGTTCTAAGCTAGACAGGTGGTGTATGAGCAGGGGCACAATCAGGCGTGCCTATGCCAGCCAGAGCACCCTAAGCTCTGCTGGCCATGAAGAAAGATGTCTGTAAGCCATAGGGGCCAGAGGAATAGTTCTTCGGTCACCATAAGAGAAATCAGCAAGAGGAATAATTCTTCAGCTGAAGATAAGTTTTACTGAGTGTCAGGAGGGGAATAACAGTCAACGGCACCCCATCCAAGGATACCAGAACAAGTCAGAAGTACAGAAACCAAACTTAAGCAGAGTTTAGTGCAACATGAAGAAGGAAAACAACGTTTTTAAGCAAGCCTGTCAGTACAGCAGAGAAAGAGATAAAGCAAGGTTTAGTTTGCCTGCCAGTTTATGCTAAAGCCTGCTGGAACCAAGACAAAGCCTGCCCATTGTTTGGCTGAACGCCTACTACACCTGGGACGCGATAGGGGCCCTGGGGGGTTGCGCATTGCAGATGGGAACTGGCATGTAATTCTACATGCAGTCTAATGGTTAAGAATGATATCCTATCTAATATTAATCTGAAGAGTTAATTAATCTAAGCCAATAGAGTTAATTAATCTCAACTTTAAGGGGGCACTTGTAAGGATGTAGCATTACTGTAAGGGGAGCTCTAAGGGGCACTAAGGGGCCAGCACTACTAAAAGGGGGGCACTAAAGGAGCAGCACTACTGTAAGGGAGGCACTAAATGGCCAGCACTAATTTAAGGGGGACACTAAGGGGGCAGCACTACTGTAAGGGGGCACTAAGAGGTGAACACTACTGTAAGGAAGGCACTAAGGGGTCAGCAGTACTGTAACGAGGCAGTAAGAGACCAACACTTCTGTAAGAACGGCACAAAGGGGGCAAAACTACTCTGTGGGGGCACTAAGGGGATATTCTACTGTCAAGGGCTACTAAGGGGGCATAGCTCCTGTGTAGGGACACTTACAGGGCATAAGTACAGTGTGGGGGCACTAAGGGAGCATTCAACTGTGGGTGGTACTAAGGGGGTATGACTACTGTAAAGGGGGCTCTAAGGGGGGAATAACTACTGTGTGGGGCACTAAGGGGACATACAGGGCGGCATACTGTAAAGTACACTCTTGACTCCTGCTCCTGTCCAGCATGGACCAACAGTGGGGGTGGGGGTTACGGGAAAGTTGCTTGTGGCAGAAGGGAGCCCATTCAAATATTTGCTATGGAGCCAGCCTTTTCTAGTTACACCACTCGTTGCTAGTATTCTACTACACCCTGCCTTATACAGGGTATAATAGGAGTACTATAATGACAGGCTTGGGAGCCTTCACTAGGCCTCTGGCTGCCATGAAAACTGCTCAGAACCTGCTCCGACCTCATCGTGTAAAGAGAGGGACAGAGTAGTTAGACAGAGAAGACGCCTACTTTTGTCTAACAGTCACTATTGGAGTAAGGCTACTTTCACACTGGCGTTTTGGCTTTCCGTTTGTGAGATCCATTCAGGGCTTTCACAAGCGGTCCAAAACGGATCAGTTTGCATTCTAATGCATTCTAAATGGAAAAGAATCCGCTCAGAATGCATCAGTTTGCATCAGTTCAGTCTCCATTCCGCTTTGGAGACAGACACCAAAACGCTGCCTGCGGTGTCCGTCTGATGAAACTGAGCCAAACGGATCCGTCCTGACACACAATGTAAGTCAATGGGGACGGATTCGTTTTCTCTGACACAATCTTGCACAATAGAAAACGGATCCGTCCTCCATTGACTTTCAATGGTGTTCAAGACGGATCCGTCTTGGCTACGTTACAGATAATACAAACGGATCCATTCTGAACGGATGCAGAAGAATCCGTACAAAACGCGAGTCTGAAAGTAGTCTAATCCCTGCCTCTGCCGGTGTCAGTGGTATAACACAGCCAGCTCATGTACGCCAGATGACAGATGTAGTACAATAACAGAGAAAGCTATAATAGATTGCTCCTCTGATGGGTCTCAAATGTGATGGTTGAGCTCTAAAAATTGTATCAATAATGGCATAGATGAATCCAGCCGTAATTTCTTTTTTTTTTTTTTTTTTTGATGGAGGGTAAGTTTGTCTACTTTTACTACAACACATTACACATTCTTGCAGAATACGTTGCTAAAATATTAAAACTTCATCTTGCCGGTCTGTTTTCTGATGTGTCATGCTGACAGCGTTACTGATGATACATTTGACTATTTCAACAGTGATGTAATGCACGAGGAATCATTTCTTTATATCCAAGAGCTGAACTTTGAGCTGTAACCTATCAGGATGACATAATGTTTGCATTTTCCTGTGTGACTCTTACAAACAGGAGACTATGAGGTCACGTTCTACATTTTCTTCATAAATCAGCTGATAGGTACCTGGGCTGCAGAAGGTGAGGATGTTACAAGTTCAGTCTGAGGCTGCCTTGATAAGCTTATTGGGAAACTGTCAGGAGATTCCTTCTGCCCAAACCATAACAGCACAAAATACTGACAGACTCTCCCGTTACAAAAATCTATGTGTGGGGCCTCATCCACGCGGTTTGCGGTCCACAAATCACGGATCCACAAAATATGGAGACTGGTCGTGCGCATCCCGCATTTTCCCCTTCCACAGGTCGCGCCACCTGTTTCAATGCCTATTCTTGTCCGCAAAATGGACAAGAATAGGACGTTTTCCTTTTTATTTGTGGGGCCGCGGAACAGACATACTGATGTGGATGGCACATGGTGTGCTGTCTGCATCTTTTGCAGTTCCCTTGAAAAAAATGGGTCCGCATCCGATCCACATTTTTTGCAAACCAAAACTACAGTCGTGTGCATCAGAACTTACACTGCAGAGCTTCAGAGAAAATATAGATCAAAATGAGCAGGGATCAGCTACAGGGAGAGACTTGTCATGGGAGCCAGGCACGGAGAAGTCGAAGAAGAGCCTCCCAGCGCCCACTCATTATGTTTCAGAGTAAGGCCTAATGCACACGACAGTATTTTTTCACGGTCCGCAAAACGGGGTTCCGTTGGTCCGTGATCCGTGGCCGTTTTTTCGTCCGTGGGTCTTCCTTGATTTTTGGAGGATCCACGGACATGAAAAAAAAGTCGTTTTGGTGTCCGCCTGGCCGTGCGGAGCCAAACGGATCCGTCCTGAATTACAATGCAAGTCAATGGGGACGGATCCGTTTGACGTTGACACAATATGGTGCAATTGCAAACGGATCCGTCCCCATTGACTTTCAATGTAAAGTCAGGAGTCCCTTTTATACCATCGGATCTGAGTTTTCTCCAATCCGATGGTATATTTTAACTTGAAGCGTCCCCGTCACCATGGGAACGCCTCTATGTTATAATATACCGTCGGATTTGAGTTACATCGTTAAATTATAAGTATATTCTAACACAGAGGCGTTCCCATGGTGATGGGGACGCTTCTAGTTAGAATATACTACAAACTGTGTACATGACTGCCCCCTGCTGCCTGGCAGCACCCGATCTCTTACAGGGGGCTATGATACGCACAATTAACCCCTCAAGTGCCGCACCTGAAGGGGTTAATTGTGCGTATCATATACCCCTGTAAGAGATCAGGGGCTGCCAGGCAGCAGGGGGCAGACACCCCTCCCTCCCCAGTTTGAATATCATTGGTGGCCAGTGTGTTATCATTAGAGGCACAGTGTGCGCCCCCCCCCCCGGCTCCCCCTCCCTCCCTCTATTGTATTTAACTTATTGGTGGCACAGTGTGCGGCCCCCCCTCCCTCCCTCTATTGTATTTAACTCATTGGTGGCACAGTGTGCGGCCCCTACCTCCCTCTATTGTATTTAACTCATTGGTGGCACACTGTGTGGCCCCCCTCCGGCCCCCCTTCCCTCCCTCTATTGTATTTAACTCATTGGTGGCACAGTGTGCGGCCTCCCCCCTCGATCATTGGTGGCAGCGGAGAGTTCCGATCGGAGTCCCAGTTTAATCGCTGGGGCTCCGATCGGTAACCATGGCAACCAGGACGCTACTGCAGTCCTGGTTGCCATGGTTACTTAGCAATATTAGAAGCATCATACTTACCTGCTGGCTGCTGCGATGTCTGTGACCGGCCGGGAGCTCCTCCTACTGGTAAGTGACAGGTCTGTGCAGTGCATTGCTTAATGATCTGTCACTTACCAGTAGGAGGAGCTCCCGGCCGGTCACAGACAGCGCAGCAGCCAGCAGGTAAGTATGATGCTTCTCCGCTGCCACCAATGATCGGGGGGGAGGCCGCACACTGTGCCACCAATGAGTTAAATACAATAGAGGGAGGGAGAGGGGGCCGCACACTGTGCCACCAATGAGTTAAATACAGTAGAGGGAGGGGGGGCCGGGGGGGGTCCACACTGGCCACCAGTGATACCAGTGATATAAATACAATAGAGGGAGGGAGGGGGGGCCGGGGGGGCGCACAGTGGCCACCAATGTTATAAATACAATAGAGGGAGGGAGGGGGGCCGCACTGGCCACCAATGAAATTGAAACTGGGGAGGGAGGGGGGTCTGCCCCCTGCTGCCTGGCAGCCCCGGATCTCTTACAGGGGGCTATGATACGCACAATTAACCCCTTCAGGTGCGGCACCTGAGGGGTTAATTGTGCGGATCACAGCCCCCTGTAAGAGATCGGGTTCTGCCAGGCAGCAGGGGGCAGTCATGTACACAGTTCGTAGTATATTCTAACTAGAAGCGTCCCCATCACTATGGGAACGCCTCTGTGTTAGAATATACTGTCGGATCTGAGTTTTCACTAAGTGAAAACTCAGCTCTGAAAAAGCTTTTATGCAGACGGATCTTCGGATCCATCTGTATGAAAGTAACCTACAGCCACGGATCACAGATCACGGTTTTTTCACGGACCCATTGACTTGAATGGGTCCGTTAACCGTTGTCCGTCCAAAAAATAGGACAGGTCATATTTTTTTAACGGACAGGATACACTGATCACGGATGCGGCTGCAAAATTGAAAGTCAATGGGTCCGCGAAAAAAAACAGAAAAACGGCACAATGGCCACGGATGCACACAACGGTCGTGTGCATGAGGCCTAAAACAGTTGTTTGTAATGAGGGTTTCTGTCTATATTATGCATCTTCTGACAACTTTCCTTTTAGGCTAGGTCGACATGGTGACACTGGCCGCGCAACGCCTGTCACGGCCAGCATCACTGGGTAGTGATGATCCCATAGAAATCAATGGGATCACCTCAGCAGTCGCAAGAAATTCAGCCATGTTTGGTTTCCTGAGACTGTTGCAGCGATCCCATGCATTTCTATAGGATCACCACTACTCAGTGATCCTGGCTGCAACAGGCATCACACCACCAGGGTCACCATGTTGCCATAGCCTTAAAGGGGTTATCCCATCTTAGACAATGGGGGCATATCGCTAGAATATGCCCCCATTGTCTGATAGGTGCGGGACCCACCTCTGGGACTCGCACCTACAAGGAGAACGGAGCGGAGAAAGTTGAGGAGGGCGCACCGCAAAAAATGAGTAGATATAAAGTAGATATAAAGTAACTATAAAAAACGTTATGGGGGTCAGAATATGGGGATGTAAAAAAAAATAATTAAGATTACATTTATTTTTACACTATTTAGCCCATGAAATGGTGGAGGAATAGCGTTTTTTTCCAGTTCCACCCCATATGGAATTTTTTTTTACCGCTTCCCACTACATTGTATGCCATAATTAATGGTATCATTAGAAAGCAGAATTTGTCCCGCAAAAAAAATAGCCCTCATACAGCTACATGAACGGAAATATAAAAAAGTTATGGCTTAAGGAAGATAGGGAAGAAAAATTAGTACGCAAAAATGAAAAACATTCCGGTATCCTAAGGGTTAAGCATGCCTTTGTATGGTTTATATAGATGTAGCTGCAAATAGCAGGCTGGTAAGCCATTACATATTAGTCACCACTAGAAGGGACAGGCTAGACACAGGAAGGAGTTTGGAGGAGAAGATATCAAAAACACAGACCAGAGTAACTGTGGATATACAGCTAGTCTAGTGGTGATAGCAGCAGTCATTGCTTATGGACTCCACAGCACCTAGTGACCAGGAGAAGCCTCAAAGCACGTGGACACAACATGACAACTAAGCGCATAATTCCACATTCCTCTATGGAACGTGTGGATCCGTTTTGATGGCAACCAGTTCAAAGAATGGAGCAGATGGCCTGCCGTTAGGGAGAACCACCCTGTAGGTTGCCAAAAACATGATAAGTTTATATTATATCCAGTACCTGGCTGTTTGCAAGTGGACCAGTGACTGATTTTGCACAGATAAGGGACTCTCATACCAGCTAAAGGAAGCCTGTTGTACCACAACTGAGCCTGTTACCAGGAATTGTAGCAGAAGTGAGGTCTGAAATGAATGTGCTTTATATGGATTATAACTACCTCTGCCATGCCAATAAACTTGTACATCTACCTCAAGGCAATTGATTATTAGTAAACGTTCCAATTATTTGTAAGAACTGACTTCTCTTCATTTCTACACCTCCTTTGCACCCAAGCACCTCCATGCACCTAAAACCATTCCACAAAGGGCACCACCAACATCTGGCAAGAGATCCCTCAACACCAGAGTGTGCCCCTAAGAAATCTGGTGCTATCCTTCCCTGCACAACCGAAAGTAATAACTACTACACCCATCGGTCCACCGTACTCACACATTGCACCCCTGCGGTCCCAGTGGCTGCAGTAATCTGTCAGAATGATAAACCAAGGTCTCTATGGGACGTGGATAAACAGAAGGCATCACACAACCATTCCATCCGACTTCATCCTACTAGTAAAGTTTCATGTGGCTAAAAACTTTGCTTTCAATCTAGCTGTTATGCCCCTCCGAAATGACACAGATTGGAGCTAGGTGCTTGAAAATTTGATCATGTGCAGATCTTAGTGATACCTGCTACTTTCTCAATTTGCATAACCATATGGCTTTCTTCTTGCTATGGTCCTTCTTGGTGTTGCAATTTCAATGTTGAGAAGTGTATAATAAACAGTGGCATTAAAACCTTTCCTTTAAAAATAAATCCTCATGACTATGTAAATGAAAAATGTAGTGAATGGCTCTTGGGAGAGAGGCGGAGGGGGCTAAAATAAACAAAAAAAATCCCTGGTTCTTAAGGGCTTATTGCCAGTAAGAAAGCAGTAAAGTCTTAAATAGCCAATATGTGGGGTAAGGGGTGAGTCATTTTGGTACGCTGAGCAGTACAATCAATTTCTAAACTGTTCAATACTTTTACCATAGTTTTGCACTCTGAATTAAGATCCTTTAATGAAGTGAACTGCAAAGTGGACGATCCCTTCCAATGTTTTCTTCAGAAAGTGTTTTCTAAACCAAAGCTCGATTTATACTGACTTGTCAACTAGCCCCTATGACCACATCATAAATGTGCATGCTCAAGCATTGGTAAGGTGGGCACATTACATGTAAGGCTACTTTCACACTAGCGTTTTGTGCGGATCCGTCATGGACGGATCCGTTCAGATAACACAACATTCTGAACGGATCCGTTTGTATTATCTTTAACATAGCCAAAACGTCTTGAACACCATTAAAAGTCAATAGAGGACGGATCTGTTTTCTTTTGTGCCAGATTGTGTCAGTGAAAACGGATCCGTCCCCATTGAGCTAATCAGTGCTGACATTAAGTGTGACATGACACAATGGCACTTCCAGTAGGGCTCTGCTCTTTTCATTACACTAAAGACGCATTTACACGCGCCGAGGAACAGCAGATTGTCAGGAAGGAAGAGCTTTTTTCCCGACAGTTGGCTGCTTGTACAGTGGAGGACACCGCTACATTTACATGCAGTGATCGCCTCCATGGTGTGAGGATGAGGGAATTACTATTGTGATTGCTTGTCCTCATACAGCTGTATTGTTTCTGGGCATAAGAAAGCTGCCCAGAAATGATAATCTAGGTACCTGCACAAACGACGGGATCACCCAATAAACGAGTGGTGATCTGTGGTACCTTTACACGGGCAGATTGTTGGGAACGAGCGATTGCAGGAGCATTCATTCCAGATAATCTATCCAATAATCTGCACATGTAAAGCTGTTAAGGCTGTTTTCACTCCTGCGTAGGAAGCTCCGTTCGGGGCTTCCATAACAGAATTCATTAAAAAGTGCGGATAAAAATTACAAAAAAGTTCTCCTGAACGGAAACCTAATGAACCCATATATAGACAATGGAGTCTGTTAGGCTCCGTTTGCATCAGTTATGTACCGACTCTGGCACTTCCTTTATTTTTGTTCTATAATGGAGCAAAAGAACAGAAGTAAGAAGCGCAGATGTGAAAGTAGCCCAAGTCTCATATAACATTGCCGCTGAATTGCGGTAAAATCAGAATTGGCTCACTGCCTACTCATGTCAACCAGCAGCCTGATCTTCTTGCCAACCCCCCTATACATTGCTCACAATTATAAAAAATTGTGGACCGCCCCTCAGGAACAGGACAACTTCTTCCTATAAAACCGATTGTGCTTTGGCTGGCACCTAATTTGGTTCAAATTAGGTGCAAAATTCTTCACACAAAAAGGTATGAGAACATATTCACATTAGATAGTCCTGTTTTGACTGACAGCTATTACTCCTGAACCCCATACACATAGTAACATAGTTTGTAAGGCTGAAAAAAGACATCTGTCCATCCAGTTCGGCCTGTTATCCTGCAAGTTGATCCAGAGAAAGGCAAAAAAAAACTGTGAGGTAGAAGCCAATTTTGCTCACTTCAGGGGAAAAACATTCCTTCCCGACTCCAATCAGGCAATCAGAATAACTCCCTGCATCAACGACCCCTCTCTAGTAGCTATAGCCTGTAATATTATTACACTCCAGAAATACATCCAGGCTCCACTTGAACTTTTCAGGCAGAGAGTACCCTAGTCTCACTTCTCTTACAGTAATGATAACCACTCTCTGTTTTCTATTACTGAGCCAAACAAACATTTCACACATACAGATATTTTCTCCCACCCCAAGTATTTTCATTTTATGTACTAACCTTTTATGTAGAAAAGTATCAAATACTTTGGAGAAGTGAGGATATACGACATCCATTGACTTGCCGCGGTCAAGTGTAGAACTTACCTCCTCATAGAAACTGATTAAATTTGACATGACCGATCCCTCATGAAGCCATGCTGATATGGCGTTATTTGCTTATTTTCATTGAGGAGCTCTAAGATAGCATCTCTTATAAAACCTTAAAACAGTTTACCCACGACAGATGCTAGACTTAACGGCCTATAGTTTCTGGGCTCTGTTTTTAACCCTTTTTTGAATATTGCCACCATATTTGCTATACGCCAATCCTGTGGAACACTCCCTGTCGGTATAGAGTCTTAGGATATAGGGGTGTATGCTATCTGCTCCTGGTGATTTGTCTATTTTAATCTTTTTAAGAGGCCGCTGTACTTCTTCCTGGGTCACACAGGGCACCTTTAATGGGGAATTTACTTTTACATTCTGCATTTCATCTGTTTATTTTCCTCAGTGAATACAGTGGAGACAAAAATATTTAATAGCTTTGCTTTCTCCTCATCGCTCTTTGCAACTCCCCCCTCTTCAATCTATAAAAGGCTGACACCTTCAGGTCTATTGATTAGTACTAAGTCCAGTATAGCCATCCCTCTAGTTGGGTCCTGGTCCAGTTGGGAAAGATAATTGTCTTTGGTTATTGTCAAGAACCTATTTCCTTTACCAGATATACAGGTTTCAAATGCACGTATTCTCAATGGGGAAAAGAGATTAATTTAGACATTTTTGTTGGCAGCTGTTGTAAAGGTAATCCACTAGTCTGATATGGCAGAGAAACACACTACTGGATTTAACGTAGCCGGCATAGCCGGATACTGCTACACAATGCCGGGCAACTCCACATCTCCATTGACTATAATGAGATCAAGGGCGTAGCTATAGGGGGTGCAGAGGTAGCAGTTGCTACCGGGCCCAGGAGCCTGAGGGGGCCCAAAGACCCTTGTGCCGCATAAGAAGACATGCTAGGAGCACTCTGTTATAGATCTTGGACTGAAGCCCAGAATGTTCAAGTTAGTCCTCTGGCTGGAGGGAAGAGATTAGGTCAAGAATTTGGCATGGTGGGGCGGTGCTGTTTCAATTTTTGCCTCAAGCAGGCTATGCGCTCCCCTGTCCCCTGGCCACAAAGCACTGAGGGAAGGGGGGCCCAAGCTGAACTTTTGTACTAGGGCCCATGAGCCTTTAGCTACATGCCTGAATGAGATCCAATGGGGATCCCATTATAGTATATACCGGATAGGGTAACTCTACCCAAACAGGCTACCAGATTACCTTTACAGCAGATGTGAAACTACCTATATCTTGTCTTGTGTGAGCACAAAAGTATTAGACATGTTAAAAGTGAACTGGCTGATCCTTCTTTCTCCCAACATCTGCTGTCAAATGAGAGTTGTGGACATCCCTAATGCACATTCGATGTTCTGCTGGTACCACCAACACTCATCTATTCTGTATGGCCACTTTTATTTCAAATATCTAAATTTGTAAAAACATACATTACAAACATTCTTAGTACTGCTGCATTTGTCTTTGAGCAATCTAGCTACAGAGGTTACCTGGAATCTATGTGTGGCTCTTGGGACCCCTGTAGATGACTCTCCAACAGTTGGTCAAGTCAAATACACATTTCCTTCCTACATTTCTCTATCCTGCCTTATCTAGACCACCAGCAGGACAACAGATACTGTAGGTCATTAAAGGAAATCTGTGGGCAGGTTTGTACCTGTGAAACTGGCTGACCTATTACATGTGCGCTTGGCAGTACCTCTAGGTGTAACGGAAACGCCCCCGTTGCTCCTAATGGCTCATTTGCATATTTTAAAACAAAATAGTTCTCAGCAGCGCAGACACATATGAACATGGGACTAACACAGATGTCTTCAGCTGCAAGCACACATGTAACAGGTCAGCCAGTGTCATAGGTGCAAATCTTCTGACAGATGCCCTTTAAAAAGATTTCCAGCAATAGTACATGTTTTATATATGAATCACAATCCCTTTGCCACTGTGGTTCTGATGCCGATCTGATCACTGCTGCTCTTTCCTTCCAAATGGAAAATGCCTGGAGATGCACTTAAAGGGAATCTTTAATCACGATCTGCATCAATATAATCTGCAGTAGTACATGACATGAGTAGTACTAGAGATAAGGAATTCAGATCACAATTTTTTATTTTCCTAGTGCTCCCCCCCTCCCCTTCCCTCTCTGTCAGTGCTCACAGCTGCGCTGAAATACATTGTCAGGACTGCGGTGCATGCGGACCGTGTATTTCAGTGCAGCTTTCAGTGCTGACAGCAGGGGAACAGGGTGCTGTAATAAAATAAAAAGATAGAGATTTGGACTTATTATTAGTTTTGATCGAATCAAAGCCCTTGAAGTGGACTTCGATCCGAATTTTAGGATAAATTCGATTAGACACGAAGGCGAATTTCCTCATGCTTCGTGGTAGTGAATCGATTTACCCTGAAATAGTGTAAAAAAAATATATTAAATCATACTTACCTGATCGATTTGCTCACGACAGGCCAGCCGCCACCATCTTGCTTGAAGATCTCGCACAAAATCCTGTGCGCTGTGACATATGACGTCACCACGGCGGCCGGTGTGATGACATCCTCTCGGGCAGCGTGAGATTTCACGCCAGATCTTCAAGAAAGATGGCAGCCAGTCTCGAGCAAATGGGTCAAATAAGTATGATTATTTTTATTTAGTTTTTTACATCAGTCATGTATGAACACGGCATCTGAGGTGCACAATGATGGGCAGTGGCGCAATTAGTCATTACAACCACTACTTACAAAGAAATGCGCTTCGTGATAAAAAATGTAATTTGTCAATTTTGGCGAAGCAGTCGAATTGAAATTTCTAATACTTCACTAATCTCTAATTATTATATGCAATACTATATCTGTATTACTGCAGATAATAGTCCAAGGTCATGGTGACATATTCCCTTTAATCATAAAAAAAAAAATAACATCTTGTCATATTTGGAAGTATCTAGTGAACAAGCATAAGTTGGCGACCTCTGAGCTACAGACTCAGTTCTATATTACAAGGCATACTAAAGTAAATCAAACTTGCTCTTAGTGTTGTGCAACTGGCTCATAAAATTTCGAGTAATTTCAACACCTAGGCAAATATCAACATGTGTGCATACTGTATAACTTGTTAACATCTGCAAGTAAACCTACTGAGCTATGTTAAAGCACCGAGTTAACACCATGTACAAAATAAATATTTAAATTACACATTTCTGAATATGCTGCCAAATTCCACTGTACATTATATACATGTCAGATATAAAACCATACAGTATATAGTTTTATAGTTTCTGCATACTGTGAGGGATTAGCTTTTGTTCGGGGTTCATTCTCACAATCATCTCCACAACAGCCGGGTTGCAAGTCCAAACGTGAGGTTTATTTTCACAAAACAAAACACAAAACAACAAAACAAACACCTTGCCCGTCTGGGCTCTAACTAAACAGGAGTATTCCTACCTCACTTATAACACCGTTCACACACGGTACAACCATGCGGCTTTTCCAGCCTGTGCTCCAGCACTTCCTAGGCTGTAACAAAGTCCAGTCCTTTTGGAGGATTGTGACCCAGAAGTCCGCCTGTCTCTGGTCCCGAACCTCGCAGAGTCCCCCAACGTTGCGGCTAACACCTAGCCCCGTGGCCCCTCAGCCAGCCTGGCTGAGACCACTCTCCCAGAGACTCCAGCAGGCCTCTGTTGCACGATGAATTTTTGATAACACACACTCCCCTGACTGACACACCAGGAGGTGCTTTATCACAGCCTGATTAGAGCAGGCCTCACGTGCGCACACCTCAGGTGAAAGGGAATACCTGTGCCGGAAGAGTGTGGACTGGCAGCTCCCTCTACCAAGCATAACTGCCAGTCCAAGTAAAATCCAGCCCAGAAAATGTATACAAAACTGTCTTAGCAAACTATGCTTTTGCTGAGACCACTGCCACTCTCTGGATTTTATCTGTCTCACCCATCTGAGGTACCCGAGTGGGACAACATGCCTTCCAGCACTGTACACCTTACCACAATACATTTACACTGAAAAACGCAGTTGACTTTTCAACATAGTTGAGCCATTAGGATCCCAACCTATATGGTCCAAACGCAGAGTCACAGCTAGACTTTCCTTCACCTCAAGCTACCTGAAATACTTTGGCCAAGGTAAAGTAACTTTGACATGCCCCATTAGGTCTTGGAATGGAAGCCTTGGAATGGAGTATAAAATGTGAGCATTTGGGTGAGGTTCAAATATGTATGTGTGTGTGGAACATGGGTAGGGAGTGTAATAACAGGTATGTGGAATGTGTGTCTGTAATACACAAAGATACTGCTGCAGCAGAGAGTGCCAGATACTTAGTCAGGACATCCAGAGAAGTGGATTTTGCAGGGAAAGAAAGTGGGTGTGTGGAATTGGTCCAGTCAGTGCACATGTGTGCAGAACTGTTCCGAAGCTAACTCATGCTGTGTGCTGAGAAGCAGTCTCCAAAGAAACAGTGTGTATAAGAAGCAAACCAGTCAGTATCGGTGCCTTAAAGTATTTCAGGCATGAAACCAAAGCCAGCAGTGAGCAGACAAAGCAGGTAGACACTGGAGGTCCCAATGGTGGCCAGCACCAGAGTGATGTGGCCACCTCCCTCCAGAAAAGAGCATATGGCACCCAGACAGCCTGATACCAAAGACAGCAGCCTCCCAGGAAATCACTGCACATCCTGAGTTGTCCCATTCGAATGTTTGAACATTTTATTCAGTTTACACAAAAGAGACTATTGGGTTGCAAGGAACAACGATTGTTCTATACATACAGTACAGACCAAAAGTTTGGACACACCTTCTCATTCAAAGAGTTTTCTTTATTTTCATGACTATGAAAATTGTAGATTCACACTGAAGGCATCAAAACTATGAATTAACACATGTGGAATTATATACATAACAAAAAAGTGTGAAACAACTGAAAATATGTCATATTCTAGGTTCTTCAAAGTAGCCACCTTTTGCTTTGATTACTGCTTTGCACACTCTTGGCACATTCTCTTGATGAGCTTCAAGAGGTAGTCACCTGAAATGGTCTTCCAACAGTCTTGAAGGAATTCCCAGAGATGCTTAGCATCTCGATTGGGTTCAGGTCCGGTGACTGTGGAGGCCAGGTCACCTGGCGCAGCACCCCATCACTCTCCTTCATGGTCAAATAGTCCTTACACAGTCTGGAGGCGTGTTTGGGGT
The DNA here is from genome assembly GCF_014858855.1 of Bufo gargarizans. Classification (NCBI taxonomy): domain Eukaryota; kingdom Metazoa; phylum Chordata; class Amphibia; order Anura; family Bufonidae; genus Bufo; species Bufo gargarizans. Next base: position 77,988,022 of record NC_058084.1, read on the forward strand.
CATTGTCCTGTTGAAAAATAAATGATGGTCCAACTAAACGCAAACCGGATGGAATAGCATGCCGCTGCAAGATGCTGTGGTAGCCATGCTGGTTCAGTATGCCTTTAATTTTGAATAAATCCCCAACAGTGTCACCAGCAAAGCACCCCCACACAATCACACCTCCTCCTCCATGCTTCACGGTGGGAACCAGGCATGTAGAGTCCATCCGTTCACCTTTTCTGTGTCGCACAAAGACACGGTGGTTGGAACCAAAGATCTCAAATTTGGACTCATCAGACCAAAGCACAGATTTCCACTGGTCTAATGTCCATTCCTTGTGTACTTTAGCCCAAACAAGTCTCTTCTGCTTGTTGCCTGTCCTTAGCAGTGGTTTCCTAGCAGATATTCTACCATGAAGGCCTGATTCACACAGTCTCCTCTTAACAGTTGTTCTAGAGATGTGTCTGCTGCTAGAACTCTGTGTGGCATTGACCTGGTCTCTAATCTGAGCTGCTGTTAACCTGCGATTTCTAAGGCTGGTGACTCGGATGAACTTATCCTCTGCAGCAGAGGTGACTCTTGGTCTTCCTTTCCTGGAGCGGTCCGCATATGAGCCAGTTTCTTTGTAGCGCTTGATGGTTTTTGTGACTGCACTTGGGGGCGCTTTCAAAGTTTTCTCAATTTTTCGGACTGACTGACCTTCATTTCTTAAAGTAATGATGGCCACTCGTTTTTCTTTACTTAGCTGCTTTTTTCTTGCCATAATACAAATTCTAACAGTCTATTCAGTCGGACTATCAGCTGTGTATCCACCTGACTTCTCCACAAGGCAACGGATGGTCCCAACCCCATTTATAAGGCAAGAAATCCCACTTATTAAACCTGACAGGGCACACCTGTGAAGTGAAAACCATTTCAGGTGACTACCTCTTGAAGCTCATCAAGAGAATGCCAAGAGTGTGCAAAGCAGTAATCAAAGCAAAAGGTGGCTACTTTGAAGAACCTAGAATATGACATATTTTCAGTTGTTTCACACTTTTTTGTTATGTATATAATTCCACATGTGTTAATTCATAGTTTTGATGCCTTCAGTGGGAATCTACAATTTTCATAGTCATGAAAATAAAGAAAACTCTTTGAATGAGAAGGTGTGTCCAAACTTTTGGTCTATACTGTACATAGAAGTTACATCATCATACATGGTACTCCAGTAGGCAAGAACGGCGCTGTATCTTTTGTAAAAAAAAATACTATAAATATTATATGTAGTAGATTACTGGAGATGGGCCATTGATCCAAGGATTTATTCTGATCACTGATTACAATAAACTGTGAGAGAACTAAAATTTCCTACCTACCTTTATGCAATCCAAGATGCTCAAACATTGGTATGGAGGGTCTGTCGGCAGTGTCCTCTGATTTAGTCACCAGTCCTTCTTTGATGGCATCATACCCATTTAACACAACAGAATTCTCAAAGAATATCTGCAGGCTGAAAATATTTCCATACTTTTTCCCCAACTGTAGAAAAATGAGAAAAAAAAGATGCTATAGAAAAGAGGAATCGCTTGTAGTGAGCATGAACTTATTAACTGCTGTCCCTGGCACTTTGTGTGGGAAAGGGGGTAAATCTGTATCATAGGCTCTAAACAAGTGGTGTAACCAACACAATCAGTTTGACCGCGCCTGGAGGGGCATGTCCCAGATCCCTAAACAAACACTCCTCTCACCCGTGTCTATTCTACCATTAACATTATATATAAGGAGCAAAAGGGTGAACATTTTTATTTATTTCACTCACTTGTATATCGCGGATATATTCTGCAGCACTTTACAGACATTATTAGATAGAGGGAGAGGGCTGAAATCTGAAGGCCTCTCACTGCAAGTAATAGGATGTCAGAAAAATCACTTACAGTGCAATGCAGAAGTATTGCAGTATATGCTTGTAACAGCGGCTGCAGTCCGGGACACTCTGTTCGTATAAGTGATATTGCTTCTGAGGATTCCGCTCCACAGCTTCTATTCAGCTCTGGACACAGTCTGAGTTCGGCTGGTGTCATGTTACCCTGCTCTAGGGGCGGCACGCCTTACCCCAGGGCAGGCTGGGTTAGGTCAGGTGACTTCGCTGACCAACCCTGGCTCTCCTGCAGGTATTTAAGTGGTTCAGCCCCTTTCCCAGATGCCTCAGTGTTAAGGTCCTTGTCTTTTGCTAAAGAGCCTGACAACAACTGGCTCCTGACTTGTACTTTGTTTCTGGACTTCGCTTATCGTCTGATCCCTGCCTGTTTGATTCATCTCTCGTGTTGCCGACCTGGATTGCCTGACCTTCTATTGTTCCACCTGCCCTGATCCTCTGCCTGTCTGACTTCGTCTCTACCTTATCCTTCGGACCTGCATTGTCGCTCCTGGTAACGCCTCTGCTACCTGACTACGCTTGTACTTGCGGTACTCACCCAGGTATCCTCTGGTCTGCCTGAACCAGCTGCCACTGACTTGGTTTACGCCCTGGAGTAGCCCCTGGCAACTATCCTAATGGCTCAAGCCTATCCTCACCACCAGAAGCTCTAGTGAAGACCAGGTAGTTGCTTGGACATGCCCCTCCAGAGTATAGCCGGTCAGTGGTACAGTGGGTTCAAATCCGCTGATCCGTGACAATGCTACAAGCACCCAAATGATTGCAAGTTTAAATCCCCTAGGGGGGCTGAAAGAAAAGGAAAAAAATTATTACGTTTACAAAAATATTTAAAAAAATCAACTGTATTAAAAATTTTAAACCCATTTATCATATTTAAAAATGAAAACGAAATATAATCAGTGTGGTCCCATGCAAAAATGTCCAAAATATTAAAATATGTTTCTTAGCATTCGCGGTGCTGTAAAACTCATTGCCAGAATTCACAGACCATATGCATAGAAAGCAACAGAGGGATATATAAACACTATCAGTCCCAGCCGTTTAGAGACAAATCGAAAGATTTATTTAGGGCCTTCTAGGTGACATCCTAGGGTATAGCCACCGGGGTGGATGCTCCACTTTAAGGCAGGGGTAGCCTCGGGACCAGTATAGGGATTGTTGTCTTTTCCCAACTCCACTTGTCGATATGGCCTCCCTATGGATGTAACTCAGTATCAAATAACCATGAGTTAAAAACAGGATATTTAATTGCCAATTTATTTATCACCATTTCATCATAGTCACCTACATAGGAGGGCCTATGACAGTCACACATTTGGTTGTGGATACTTGATGATTTGTGCATTTCATCTTATTACTATTTGTGTTTTGAATGGGGATTTTATATATACAGGTTTATATATACTGTATATATATACAGTACAGACCAAAAGTTTGGACACACCTTCTCATTCAAAGAGTTTTCTTTATTTTCATGACTATGAAAATTGTAGATTCACACTAAAGGCATCAAAACTATGAATTATCAAATGTGGAATTATATACTTTTCAAAAAAATGCGAAACAACTGAAAATATGTCATATTCTAGGTTCTTCAAAGTAGCCACCTTTTGCTTTGATTACTGCTTTGCACACTCTTGGCATTCTCTTGATGAGCTTCAAGAGGTAGTCACCTGAAATAGTTTTCACTTCATATGTGTGCCCTGTCTGGTTTAATAAGTGGGATTTCTTGCCTTATAAATGGGGTTGGGACCATCAGTCAGCTGATAGCCCTACTGAATAGACTGTTAGAATTTGTATTATGGCAAGAAAAAAGCAGCTAAGTAAAGAAAATCGAGTGACCATCATTACTTTAAGAAATGAAGGTCAGTCAGTCTGAATAATTGGGAAAACTTTGAAAGTATCCCCAAGTGCAGTCACAAAAACCATCAAGCGCTACAAAGAAACTGGCTCACATGCGGACCGCCCCAGGAAAGGAAGACCAAGAGTCACCTCTGCTGCAGAGGATAAGTTCATCCGAGTCACCAGCCTCAGAATTCGCAGGTTAACAGCAGCTCAAATTAGAGACCAGGTCAATGCCACACAGAGTTCTAGCAGCAGACACATCTCTAAAACAACTGTTAAGAGGAGACTGTGTGAATCAGGTCTTCATGGTAGAATATCTGCTAGGAAAACACTGCTAAGGACAGGCAACAAGCAGAACAGACTTGTTTGGGCTAAAGAACACAAGGAATGGACATTAGACCAGTGGAAATCTGTGCTTTGGTTTGATGAGTCCAAATTTGAGATCTTTGGTTCCAACCACCATGTCTTTGTGCGACGCAGAAAAGGTGAACGGATGGACTCTACATGCCTGGTTCCCACCGTGAAGCATGGAGGAGGAGGTGTGATGGTGTGGGGGTGCTTTGCTCGTGACACTGTTGGGGATTTATTCAAAATTGAAGGCATACTGAACCAGCATGGCTACCACAGCATTTTGCAGCGGCATGCTATTCCATCCGGTTTGCGTTTAGTTGGACCATCATTTATTTTTCAACAGGACAATAACCTCAAACACACCTCCAGGCTGTGTAAGGGCTATTTGACCATGAAGGAGAGTGATGGGGTGCTGCACCAGATGACCTGGCCTCCACAGTCACCGGACCTGAACCCAATCGAGATGGTTTGGGGTGAGCTGGACCGCAGAATGAAGGCGAAAGGGCCAACAAGTGCTAAGCATCTCTGGGAACTCCTTCAAGACTGTTGGAAGACCATTTCAGGTGACTACCTCTTGAAGCTCATCAAGAGAATGCCAAGAGTGTGCAAAGCAGTAATCAAAGCAAAAGGTGGCTACTTTGAAGAACCTAGAATATGACATATTTTCAGTTGTTTTACACTTTTTTGTTATGTATATAATTTCACATGTGTTAATTCATAGTTTTGATGCCTTCAGCGTGAATCTACAATTTTCATAGTCATGAAAATAAAGAAAACTCTTTGAATGATAAGATGTGTCCAAACTTTTGGTCTGTACTGTATATATATATATATATATATATATATATATATATATATTTTAATAAATGTTATATTTAAGAGGGTCTTTTCTTTTCAGTGATAGCCATTGTTTTTTTTTATAACCTTACAAAAATGATCTAAAATTTGTATGTACTGAAAAATGGTACCAAAACAAGCTCTGTCACAGCCTCATCAATGGAAAAAATAAAAAAGTTTATTTTAAATACTAAAACATAACAACATTTATATAAATCTTTAATACTGTAAAAAAAGGCAGAATTATATATTTTTTTAATATTACACCCAAAAATATTTTACAGTTTCTCAATAGCACAACTCATCTACCAAAAACAAGCTCTCATATTACTATAAGAAAAATAAACTATGGTTCTTAGTAAGCAAGTGAAAGGAAAAAATAAAATTTCACATCAGAATATGCTTGGCCTTTAAAGAGGTATCCATGATTTTGATATTGATGGCCTTTAGGGATGAGCGAATCGACTTCGGATGAAACATCCAAAGTCTATTTGCATAAAACTTCGTTCCAATACTGTATGGAGCAGGATCTCTGTACAGTATTAGAATGTACAGGTCCTTCTAAAAAAAATTAGCATATTGTGATAAAGTTCATTATTTTCTGTAATGTACTGATAAACATTAGACTTTCATATATTTTAGATTCATTACACACCAACTGAAGTAGTTTAAGCCTTTTATTGTTTTAATATTGATGATTTTGGCATATAGCTCATGAAAACCCAAAATTCCTATCTAAAAAAATTAGCATATCATGAAAAGGTTCTCTAAACGAGCTATTAACCTAATCATCTGAATCCGCTAATTAACTCTAAACACCTGCAAAAGAACCAGCCTGGTTCATTACTCAAAACCGCAATCATGGGTAAGACTGCCGACCTGACTGCTGTCCAGAAGGCCATCATTGACACCCTCAAGCAAGAGGGTAAGACACAGAAAGAAATTTCTGAACGAATAGGCTGTTCCCAGAGTGCTGTATCAAGGCACCTCAGTGGAAAGTCTGTGGGAAGGAAAAAGTGTGGCAGAAAACGCTGCACAACGAGAAGAGGTGACCGGACCCTGAGGAAGATTGTGGAGAAGGACAGATTCCAGACCTTGGGGGACCTGCGGAAGCAGTGGACTGAGTCTGGAGTAGAAACATCCAGAGCCACCGTGTACAGGCGTGTGCAGGAAATGGGCTACAGGTGCCGCATTCCCCAGGTCAAGCCACTTTTGAACCAGAAACAGCGGCAGAAGAGCCTGACCTGGGCTACAGAGAAGCAGCACTGGACTGTTGCTCAGTGGTCCAAAGTACTTTTTTCGGATGAAAGCAAATTTTGCATGTCATTCGGAAATCAAGGTGCCAGAGTCTGGAGGAAGACTGGGGAGAGGGAAATGCCAAAATGCCTGAAGTCCAGTGTCAAGTACCCACAGTCAGTGATGGTCTGGGGTGCCATGTCAGCTGCTGGTGTTGGTCCACTGTGTTTTATCAAGGGCAGGGTCAATGCAGCTAGCTATCAGGAGATTTTGGAGCACTTCATGCTTCCATCTGCTGAAAAGCTTTATGGAGATGAAGATTTCATTTTTCAGCACGACCTGGCACCTGCTCACAGTGCCAAAACCACTGGTAAATGGTTTACTGACTATGGTATTACTGTGCTCAATTGGCCTGCCAACTCTCCTGACCTGAACCCCATAGAGAATCTGTGGGATATTGGGAAGAGAAAGTTGAGAGACGCAAGACCCAACACTCTGGATGAGCTTAAGGCCGCTATCGAAGAATCCTGGGCCTCCATAACACTTCAGCAGTGCCACAGGCTGATTGCCTCCATGCCACGCCGCATTGAAGCAGTCATTTCTGCAAAAGGATTCCCGACCAAGTATTGACTGCATAACTGAACATAATTATTTGAAGGTTGACTTTTTTTGTATTAAAAACACTTTTCTTTTATTGGTCGGATGAAATATGCTAATTTTTTGAGATAGGAAATTTGGGTTTTCATGAGCTGTATGCCAAAATCATCAATATTAAAACAATAAAAGGCTTGAACTACTTCAGTTGGTGTGTAATGAATCTAAAATATATGAAAGTCTAATGTTTATCAGTACATTACAGAAAATAATGAACTTTATCACAATATGCTAATTTTTTTAGAAGGACCTGTATTGGCTCCGATGAGCCGAAGTTATTGCTTCGCGGAGTCTCGCGAGACTTCGGGTAATAACTTCATAAATTAATTTGTACTGTAAAAAAACATTTCCCAAACTCGGTTCCAAGTGGTACCAATATCAGATCAGTGGGGGTACGATACTTCACTATTCAGCTGCTCCAAATTAGCACCGATTCCGGAACTACACAGCTCCATCCATTGTTCAATGGACCGATCTGGTAACTGCAAAACTGCTTGCATGCTTCAGTAACCAGTGCACTACACGATGGGCAAAGTAAGGGATTAAAGAATATCAATTTGGGATTTCCTGTCTCTTTGCATGAGCTGTATGTTAAGACATGAATGTAATTTTGAATATAATTTTACAAAAATGCATCAGGAAATAGACAGAAGTCTGATTTATCCTGCCAAGAATCTTCACTCAATTTCTAAATGGCACATCATGAGCAAAGTGTTGCCTGACACTGAAAACAATATAGTTTGTAGATAGTCCTTCCATGTCAGATCTTCTGCATAAACCTGGAGTGGTATTCTTCACACCGCAGTGAAGAGGAAGAGCAACTATCCAATCCAAGTCACTATCTTTGGCCTTTCTCTTTTAGGAGGATACTCTGCAAACTTAGATAATCACCCACCCTTGCTCAAGTGCTCACATGATCATTCTTACAGCAGATTTACCTGGGATAAGTTTTCAGGTAAGTTGTTGAAGTCCAGCTGGAAAGTGTTTCCCACCAAGGGTAGGGGTAATGGTCCTGGAGGGTAGTTATGTCCTTTTCTGTTCTTCACCAAGTGAATTAGTAGACAAACCATGGCAACAGCAAGCCCTATACAAGTAGCATTCCCAAAACTCAGCAGGGATGATGGGACAGACAGAAGCTCCATGTTCAAGTGTGGCCTCAGCTCTGGTATTGTGCTGGTCTTTTTTATAGAGCTTGATATTAACGCTCATGTAAGGTAACACTGCACTAACTCCAGGATGGCCCAGTTCTAATTACTTCTTTGTAAACTATGCTCCTTTATTGCGCCCCCGCGTTTTATCAGATAAACTGTGACGTATACAGACTACAGAAGCAAAGTTCTTCCTTTCTGGCTATGCTCCCAGAAACCTAGTCCCAGCCCTTTCCAGCTGGATCACATTACTCATTCATATTGCTAGTGAACATAAAATCCCTAGAAGACTATTAATCAAACGACAAAGCAACAATAAACTGAGTGACAACCCTACAAGATGTATTCTCAGCTTTTAAACACAGTCTGTATACAACACTATTAGGAAGTGCACATATTATGGTCAAAGACAGGGCCATATTTCCCATTAGGCAAGATAAGACCATGCTAACATTAGGGTTGCGTCGGGTATTGAATTATCGATACCCAATCAATACTTTTGTACCGTTATCAATTCGATACTTGGATTTGCCATTGTCACAGGTGGTGTTGCAGAAAGCTGGAACTTATAACTAAACATCCGACTGGCTTGATCCCAAACTAAGGAGCATACGGGTGAGCCCTATAAAACCCCTAGAGCTCTCCCTGACTGCTATGCTCATGCAAAGGTCTTTATGGTAGATGATTGCATGCCCACGTACCTAATACTGTGTGACACCTGAAAACCCTATAATAGTGAGGGGACACAACCACCGGCTCCCTGCACTTAATACAGACGGAGTCAGGGTCACCTAGAATCAAGCCAGCAAGGAAACACAAATACAGGAAAAAGACTTATCTGAGGAATCAGCAGTAGCAGCCTCCAGCAGTGAACAACTCATCCAGGAAGTAGTATAAACCGCAAAATGAGGCAGTATGGGAGGGAATATAAAGGGAGACAATTAGTGCAAATAGGTGACAGCTGGGAGAAGGAAAGGAGATGAAGAAAGTGAAACCAAAACAAAGAACGTCATGCAAGAGGTAGAGAAGAACGTCTAACAGACCTTCTCACAGAACTGGCAGTGACAGTACCCCTCCCTCTATGGGTGGACTCCGGACACTCAGAGCCCACCTTCTCAGGATGAGACCTATGGAAAGCCCTAATGAGACAAGTGGCCTTAATGTCCGCCACTGGGACCCACATCCTCTCCTCAGGACCATAACCATCCCAATGAACGAGGTACTGGAGAGAACAGCGGATAATGCGAGAATCCACAATCCTAGAGACCTGAAATCCAAGATTACCATCAACAACAATCGGAGGAGGAGGCAAAGAGGAGGGTACAGTGGGTTGGACATAAGGTTTTAATAGGGACTTGTGAAAAACATTATGGATCTTCCAAGTCTGAGGAAGATCAAGACGGAAGGCAACGGGATTGATGACGGACAAGATATTGTAAGGCCCAATAAACTTAGGACCCAACTTCCAGGAGTGAACTTTCAGTTTGATATTCTTTGTAGACAACCACACCAGATCACCCACATTCAGGTCCGGACCAGGCACACGTCTCTTATCCGCCACACGCTTATATCTCTCACTCATCATCTTCAGATTACCCTGAATCTTTTGCCAAATAAATGACAAAGATGAGGAAAATCTCTCCTCATCAGGTAAACCAGAAGACCCCTCTCCAGAGAATGTCCCAAACTGCGGATTAAACCCATACGCACCAAAAAATTGTGACTTATCAGAGGACTCCTGGCGACAGTTATTTAAAGCAAACTCAGCAAGGGACAAAAAAGAACACCAATTCTCCTGATTTTCCACCACAAAACAGTGCAGATATGTCTCCAGATTCTGATTGACGTGTTCGGTCTGACCATTTGACTGCGGGTGAAAAGCAGAAGAGAACGACAACCGAACCCCCAAGCGAGAACAGAAGGCCTTCCAGAATCTGAAAACAAATTGCGTGCCCCTATCAGAAACGATATTTGAAGGAATGCCATGCAATTTAACAACTTGATCAACAAATGCTTGCACCAGCGTCTAAGCATTGGGTAACCCAGGAAAGGGAATTAAATGCGCCATTTTGATAAAAACTACTACCAGAATCACAGTCTTCCCCGAGGAACGAGGCAGGTCCGTAATGAAGTCCATGAACAGATGCGTCCAAGGACAGGAAGGAATGGGTAACGGGAGGAGAGAACCCGATGGCCATGAACGAGGGACCTTGGCATGAACGCAGGTCTCGCAGGCTGCCACAAAACCCTCAACCGTCTTACAAAGAGCCAGCCACCAGAATCTCTGAGCAATGAGATGCACTGTGGCTCTAATCCCCGGGTGCCCAGCAAGGACAGTATCGTGGTGCTCCTTAAAAAACTTGTGTCGTAAAGCGAGAGGCACAAACAACCTCCCAGGGGGACAAAGATCAGGAGCCTCTGCCTGGGCTGCCTGAACCTCTGCCTCCAAATCAGGATAAAGAGCAGAGACGACCACCCCTTCAGCCAAAATGGGACCCGGGTCTTCAAAGTTCCCCCCTCCCGGAAAACAACGTGACAGGGCATCCGCCTTCACATTTTTAACCCCAGGGCGGAAGGTAACAACAAAATTAAACCTAGAAAAGAACAAAGACCATCTGGCCTGTCTCGGGTTCAGACGCTTGGCCGATTCCAAGTAGGCCAGATTCTTATGGTCTGTAAACACGGTAATAGGGTGTCTGGCTCCCTCTAACCAATGGCGCCATTCCTCAAAAGCTAATTTGATGGCCAACAACTCCCTATCTCCCACATCGTAATTTCTCTCTGCAGAGGAGAGTTTCCTTGAGAAAAAGGCACACAGTCGCCATTTGGCAGGAGAGGGACCCTGAGATAAGACCGCACCCACACCCACCTCAGAAGCATCCACCTCAACAATAAAAGGTAGAGAGACATCAGGTTGTACCAAAATGGGAGCGGAAGCAAAACTCTTTGATACTAGAAAAGGCTTTAAGTGCATCTACCGACCACAAAGAAAAATCTACCCCCTTTTTAGTCATATCAGTGAGTGGCTTAACAATAGAGGAATAATTCAAAATGAACTTTCTGTAATATTTGGCAAAACCCAAAAACTGCATCAGCGCCTTCTGATTCTCAGGAAGCTCCCAATCAAGCACAGCGCTGACCTTCTCAGGGTCCATGCGAAAACCAGAAGCGGAGAGAAGAAAAGCAAGAAATTGAATCTCTGGAACCGCAAACACACATTTTTCCAGTTTAGCGTACAATTTATTCTCCCGCAGAATCAGCAAGACCTGACGTAGGTGGTCTCAATGAGTCTTGAAATCAGGAGAAAAAATCAAAATGTCATCTAGATCAGTGTTTCCCAACCAGTGTGCCTCCAGCTGTTGCAAAACTACAACTCCCAGCATGCCTGGACAGCCTTTGGCTGTGCGGGCATGCTAGGAGTTGTAGTTTTGCAACAGCTGGAGGCACACTGGTTGGGAAACACTGATCTAGATACACCAGTACAAATTTCCCCATTAAATGATAAAAAATGCTGTTCACAAAATGTTGGAAGACGGCCAGAGCATTTATCAAACCAAAGGGCATAACCAAATCTCGAAATGACCCTCAGGGGTATTGAAGGCCGTCTTCTATTCGTCCCCTTCCCTGACTAGGTTGTATGCCCCTCTTAAATCCAACTTAGAAAAAACCTTAGCCCCAACAATCTGGTTAAATAGGTCTGGGATCAGAGGAAGCGGATATGGGTCACGAATCGTGATACGGTTCAGCTCCCTGAAATCCAGACAAGGTCTTAAAGAACCATCTTTTTTCTTAACAAAAAAAAACCCAGCGGCAACAGGTGACTTCGAGGGTCGGATGTGTCCCTTTCTCAGGCTCTCAGAGATATAAGTATGCATAGCGACTCTTTCTGGTTGGGAGAAATTGTATAAACGTGATTTTGGCAGCTTGGCGCCTGGGATGAGATTAATAGGGCAGTCATACTCCCGGTGAGGGGGCAACTCCTGGACACCACTCTCGGAAAACACATCTGAAAATTCAGAGAGAAAAGATGGCACAGTCTTGGTAGAAACCTCTGAAAGAGACGCCGTGAGGCAATTCTCTCAGCAAAACTCACTCGAACGATTTATTTGCCTTGCTTGCCAATCAATGGTGGGGTTATATTTAGTGAGCCAGGGTAGCCCCAACACTAGAGGAGTAGGCAATCCGCTTAAGACGAAACATGACATATCCTCAACATGAGCGTCACCCACAGTCAAACGGATATTGTGAACTATGCACTTTAACAATCTTTGAGAAAGTGGAGCGGAATCGATAGCAAAAACAGGTATATCCTTTTCCAAAGTGCATACCTGTAAACCATGCGTTATTGCAAATTGATTATCAATGAGATTGACAGCTGCTCCACTATCTACAAAAATCTCACAAACAATGTTCTTGCTGTCTAGCGCCACCCTGGCAGGTAGGAGAAAACGGGAAAAACAAGTAAAGGGCAAACCTTTAATTTCCGCATCAACCTTGCCAATAGTAGCAAATGGAAAGTTTGTAGAGGGTTTCTTTCTTTTTCTTTTTCTTTTATTACCCTCAGAAAACTCCATGAATCTCCTAGAGGGGCAAACATTAGCCAAATGATGTATACCCCCACAACAGAAACAAACCCTCCTCTGAGAGCTGAATCCTCTACTATCAGAGGCAAGCAAACCCAGCTGCATGGCCTCCTCCTCAGAGGGGATTGAGAGAGACTGAGACCCCTGCGCACTGAAAGAGACAGCCCCATTGTCCTTGGACTGAATATGACAGGAAGGAGTAGTCTCCTCTCTCTCTAAGATGCCTGTCAATATGAACAGCTAGAGACATGGCAGATTCTAACAAGGCTGGTCTCTCATGAAAAGCAAATGCATCTTTCAATCTTTCTGCAAGACCAAGGCAAAATTGACTTCGGAGTGCAGCATCATTCCAACCAGTATCAGCTGCCCATCTCCGTAATTCAGAACAATATATCTCTGCGGACTGTTTACCCTGGCATAAAAGACGTAGTTTAGATTCAGCCAGAGCAATACGATCCGGGTCATCATATATCTGCCCCAGAAATATAAAATAGTAGGGCACACCAACACTTGGATTACACACGGAGAGTTTTGATATAACAATATATATTTATTGTAACACATAAAACTATCTATTCCGACATATTATAATGCATAGCTAAAATCTATAAAATACATAGTAACAGTAGATATATAAAAATATAAAAATATAATATAAAATAAAAATAAAAATTCCCTATATTTGACCAATGGGTCAGAGTCTTTTGAAACAAATGATAATTGATAAAGTGCTTCACATGCTCGGCGTAATGTATTGTTGCTGCAGAGTCAGTATGATGATAAATTCACTATTAGTAATAGAATATATAGATCGCAGTTGTTTTACTCACTGTTTAAGCACTGCCGATTTGATTGTAACACTGGTGGCGTCCCACGAGTGATACTAATCTCTATAAGTTGCGGTGTAATAGGAATTTCCACCGAGTCTATGTGAATATCAGGTCTGGGATCTTCAGTGATGTGTAAAGCTGTGCTGTCATAGAGGCCGCTCAATGGTATCTTTATGCTGCGCTATTTCTTTGTATCACGCAAGCTATAGAGTCACCAGGTGCGCTTCTCATAGATTGCCGACAGGTATCCAGCTTTCCTTTAAGAAGGTATATTCTCACCGATCCCTTAGCTGTTGGTTCCTTTTCTTTAAGCGCTTAAATCTTCTGATTCTGTGTCTTATTCCATGGGATTTACCATACGCGTTTCAGAGTGCTCCGACTCCTTCCTCAGTGGCTAGACCTCTGGCTGTAGCCACTGAGGAAGGAGTCGGAGCACTCTGAAACGCGTATGGTAAATCCCATGGAATAAGACACAGAATCAGAAGATTATATCAAAACTCTCCGTGTGTAATCCAAGTGTTGGTGTGCCCTACTATTTTATATTTCGTGTCATAAATTTTAGAGGAGTGGGTGAATCCTCTTGTAGGAGCACCCATACCATTTTTGACTAGTAGGTGAGCCCTCTCTAACCTATACTTTTTGAATATATCTGCCCCAGGGCTACAAAAAATTCATCCACCGATCGGAGGGGCCGTGCCCCCACCGGCAGCGAAAAGGCCCAAGACTGAGCGTTATCCCTGAGCAGCGAGATCATGATCCACACCCTCTGCTCCTCATCACCAGAGGAATGGGGAAGTAGGCGAAAATGGAGTTTGCAAGCCTCTCTAAAGCGAACAAAATTCTCACTACCCCCGGAGAACGTATCCAGAAGCGAGATCTTAGGCTCGAAACAAACGCCATGAACGCCAGCAGAACCGGTCACCTGAAACTGAGACACAGTTTTACGGAGATCTGCTACCTCCAGCGAAAGACCTTGCATGCGGTCAATCAAGGCTGAAACCGGATCCATGCTTAAGACGGTTATGGCGGTTTATAAGATGTTGGTTGCAGAAAGGTGTTGTTGCAGAAAGCCGGATACATCCAACTGGCTTGATCCCAAACTAAGGAGCATATGGGTGAGCCCTATAAAACCCCTAGAGCTCTCCCTGACTGCTATGCCCATGCAAAGGTCTTTATGGTAGACGATTGCATGCCCACGTACCTAATACTGTGTGACACCTGAAAACCCTATAATAGTGAGGGGACACGACCACCGGCTCCCTGCACTTAATACAGACAGAGTCAGGGTCACCTAGAATGAATGATTAAATGTCAGAGAGGACTCATCTGCTAATCAAGAATGGTCTGGGTGCACCTACAAAAGAAGATTCACCCAATCTTCTGAAAATAGTTATAATTGAAAGTAAAAATAGTAGGGCACACCTTCACTCAGTTACACATAGAGAGTTTGTAAAACAATATGTTTATTCAAGGCTAATTGTTGCATATAACACATATTTAAAATACATGTAGAATACTTATAAAATGATCATGAAAAATAAAAAAGCATAAAAACCTAATACATTATAGTTTTGACAATCCTCTATACTTTTTTCAGTGCTTTAAATCTATATACATAGATAAATGAATAAAATCGTATTGTCCCTCTGGTAGGTTCACTAACCTGCCTGATGTCCCAGTCAAATAATGTTCGGATAATAGGACAGTTAGATATTCGAATAATCACATGTGGTCCCTGATATAATCCCTTGTATTGCTGAGTTTTTTGTTTGCTTTATATATTTTTAATATAATGTCATCAGTTATTGCTGCCTGCTTATGCAATCATTTGGTATTGCTTTTACTCACTGTTTAGTTGAGTTGTACCGATCTTTGTTGCGTCTTCTCATGGCGTCCCACGTGTAGTGAAGTTATTTGTAGGCAGCAGTCTGGTCTTCAAGCAGCTTATCGGAGGCTTGTCTGTAAAGCTTGGGATCCTCGGTAATCGTTGATAGGCGTGCCGTACTAGTGATTTACCTGACGTTATTCCTGCACATATGGTTACTTTAACGCAAGGTCAGGTCTCACTAGAGAATGTCAATTTTTCGGCTTTTCCTTTACGGATTTAGTTACCGATCCCTCTCCTGTTGCTTGGCTTAAAGCGATTCAATATTCTGGTCCCGTACTTTATTTCATGGGGTTGCTGATCACCATACGCATTTCGGAGTGAACTAAGACTCCTTCCTCAGTGGGGTCGCCCCTTTCGGGGCGGGTGCTCTGCTTGTAGGCAGGGATAGCCGCCAGGAACAATCTAGGGAATAAGATCTTCCCCACCCCATGCCAATGGCTGCAGACCCGCAGACAACCTGGTGATGTGTAACCGTGAGTCCCTCATAACCATGAGATTGTCTGTTTACAAGTAACCGTGAGTTTTTACCAAACAACTGCTGGTTATTGTGTATATATCTATAGGACTTATCAGATATACAGATGTGAGGCTGGTTGCCCTTCCGCTGCTGTAATGGTATCTTGTTTAATGTACTGATATTGTACAGTATCTTCAGTACACACATCGGGATATAGGTCATCATACCTACCTTTATTAGATATAAGCTTGGGGGTTTCTAATTTTATTTATATATCAATAAAAGTTAATTTCTAGGGGTTTGTTTGTTCAGTGATAGCCTTGGTTACTTGTGTCCAATCTTGTTTGGTTACTCATGTTCATATGTTATTTCTAGCATTGCAACTCACGCCTATTCAAGAGAAGGAGACTGAACTGTAATAAATAAAAAAAATCAAGTTTTCACCATCAATCTGCACTCAATACTAGTGTTGAGGGAAACAAAGTGAAACAAATTCGAAAATATTTACCACGAATCCGAAATTCCTTGCGCTACGAGGTAACAAATATTTTTTTTCCGCTAAAATGGCACTTACATGTGTTACAAAGTAAAAGTAAGAAGCCCGGGAACACGATATGACCCATATGACAATATGACCTGCCGTGCAGCCAGCCAATCAGCCATTCTCTATGATGTCACAGCCCTATAAAAGACTCATCCTGCCCAGTCTCTGGCATTTTACTGTGAGCTGAGCATAGGGACTGACATGGCAAGTGCTAGGGACAGTGGTTAACAAGTGCAGGCTCACTGTAATCGCTCTGTTCATCTGCTTAATCTGTTAATATTAATCTGTTCTGTCATACATAGACATACTGTGCATCAGACTCAGTATCAACAGGCGGTCTAATATATAGGTGCGTTTACCTAGATCATCTGCTTATCTATTTATACTAAATCTGTTCTGTTACACAAATACTTACTGTGCATCAGACTCATTGTCAACAGGCGGTCTAATATATAGGCCCATTTACCTAGTTTACCTACTCTGCTTTTAATAATTAATCTGTTCAATTATACATAGACTTAGTGTGCATCAGACTCAGTCTCAACAGGCGGTCTAATATATCGCCGCATTTACCTAGATCATCTGCTGGGCCATTTATACTTAATCTGTTCGGCTAACATAGACTTACTGTGCATCAGACTTATTGTCAACAGGCGGTCTAATATATCGGCGCCTTTACCTAGATCATCTGCTGCGTCATTTATACTTATTCTGTTAGATTACTGATTCAGTTACTGTACACTATGGCCAACAGACAGTTGCCTGGTCCCTTAAAAGGATCAGGCAGTGGCAAAATTTTAGCTGTAGCCGGCACAAGTAGCAGCAGAAGAAGGGGTGGTGGTAGCAGCAGCAGGAGCAACAGGCAAAAGCCTCCACTGTCATCCTCAGGTCGTGTTTTGACCAACAATCCAGCTGTACTGGAATGGTTGACTCACTCTTCAACATGATCTCAGGTGACAATAGATACACAGCCAGGAATTGGTGGGTTCTTCTGACACCACACTTAGTTGGCATGACCCAGGAACAACCTGTGTGCTCTTACCTATGCTGCAATTGCCTCCTTCTTTTGCTGCTTCTTCTGCTCGGGAAATAATTCATGCTGCAAACTCTGCTCTGTGTTTCAGCTAGGACGCACTTAGTGATGACAGTCAGCAGCTACTGGCAAGCACAGACTTCGAGGAGAGGTCTGCTGCGTCCTCCCTTATGCACGCAACTAGCAATGATGACAGTTGGATGGGAACACGTTTACGAGCAGTCAGGGACGTGGCCATGAGACTGGTGAGGGTGACATAAGTGAATAACAGACAGTAGTGGATGATGTGGGAGCCGATCACATGTAGGAGCCGGGTAAAGAGGGGGCTTCATCATCAGCAGGTGAGGGTGGCAGTGGGTCCATGAGACAATAGCAGGATGGAAGCAGTGGAAGATCTGGAGCCCAACACACCCGGGGTAGACCGTCTGCTCCTCAGGAGCCTACCTGTCAGGAAACAACTAGCGGTGCACGGGTTCATAAAGGCAGCGGCAGAAAGTCAGCATGAGTGGTGGGGCTAAAATGCCATACTCGGTAGGATGGAAATTTTTTATCAAGTCGCTGGAGGACGTTAGCATGGCAGTATGCAGGATATGTGGGCAGAAAGTAAAGCACAGTCATAGTATTATTGTTTGCAGCACGGCCCTGCATCAACACATGGAGAGTCACCATATAGTGGCCTGGGAAAACCGTGACATTAATGTAGTGGTACTGCCTGATGCAGCAACTGCTGCATCTCCCAGCAGTCAGCATGCCTTCTCCAGCAGTCAGGGCTCCTCAACCTCAGCAGAATGAAGCTGTTGTTTCCTCCCTTCGTCTATTGCTCCTTATGCTCCTCTTTCTACTCCTCGACATGAGTTTCGCCAGCAATAGATCACCGAGGCAATGGCAGAGAGACAAGAGTATGCGTGCACTCATCCAACGGAGCAAAAGCTGAACATGCACCTGGCCCTTTCTATATTGTGGACTCACCCAAGGTGGAGAGTCCAAAGCCATCATTACTTCTCTAAAAAAGCTGTACCAGCCCTGCACACGTATGTTGAGCAGAAGGTGGGCCAGTCATTGAGCCTTTTGGTGTCTGGTACAGTTTATGCCAGCCTGGATGAACAAAGTCACACCAGGGAGGAACTACTCCAAGTTGTCATCAACCAAGAAATGGAATCCTGGCTGTCTCCTCACCAACTGTAAATAGGAACCATGATCACCGATTATGGGATTAACATTCTGTCTGCCCTGTGTCAGGGAGGACTGACCCATGCACCCTGCATGGCGCACATCTTCTGAAGTCTTCTACCCAACTGCATGATGTCTTGAAAATGTTGAGACAACTGTGCATACACTTCAGCCACTCTTACCGTGCAAAACACACCCTCCTTGAGCTGCAAAGGAAGAATTGTGTTCCCCTACATTGCCTCATATACAACGTTTCCACACATTGGAACTCCACTGTCCACATGTTGGACTGACTGTATGAGCAGAGGTAACCTGTGACCGATTTCTTGATGATGCAGAAAGACAGGACTACTCCCCAGTGTAACTTTGACGTTAGACAGTGGTAGCTCATGCGTGACACCTGTCGTTTGCTCTAGGCCACTTTATTTTCAGTCACCAGGACTATGGGATGAATGTGTCACGGCCTTTGGTTTGCGCTGTGACACTGTTGCCACACTTGCAGTTGCCCACAGCAACGTGTTGCTGTGAGAGCATGCAGTGGCAGTGTCTCGGCCTTCTGGGGGATTGCCGTGATATGGTTGCCACGCATGCTGTTGCTGGTGGTAACGTGTGGTTGGTATGCTTGTGTGTGCACTTCCCCTTTAAGTGGCTTCCTTCCTCTGTCTGGTGTTGGAAGGGTTAGCTCCCTTCCTAGTGTTTTGTGAACACTGGGTTTATGTGTGTGTGGGTGTGGGTGTGGCTGCTTGGGCTATTTAGCCTCTGCTGGATGCCTGAAGCTCAGTGTTCCTCCAGCCTTGGTGTATGCTGGTGGTTCACTGTTCCTGGCTTTTGCCATCTGTCCAGTGAGGGCCACCCTTGTGGTCATCAATGTAATCCCGGTGTCTCCTTCCCTTCCTATACTTATTTGTTTGGAGTGGGTTATGTTCAGGGTGTTTGTATGTCTAGTTTGGTGTTACATGTCTGGTGGTGTTCGGTGTCCAGCATGTTTGCTACACATTCCCCTGTCTTACATTGTATCCTCCGGAAGGGGGTCTCTGGTTCCCTGGAGAGGGGACCAATTGTCCATACGCAGCTATGTCTGTCCTGGATACCTGTGTGGTTGTTGTATGTGCTGTGTCCTTAATGTGTGTGGACATCAGCACTTGTGCACGGGTTCCAGTTTGTGTGCCTGTGGCAGGTAAGTGTGTTGCATTTGTCGCTTACCTGCCAACTCTATATGCTGTATGTGTTCCCCTCTCCTTGCAGCCTGGCCTCAGATAGAGACTCCTGTTCCTCCATGACTGGAATGAACAGGTTGTCTCATCCCGGCTCCATGGTGAGGGATTACCAGGGCAACTCAGGGTCTCTAGGAATCCAGAGTATGAGCCGTCCTACCATCAGGGTCCGCTCATACGGTGAGGAGTCAGGGAGAGGATTAGAGACGCTGTAGGAGGTGACCTGCTCCCTTATTACTCCTTTTGGCCAGGCTGATACCCTTTTACCCTTTGACACCGCGCGGTGGGGGGTTTCCCCCACTCCCCACCGTGACAGAATGATGCCATTCCACTCCTTCACATCCTGGAGGGGATGCTGATAAATCTGACTGGTGAGGGGACAGAAGATGTGGCGCCTACATCTCATGGTCACCTGAGCCCTGTGGAGTTTAAACTGGCACAGGAGGAGGAGAACGAGGAGGAGGACATAAATGCCCAGAATTCTATACAGAACTAGGTGGTTTATGTGCTCAAGCTACAGGAGAGGAGCATGAGGAGCTAGAGGGTGATGACGATGACGACGAAGAGTCCCTTGAGTAAATGGCCTGATTGCATGCTGAGTTGCTTGCATAGTGACAGACACATCATCACCATTCGGAAGAGAAATGACTACTGACTCTCCACAATGTTAGCCCCTCACTACCTGTCCAAAATGGGGGCCTTTTTTACACCTTCTGAGAGGGATGAAAAACTCAACTACTATCAAGACATCCTTTGTAGTCAGTTGGACACTGCTTAGGCGCGCCATCATCCATCCTCACGAAGGTCTAACCAGAGGGACCCTCTGAGCTCACACTCCATTGCCATGACTGCTGCAGGGAGTGGGAGGGCAGAAGCAGCACTAACAGCAACTTAAAGGGTTTCTGTCATGAGAAAAATCGTTATGTAGCTGACTGACATTAGCGATGTGCTAATGTCAGCAGTACTTAACAGTATGCTTTATAACTCCCTGCCTGCCGCCGTTCCCTCAAAATAAAGACTTGTATAATATGCTAATGAGCCTCTAGGTGCTTGTGGGGCATTGCTGCAGCACCTAGAGGCTCCGTCTTCTCACCGTTTGGCATGCCCATGTACAGTTGATTGACGTCAGAGTTCTCCTCAGTGTCCCGTAAAATCCCGCACCTGCGCAATCCCATTTAGTATTCGGCGCAGGCGCGGGATTCACTGAGGAGAACTCGACCGTCAATCAACTGTACCGTCAATCAACTGTACCGTCAATCAACTGTACAATCTAGGTGCTGCAGCAACGCCCCACTAGCACCTAGAGGCTCATTAGCATATTATAAAAGTCTTTATTTTGAGGGAACAGCGGCAGGCAGGGAGTTATAAAGCATACTGTTATGCACTGCTGACATTAGCACATCTCTAATGTCAGTCAGCTACATAACGATTCTTCTCATGACAGATATCCTTTAAGTCTTGAGTCTCTAAGGAGCACTGTTCTTCATCTGCCTACTGAAGAAACCACCCAGTAGCAGCAGGACATGGAGCAGAATCTGAACCAGCATGTGGTGGCATACCTGGACTGCACCCTGGCACCCCAGATCCAAGAGCTCCCGGATTACTGGGCAGTCAAACTTCAATTGTGTCCGCAACTGGCCAAATTTGCTCTGGGAAAGCTTTCCTGCCTGGCTGATAGTGTGGCATCACAGCAGATGTGTGGCAGGTGGCATATTTACCCTAAAGAGAACTTGCCTTTCACCACAAAATGTTGAGAGATTAACCTTTATAAAGATGAATCAGGCATGGATCAACCAGGATTTCTAGGTGCCTGATACAACAGACTTAATCATTCTGGAAGTAATGATCTGAGTGTAGTGTGCTGCCACACCAGAACATTCTGACAAATGGCCCATTACATCTGCCCACTATTCTGATGGTTTTACCACGCTCATGCTACACTAATGCCTGCTGCCTCTACTGCCATCTACCACTAGCTTGTGCTGTTAATGCCACTGCTGTTGCGTCCCACCCCCTCCCCACTCGGTTCTGGGGTCACTATTGTGACTCTTCATGCTGTTGTCACCCTCATCAGTCTGTTACAGGACCACTAGTGTCCCTGTTTGGCCGTGTTGACATCACCGTTTATTTTTCTATTCTTCTGATCCATCAAAAATATTAAAAAATATATATAACAAAAAAAGAGTACTGTCGTTTCAGCATCTATAAGGCCTCTATCACACGGTAGGTATTTTGCATCAGGATTTGATCATGATTTGGAAGCCAAAAGCAGGAGTAGGTCAAAAACACAGAAGACATGCAAATATTTACATCACATGTTATCTCTGTTTTGGGCCCACTCCTGCTTTTGCCTGACCAATACTGATCAAATACCGATGCAAAAAACTGACCAAATCTTTTCCATCTGAATAAAACCGATTTCATATGTAAAAGGCCAAAACGAATGCAAATTGAGCATGAGGCCTCTATCACACGGTCAGAATTTTGAATAAGGATTTGATCTTGATTTGAAAGCAAAAGCAGGAGTGGGTCCAAAACATAGAAGACATGCAAATATTTCCATTGCGTTATCTCTGTTTTGGACCCATTTCTGTTTTTGCCTTACCAATACTGATCAAATAATGACCAAATACTGTCAGTTTGAAGGCAGAAGTTCAAACTACAGGATCCGCTTTTTTGGCCTGTTCTTCTAACGGATCAGAAGAATGGAGAAATGAACAGAGATGTGAACACAACCTTACTGCTGACACCCTCCCCACTGTCATGAAGCCACTATTTGGGCCACTGCATGGTTAAGTCCACACCGGTAAATTAGAGCTAATGCTAACATTGACCTGTAAGGCTGAGTTCACACTTCTGTTGTTTTATCAGTTATTTCCATCACTTATTGTGAGGCAAATTCAAGAGCCAAGCCGACTCTCGGATTAGGTATCATAAATAGATCTGTTTGTGGTTTTGACCTGCACCTGCTTTGGGATAACAATAACAGACAAAAAAAGTGAAGTGTGAACTAAGCCTAATAGTGAAGCACAGTCATTCTACAGCTAACAGAAGGGATTCAAAAGCATGTGTTGGCATGCACTGCCACAACATGGATTAAAAGAACCTTTAGTCATTAGGACACCTGCAGGGGCACATAGCTTTTTTTTTTTGCTTTACTGAAGGATGCTGCGTGTTTTTTTTTTTTGTTAGCTAGGAGTTGTGATGTGCACGTCCATATATGCGAACTGCCAGTAACTGTTTCGCTACCAGAAAGCTCTATAAGAATATCACATGATCTACCCTGTCAGATGAACACTGTAAAGAACAAATAATAAAAACTGTGCCAGAACAGCCATTTTTGGGTTACCTTATCTCACAAAAAGAGTAATATATATATATATATATATATATATATATATATACAGTACAGACCAAAAGTTTGGACACACCTTCTCATCCAAAGAGTTTTCTTTATTTTCATGACTATGAAAATTGTAGATTCACACTGAAGGCATCAAAACTATGAATTAACACATGTGGAATTATATACATAACAAAAAAAAAAAGAGTGGCCATCATTACTTAAGAAATGAAGGTCAGTCAGTCCGAAAAATTGGGAAAACTTTAAAATTGTCCCCAAGTGCAGTCACAAAAACCATCAAGCGCTACAAAGAAACTGGCTCACATGCGGACCGCCCCAGGAAAGGAAGACCAAGAGTCACCTCTGCTGCGGAGGATAAGTTCATCCGAGTCACCAGCCTCAGAAATCGCAGGTTAACAGCAGCTCAGATTAGAGACCAGGTCAATGCCACCTCAGAGTTCTAGCAGCAGACACATCTCTAGAACAACTGTTCTAGGAAACCACTGCTAAGGACAGGCAACAAGAAGAAGAGACTTGTTTGGGCTAAAGAACACAAGGAATGGACATTAGACCAGTGGAAATCTGTGCTTTGGTCTGATGAGTCCAAATTTGAGATCTTTGGTTCCAACCACCGTGTCTTTGTGCGATGCAGAAAAGTTGAACGGATGGACTCTACATGCCTGGTTCCCACCGTGAAGCATGGAGGAGGAGGAGGTGTGATGGTGTGGGGGTGCTTTGCTGGTGACACTGTTGGGGATTTATTCAAAATTGAAGGCATACTGAACCAGCATGGCTACCACAGCATCTTGTAGCGGCATGCTATTCCATTCGGTTTGCGTTTAGTTTTACCATCATTTATTTTTCAACAGGACAATGACCCCCAAACACACCTCCAGGCTGTGTAAGGGCTATTTGAACATGAAGGAGAGTGATGGGGTGCTGCGCCAGATGACCTGGCCTCCACAGTTACCGGACCTGAACCCAATCGAGATGGTTTGGGGTGAGCTGGACCGCAGAGTGAAGGCAAAAGGGCCAACAAGTGCTAAGCATCTCTGGGAACTCCTTCAAGACTGTTGGAAGACCATTTCAGGTGACTACCTCTTGAAGCTCATCAAGAGAATGCCAAGAGTGTGCAAAGCAGTAATGAAAGCAAAAGGTGGCTACTTTGAAGAACCTAGAATATGACATATTTTCAGTTGTTTCACACTTTTTTGTTATGTATATAATTCCAAATGTGTTAATTCATAGTTTTGATGCCTTCAGTGTGAATCTACAATTTTCATAGTCATGAAAGTAAAGAAAACTCTTTGAATGAGAAGGTGTATCCAAACTTTTGGTCTGTACTGTATATACACACACACAACGCGCAACAACTTCTAGAAATAGGCAGTAGTAACCCTAATAAGATATATATAGATATATATAAACAGTGGCAGCACATCAGGCCAAATGTACAGGTAAAACTCAAAAAATTAGAATATTGTGCAAAGTTCATTTATTTCAGTAATGCAACTTAAAAGGTGAAACTAACATATGAGACTCATTACATGCAAAGCGAGATATTTCAAGCCTTTATTTGTTATAATTTGGATGATTATGGTTTACAGCTTATGAAACCCCAAAATCTCGATTTTGAGGTACCCTTTGCTCAGGGGGTATGGATTAATTAGCTGACTAGAGTGTGACACTTTGAGCCTAGAATATTGAACTTTTTCACAAAATTCAAATTTTAAGCTGCATTAATGAAATTCCTTTTAATTTGCATTACTGAAATAAATGGACCTTTGCACAATATTCTAATTTTTCGAGTTTCACCTGTATATATGGAGGTGCAGGCCAATGGATCTGGCAACAAATCCAGGACAATATAAGAATTTTTTAAAAAATGGCAGCACTCTCACAAAAAATGAGTGAAAAGAAAAACACTTTATTCACCCCTGTGGTCGCAACTAGGGATAAGCGAACTTGTGTTTCAAGTTTGGTGTACAGGATTCAGGTTCGGGTTCTCTAAGAATTCTGTTATGGATTTCGCTACCACGCCCCATAACTTATGGTCCGTGGTAGCGGAATCCATAACAGAATTCTTAGATAACCCGAAACCCTGTACGCCAAACTTGAAAACACAAGTTCGCTCAACACTAGTCGCATCATTTTAGCTCATAGCTTGAAAAAAGGCTCGGTGAATAAGCTGAAAACATTGCAACCACAGGGGTGAATAGTGTTTGAGAGTGCTATAATTTTTTTCTATACATATATATATATATATATATATATATATATATATAGTCATTTTTAAAACTAGTGTAAAGTAGAACTGGCTTAGTTGCTCATAGCAACCAATCAGATTTCATATTTTATTTTTCACAGCTCCAATGGAAAATGAAAGGTAGAATCTGATTGGTTGCTATGGGCAACTAAGCCAGTTTTCCTTTGCACTAGTTTTGATAAATCTCCCCCCTGTGTGTCGTCACGCTGTACTAATCTGTGTGGGAAAAGAGACCGCTCACTGTGCAGACTGCACACAAATACTGTATTCAGAACAGAGTGCATGTAGTGAGAGCTGTCAGTAATGAGATCTATATCCTGCTTATAATGCTGTAGGCCGTGTACCGGGGTGGGCTCCCCAGGATACAGTGAAGTTACAAACGAGGAAAGCAACCCCAACACCAGCTTTTGCCAAAACAGAATTTTACTTAAACATGGTAATGAACACAACCACAAATGCTGGGAACATACAATAACTTTATATACACCCAGCCCGAAGGCTGAGACCCTTGTGCTGCACAGCACGGCGCCCTCCGATAAATGCAGGAGGAAAGTGCGGTAATTTACCTACAGGCGGGTACAACTAAACTGCCACACCTTACCTGTTATCAGGGGCGGACTGGGAACTCAAAGTGGCCCTGGAAAAAATACTAAAAGTGGCCCTGTTTTGTAGTTGGCTCCAAATTGATGGAAGGCAGGGCCAGCAATACCATATTGTGGCACATTATACCACCCCAACAGAGCCAAATACCACCGTCTATCACAAAATACAGCTCCAAAAACTTCCACTGGACGGCCGTGAGGAGGGCTCAGGTGGCCCTCTGGGCATCAGCCCACTGGGAAATTTCCCTGTAAGGTCTATGGCCAATCCTCCCCTGCCTGTTATTTCCCTAAAAAAACAAGAATAATTGTTTGGGTGCGTGGTGCGGGCTAGCCTGCGGTGCAGCACAACAGCTTACAATCTTACAAAGCTCTACAGTATTCCCCCTCCCATAACTGGTCCTGTAGCACATGCCTGAGTATTCCTCCTGAGTAAAACGTGAATCTGGCTTAAGTTTGTAGGAAGTTTATCAGCTCTCCAATGTGAAATGTCACTTTAAGTTATGGAGTCCTTGCAATGAACAGTAGCAACACTTGTGGCCTGTCACAAATAGACACCCTAACTAACTAACTACAGGCCTGGTCTCAGTCTCTAGGTGCCAACACTGTAAGGAGGTGCGTGCATGATCTTCCCAACCCAGGTCTGCTCTGCATCTGCTGGTGACTCTGAACCGAACAAATGCCTCTCCAACAAGCATGCGGTACAACATTGTATGTTGCTTTGCTCCTCATCTCTCATCAGCATTCCTGGAAGCAATCCTCGTTCCTCTGGTCAGGATCAGGGTCTTGGACATGATCAGCTTCACTTAGCTGCAGCTCTGGTCACTGAGGTAGGCTCCCACACCTGGATGCCATTGGATCCTCTGCTCATACAGTTCCTCAGTCTCAGCTTCCTCTAAGATGGCTGGCTACTCCCTTTCTTCTCCAGGCTCTGAAACTCCACCTCTCATGAATATGGAAATATATGCAGCCTGTTAGCTGTGTTTAGGAAACAGCAGCATCTTGTGGCCAAACAGCCGAATGTCAGTCCAGATCATTTAATTTAAAGGGAACCTGTCACCTCAAAAACACATATAAAACTGCCAGCATTACCTCATAGTAGCCCCCAGTTGTTAATCATATGTTTGATCGGTTAGTCTGATGCTCCATAGGTTCAAAAAAACATATTTTAAGCCCCATCAGGGCTATCTTGCCAGTCAGCTTGAAGTCAAGGGGGCAGCAGCTTCCTTGCTTCAAGTCAAGGTAAGCATGCCCCCTAACCATCCCCTCTTGTGTTAGATTGACAGCCTGCAGTGCGGCCAGGATCGCAAAGGCTCGCGCATGAGCGGTGCACTCCTTGGTAAGGTGCGATCTGATCTACGGCTGCCGCTGTTAGCCGGGCACTGCGCATGCGCAAGACTTAGGCGATCCTGGCTGCACCGCAGGCTGTCAATCTAACAAAAGAGGGGACGGTTAGGGGGCATGCTTACCTTGACTTGAAGCAAGGAAGCCGCTGCCCACTTGACTTAAAGCTGACTGGCAAGATAGCGCTTAAAATATCGTTTTTGAACCTATGGAGCATCAGACTAACCGATCAAACATATGATTAACAACAGACTGGGGGCTACTATAAGGTAATGCTGGCGGTTTTATATGTGTTTTTGAGGTGACAGGTTCCCTTTAAATTAAATGATCTGTATCGACATTCGGCTGTTTGGTCACAAGAGGCCGCTGTTTCCTAAACACAGCTAACAGGCTGCATTTATTTCCATATTCATGAGAGGTGGAGTTTCAGAGCCTGGAGAAGAAAGAGAGTATCCAGCCGTTTTTCACAGAACCATTGAATGGATCCGTGAACCCTTGGCCGTGAAAAAAATAGGACAGGTCGTATTTTTTTCACGGCCAGGAAACACGGATCACGGATGCATTTTCCGATTTTTCCACGGATCCATTGAAAGTCAATGGGTCAGCGAAAAAAAAACGGCACAACGGCCACGGATGCACACAACGGTCGTGTGCATGAGGCCTTAATCTATACAAACAGTGTTCAGACAATGAGAGCTGTTTCCCCATCTTACAATGCCATGGTTCTGACTGTAGATTGCTGCACTAATGTTATCAGCAGAAATATCTATTGTGTCTACAAATAATGAACTTTCTACAGAATGGAAAGTGAGAAATAGATCTGCTGATTACAGGCTGTAGCATACATGTGACCAGGCTCGGACTGGCCCACAGGGGTACAGGGGTATCCCCCGGTGGGCCCCTGAGCAAGGTGGGCCCCTAGTCTCCCACCCCCTGCACAAGTGGCACATAACACATTAGATTTAGTACACTACATACATATATTATTATTTATTATTAAAGCGCCATTCATTCCATAGTGCTGTACATATGATATATACAATGTACAGCACCTCAACCAGTCTATGTTCATATAAAAAACTTGTTAAAATATGTATTATATTTGAATGTATCCGTACGGTGGGCCCCCAAAATAAATTTTACTGGTGGGCCCTAGGTTCCCCAGTCTGATTCTGCAAGTGACTGATAGCTGTGCTATGTAACAGGATGTGGGGGTGGGGCAGCAAAGCTGTGCTGGTGCATGTGAAATCAACATGAGTAAGGTATTGTCCATTTGTCGTGGGCCTCCTTCTAATCCCCTTAAACCCCATTCCAACCCCATCTTAACAATAACACACTGAGACCGATTTTGGATTTAAATGGCCACAGCAGCCGTTTATTAATAAATACGAAACATAAATAAACATAACTCCAGTTGTTTATTCCCTGACGAGGGAGGTCCTTGAAGCCCCAAAACTCGTTATCACAACTCTCCAAACAGGCCCATCCATCTTGACTCCAGCCGTAAAACACCAGCTCGGAGACCAACTGACGGACGCATTTTTACACCAACCAACCGTCCAACCATGGGAGTCCAGCCGCCACCATTGAGGCCCTCCCATTCTCCCGAAGTATCCGTACCACCAACTTCAAGGACCTCCCACCGCCAACGACTGCCACGACAATAAGAACATACAGACACACAAAACATAGGAAACAGAAACCCAACCTACACTCACATCATCCCTAACACTCCCCCAAAAACTACACACTACTTTACCCCTGTTCCACAAGGGCGGGAGGGTGGGAGTTGTACTCTGTAGCTAACTGCTCTAAAATGGCGCCGGTTACCTCCCCCTCTATATAACCTAACCTATAAGCCCACCCCTTACTATTCTCCACCCCCCATACTTTCAAACTGCTTAACCCTTACACTGCCGGCCCCCTCCGTCCAAACCCTATCATGTCGCCCTCCCCTCAACTGACGCCCCAGTACGGCCTCCCTGGAATGCCCACAGAGCCTGAGGAGACGTGAGAAACAGTGGGCAAAACTCATAGAAAAGCATTTCTGAGGGCATGTGAAGCAAAGCTGATACCAGTAAGCAAGTGCAATTTTATTATGTGTCAAGGGGATTTATGGCCTTCTGTATCACTTATAGGGCATCTGTCAGCAGTTTTGTACCTATGACACCGGCTGACCTGTTACATGTGCACTTGGCAGCTGAAGGCATCTGTGTTGGTCCCATGTTCATATGTCTCCGCATTGCTGAGAAATCTATTCAAATGAGCCTCTAGGAGCAACAGGGGAGTTGCAGTTACCCCTAGAGGCTTCGCTTTCTTTATAACTATTGCACCCTCTACATTTTGATTGACAGAGCCAGTCAGTGAAAACATCATAACACCTGGTCCTGTCAATCAAAGGGGATAGGGGATGGCAGTTGCAGAGACAGCTGAGCCTCTAGGACAGGGGTTGGCAACCTTTTTTGTACGGAGTACCGATTTAAAAAAATAATAATCAAAGCTGAAGCGCTGAGTGTGCCGAGCTATAGGGGAAAGTTATATAACACAAATATGTGACATAAACCAGGTATTTACTAGCTATTTCCCAGAATTCTCAACAACACTGCCTGACCTGCACGGGTTTACAACTTTGCAGAAAAATAGATAGTAAAGATTGTCACTGCTCCTCGGAATCCTCCTAAGGGACGAATATATGGGGGACCAGTATATGGGGGACCCCCTCCCACCAACCCTACACTTA
The DNA here is from genome assembly GCF_014858855.1 of Bufo gargarizans. Taxonomy (NCBI): domain Eukaryota; kingdom Metazoa; phylum Chordata; class Amphibia; order Anura; family Bufonidae; genus Bufo; species Bufo gargarizans. The sequence goes on from NC_058084.1 coordinate 78,018,004, forward strand.
CTGACAGTGCGGAAGAGCAGCCCTCACTCATTTTAAGTGACTGAGGGCTGCCCTCCCCCACCACTGTCCGACATACATTGGTACCCCACGTATTGGTGACCCCCACAGAGTTGCACCAATCACACTTAGATCCCCCCCCCCACACACACACACACACAGACTAATCACATTCTGACCATCCCCACCGCACCCCTCAAAGTAGTCAGTTAGCTTGTTCCCCATCCGCCCCAGAAATAATTTTCAGGCTCAACCCCTAATTAGTGATGAGCGGCAGAGGCTATATTCGGATTTGTGATATTTCCCAAATGTTTTGTAGAATATTTGTCATATATTCGCGAATTCAAAATTATTGAATGTGATAAATCGGCAATGTACAAATCGCGTAATGCGAATTAGTAACGCGATATACAGGCGTGGGTCACTTTGGCTACATTTTTCTAGCTGGTATAAGTTTCCTGAGACTGGAGAAAATGGTTGGCACGGCAGAACATTAGAATAGCTTTATATGCAGATAAAGTCAAGTGCTCCAATATATTCGCGATTGCGCTAATCGGAAGTGATTAGAATATTTTTTTTCGCACTACGTGCAACTTCGCATTTTAGCAGGTCTGACTGCAGATTACTGATTGGTGCAAGTATTGTTGTGAACTTGACATTGCTTCCTTCTCATTGGCCCACATGCAAGAAGCAGAGAGGAATCATGTGTTTAGATGAACATAAAAAAATGCTGAATATTCGATATAATGAATACACTACGTGCAGAATTATTAGGCAAATGAGTATTTTGACCACATCATCCTCTTTATGCATGTTGTCTTACTCCAAGCTGTATAGGCTCGAAAGCCTACTACCAATTAAGCATATTAGGTGATGTGCATCTCTGTAATGAGAAGGGGTGTGGTCTAATGACATCAACACCCTATATCAGGTGTGCATAATTATTAGGCAACTTCCTTTCCTTTGGCAAAATGGGTCAAAAGAAGGACTTGACAGGCTCAGAAAAGTAAAAAATAGTGAGATATCTTGCAGAGGGATGCAGCACTCTTAAAATTGCAAAGCTTCTGAAGCGTGATCATCGAACAATCAAGCGTTTCATTCAAAATAGTCAACAGGGTCGCAAGAAGCGTGTGGAAAAACCAAGGCGCAAAATAACTGCCCATGAACTGAGAAAAGTCAAGCGTGCAGCTGCCAAGATGCCACTTGCCACCAGTCTGGCCATATTTCAGAGCTGCAACATCACTGGAGTGCCCAAAAGCACAAGGTGTGCAATACTCAGAGACATGGCCAAGGTAAGAAAGCCTGAAAGACGACCACCACTGAACAAGACACACAAGCTGAAACGTCAAGACTGGGCCAAGAAATATCTCAAGACTGATTTTTCTAAGGTTTTATGGACTGATGAAATGAGAGTGAGTCTTGATGGGCCAGATGGCTGGATTGGTAAAGGGCAGAGAGCTCCAGTCCGACTCAGACGCCAGCAAGGTGGAGGTGGAGTACTGGTTTGGGCTGGTATCATCAAAGATGAGCTTGTGGGGCCTTTTTGGGTTGAGGATGGAGTCAAGCTCAACTCCCAGTCCTACTGCCAGTTTCTGGAAGACACCTTCTTCAAGCAGTGGTACAGGAAGAAGTCTGCAAGGTAAGAAAAACATGATTTTCATGCAGGATAATGCTCCATCACACGCGTCCAAGTACTCCACAACGTGGCTGGCAAGAAAGGGTATAAAAGAAGAAAATCTAATGACATGGCCTCCTTGTTCACCTGATCTGAACCCCATTGAGAACCTGTGGTCCATCATCAAATGTGAGATTTACAAGGAGGGAAAACAGTACACCTCTCTGAACAGTGTCTGGGAGGCTGTGGTTGCTGCTGCACGCAATGTTGATGGTGAACAGATCAAAACACTGACAGAATCCATGGATGGCAGGTTTTTGAGTGTCCTTGCAAAGAAAGGTGGTTATATTGGTCACTGATTTGTTTTTGTTTTGTTTTTGAATGTCAGAAATGTATATTTGTGAATGTTGAGATGTTATATTGGTTTCACTGGTAAAAATAAATAATTGAAATGGGTATATATTTGTTTTTTGTTAAGTTGCCTAATAATTATGTACAGTAATAGTCACCTGCACACACAGATATCCCCCTAAAATAGCTAAAACTAAAAACAAACTAAAAACTACTTCCAAAAATATTCAGCTTTGATATTAATGAGTTTTTGGGTTCATTGAGAACATGGTTGTTGTTCAATAATAAAATTAATCCTCAAAAATACAACTTGCCTAATAATTCTGCACTCCCTGTATATAGCATTCTATTCTAAATATTCTCGAATTCTCGAAGTGGTGATATTCGCGATAAAAATTCGCTATTCGAATATTCGTGCTCAACCATACCCCCAATCCACCTAAGTAGTCAGAAAGCTGGTTTCCCAGCAATCTTGTCCAGGCTCACCAACCTCCCCCCGCCCTCAATCTGGTCACAGTGCTCATTCCTCGATCTCCCTAAACTCACAATTCTGCCCTCCTATCCCAATCTGGTCACATGCTTGTTCCCCCATCTCCCCAAGCTCACCTTCCTCCCCCCACCGCAAATCTGGCCATATGCTCATTCCCCCATCTCCCAAACTCACCTCTCCCACCCCTCCCCAATCTAGTGACATGCTCATCTCCCCAAGCTCACCTTCCTGCCCCTGGTCCCAATCAGGTCACATGCTGGTTTCCCTATCTGCCCCTCATCTCCCCACCCCCAATGTGGTCACACAGAAACTCTCAGTACATTTAAATACCTCTGGCAGCATTTCTGGCAGTCCTGAGGAGGAGATGTGCAGCGACGAGGTACAGCAGCAGCCAGCCTGTAGAGTAGCAGAGTGCCACCCTCTGCTATCACTCCTCTGTGGAGTCCCGGGCGAGAAGCGTGAGGGGAGGGCCTAGCTGAAAATCTTTATGTTCAGAGGTACAGCACGGCAGCGGGGCATCCAACAAATGACGACAAGACTGAAAAGTGCAGTGCCAGCAGAAAGTGCTCTGAGTGCCACCTCTGGCACGCGTGCCGCAGGTTGCCGACCCCTGCTCTAGAAGTAAAGGCAATGCCCCCATTGATCCTAGAGACTAATTTTCATATATTAAAACATAATTTCTCTCACTAAAATGCGTGTTCCATATTTTTAGCTAAAAAAGTTTTTTTCTTAAATTTGTTTTTTTAAGACTTTTGCTCTATTTCTCTTTTGAAGCCTACGTGTATTCATCAGATCAGCTATCTAACAGCTTGTCCTGAGCACCTCTCTGCTCTTCTGAACATGATATCTTTACCTGAATAAAATATAATGGCAGCTTAGATTTACGTTTCATAAAAAGTTACCGTATTCTAGGACTGTCAGTGAACATTATTTTTCCTATCCTGACACCTAGTGGTAAAAATGTATTATTACATTACAGTAATAGGGAACCATTATGCAATGTCAAAGAAAAACTTCCGTTAATGACCCCACTAATTTTACTGGGGTTTTTCTGAGGATGCACCCCTATATTTGGCATCAGGTAGTTTATGATTCATCAGGAAGTGCTTCCGTTTTTGACGCAGTATGACACTCTGTAGTGATGGACGAACAACAGCCGGGATCAAATATTCGCGAACCGCGCTTTCGCTGCGGGCCCCATTCACTTTAATGGCAGGCGAACCTGAAAAACCTTCAGGTCATCTTTGCAGCCACCAAGTACTTACTAGAAGTGTACAAATAGTCCCACAACATGGACAGTGACATACCAGAGGGGGATCAATGGCAAATATTCCAACAAAAAATATGCATTTTAATCAGGAGCCATTTTTATGCGTCTTAAAGGGAAACTCTCAAAAATGTGCCCTGCTGGAGCCTAGAAAATTTTTACAGGCCCCAAACATTAGGCATTCACCGGACAGAAAAGAACAAGTGATTATATGGCTGGCGGTATATTAGGCGGTCAGTGGATAACTATTTTACTGCAGGCCAGTGGAGTACAGGCCCCAAACATTATGCATTAACTGGATAGAAAAGAACAAGTGATTATGTGGCAGACACGGAGGCTTCGTATTGCATTCTCTTACACAGCTCAAGGCCTGGGCTCTTCCTACCCTGCCCCTTTAGAATCTGTCCTGACTCCACCTCCCCTCCACCCCCAAGGACCTACCCCCAATTTCATAATTTTTTTACAACTACAAAGACAGTAAAAAGTGATAATCAGCGATTTCTGTAAGGAATTCATTTTTGACCAAATATGAAGCCTGCTACCACGACTAGGTAGACTTTTTTAAGCAGGACCCTCCACTAACACTAACTACACTACCTGTTCTAATCTGCCCTAGCAATCTTCCCCTGGCACATTTAAGAAAAAACACCTTAAAAGCACAAGGTTTACTGTTACAGTGTTATGGGGGGATCTGTGGATGACTTACTGTTATGGGGGGAATCTGTGGATGACACACTGTTATGAGGGAATCTGTGGATGACACACTGTTATGGGGGGATCTGTGGATGACACACTGTTATGGGGGGATCTGTGGATGACACACTGTTATGGGGGAATATGTGGATGGCACACTGTTATGGGGGAATATGTGGATGGCACACTGTTATGGGGGAATATGTGGATGGCACACTGTTATGGGGGATCTGTGGATGACACACTGTTATGGGGGAATCTGTGGATGACACACTGTTATGGGGGATCTGTGGATGACACACTGTTATGGGGGATCTGTGGATGACACACTGTTATGGGGGATCTGTGGATGACACACTGTTATGGGGGATCTGTGGATGACACACTGTTATGGGGGATCTGTGGATGACACATTGTTATGGGGATCTGTGGATGACACACTGATGGGGGATCTGTGGATGACACACTGTTATGGGGGATCTGTGGATGACACACTGTTATGGGGAATCTGTGGATGACACACTGTTATGGGGGAATCTGTGGATGACACACTGTTATGGGGGAATCTGTGGATGACACACTGTTATGGGGGAATCTGTGGATGACACTGTTATGGGGGAATCTGTGGATGACACACTGTTATGGGGGAATCTGTGGATGACACACTGTTATGGGGGAATCTGTGGATGACACACTGTTATGGGGGAATCTGTGGATGACACACTGTTATGGGGGAATCTGTGGATGACACACTGTTATGGGGGAATCTGTGGATGACACACTGTTATGGGGGAATCTGTGGATGACACACTGTTATGGGGGAATCTGTGGATGACACACTGTTATGGGGGAATCTGTGGATGACACACTGTTATGGGGGAATCTGTGGATGACACACTGTTATGGGGGAATCTGTGGATGACACACTGTTATGGGGGAATCTGTGGATGACACACTGTTATGGGGGAATCTGTGGATGACACACTGTTATGGGGGATCTGTGGATGACACTGTTATGGGGGATCTGTGGATGACGAACACTGTTATGGGGGAATCTGTGGATGACACACTGTTATGGGGGAATCTGTGGATGACACACTGTTATGGGGGAATCTGTGGATGACACACTGTTATGGGGGAATCTGTGGATGACACACTGTTATGGGGGAATCTGTGGATGACACACTGTTATGAGGAATCTCTGGATGACACTGTTATGGGGGATCTGTGGATGACACACTGTTATGGGGGGATCTGTGGATGACACACTGTTATGGGGGATCTGTGGATGACACACTGTTATGGGGGATCTGTGGATGACACTGTTATGAGGGATCTGTGGATGACGAACACTGTTATGGGGGAATCTGTGGATGACACACTGTTATGAGGAATCTGTGGATGACACTGTTATGGGGATCTGTGGATGACACTGTTATGGGGATCTGTGGATGACACTGTTATGGGGATCTGTGGATGACACTGTTATGGGGATCTGTGGATGACACTGTTATGGGGATCTGTGAATGACACTGTTATGGGGATCTGTGGATGACACTGTTATGGGGATCTGTGGATGACACACTGTTATGGGGATCTGTGGATGACACTGTTATGGGGGATCTGTGGAGGACACACTGTTATGGGGGGATTTGTGGATGACACACTGTTATGGGGATATGTGGATGACATACTGTTATGGGGGATCTGTGGGTGACACACTGTTATGGGGGAATCTGTGGATGACACACTGTTATGGGGGAATCTGTGAATGACACACTGTTATGGGGGATCTGTGGATGACACACTGTTATGGGGGATCTGTGGATGACGAACACTGTTATGGGGGAATCTGTGGATGACACACTGTTATGAGGAATCTGTGGATGACACTGTTATGGGGATCTGTGGATGACACCGTTATGGGGATCTGTGGATGACACACTTATGGGGGATCTGTGGAGGACACACTGTTATGGGGATATGTGGATGACATACTGTTATGGGGGATCTGTGGGTGACACACTGTTATGGGGGATCTGTGGATGACACTCAACCACTCTCAAACCCAACTGGTAAAACTTGTTAAATGGATCCCAAACACAATATGCACAATAACACCCCCCACCCCCTCCAACACTTAATTAACCCCTTCATGGCCTAAACATTTTTTTCAAAGCTGAACACAAAGCTAAATAGGGCTGGGTGGGCTGGCAAGGGAGGGGTTAATAACAATGATGGAGGATCCTGGCCTTGTGGGATAATCCAGAAAACAGCTTTGCATTTTACCCCTGAGCAAAGACCACACAACAAGTTGGACATGCAGTACTTTTAGTCCGGTGGCCTTTCGCCATGCACTGCCGTGCTGGGCCGGAGCTCCACCCCCGTCCCCATTATAGTCAATGGGGACGGAGCGGTGGTCCGGCGAAATAACGGCAGGACGGATCTGACAGTGTGAACAGCCTGTCGGATCCGTCCTGCCGCTAGTGTGAAAGTAGCCTTACAATCTCATGGCTTCTGAGCAACAGATTGGGTGGTCTTCACAGTCATCTGTCACTTCTCTTATCTCTCTGCTCCTGTCCCTTAACCCTATCACTGCTGCAGCCTGGTCATCAGCCTCAGTGTAAACTGTTATAGTGACTGACGGCTCTTTTAACTCAAAGAATCAAATGAGTCTCTAACTAAGTCTGATCTTTAGATTATTTTAAAGGGTTTCTACCACATAGTTTTGACATAATTAGCTGTCAGACACTAGCGAAATAAAAGTTCGTTTTTTATGGAAACGGCTGCACAAAAAGCTATTATATTAGGATTGTTTAGTAGAGCAGACACTAGCGGATCGCTAGTGTCTGCTCTACTAAACAATCCTAATATAATAGCTTTTTGTGCAGCCGTTTCCATAAAAAACGAACTTTTATTGACCCAGAGGCTCGGTCTACCGTCACAAAATGCCGCCCAGCGCGTCCCTCCAGCCCGCCCATCTCCTCTGGAATGCGATCCTACCTCTGAGTCAGAGGACGAATTCTCGCGCCTGCGCCGTGCGCGTCTGTTTTCGGCGCAGTAAATGTCTGACCGCTGCCTGCACAGACATCTCGGTCATCGGCGCAGGCGCAGTGAATGTCTGACCGCTCCCTGCACAGACATCTCCACTGCGCCTGCGCCGATGACCGAGATGTCTGTGCAGGCAGCGGTCAGACATTCACTGCGCTTGCGCCGAAGACAGATGCACCAAAGACAGAGGTAGGATCACATTCCAGAGGAGATGGGCAGGCTGGAGGGACGCGCTGGGCGGCATTTTGTGAAGGTAGACCGAGCCTCTAGGTGCTGAAAAGACGCCCCCATAGCACCTAGAGGCTCATTAGCATATCAATAAATGTTCGTTTTTTATGGAAACGGCTGCACAAAAAGCTATTATAATAGCATTGTTTGGTAGAGCAGACACTAGCGGATCACTAGTGTCTGATAGCTAATTATGTGAAAACGATGTGGTAGAAACCCTTTAACCTGTGACTCATTTGATTCTTTCTTAGACTCCTTGTACAGTGTGTGACTCAGACTCAGAGCTGCTAGTGCTTGCCTTGCCTCAGCTCTGATTGGTTGGTGGACGGGGAGGGGAGGGGCTGGCAGAAGCAGCTTCCACTCTAGGATCAGATTACACTCCTCCCGAGTCCCTCCCTGCTGCCAGCGGCTCTGCTATTGTGTGCTGTGACTCACTGACTCAGCTCTGATTGGTTGGTGGGCGGGGCGGGGAGGGGAGGGGCTGGCAGGAGCAGCTTCCACTCTAGGATCAGATTACGCTCCTCCCGAGCCCCTCCCTGCTGCCAGCGGCTCTGCTATTGTGTGCTGTGACTCACTGACTCAGGTCTGATTGGTTGGTTGGTGGGCGGGGAGGGGAGGGGCTGGCAGAAGCAGCTTCCACTCTAGGATCAGATTACACTCCTCCCGAGTCCCTCCCTGCTGCCAGCGGCTCTGCTATTGTGTGCTGTGACTCACTGACTCAGACTGAGCGGCTTCACACGGATCGGTTCAGTGAACTGAATCGATTCAAATGAATGATTCGTTCATGTACTGGACATCACTAGCAAGAAATGATCAATTGCCCCCCTCTAGCGATGCAATAAAGTTCAACTCAAGTCACTGACAAATGAGAGGGGGTAAAAAAAAAAAAAAAAAAATCTTTTTTCTTTTTTTTTTTTACATTGGAACTGGCCGGGCCCCCCCCCCCCCCCCAGGGTCTGGGCCCCTTACTGGGGTATCGGGTGTACCCCCCTGATGGCGGCCCTGGACCTAGGCAACAGGCCACTCCCCCTGTTACAGCCAGTGTAACGTTACATTACCCTACTTCGTGAGATTTCCCTACCTCCTAACTTTCTGTCACACCGGAAATGACGTGTGGAGGTGTTCCTTAGTTTTGACGATCTGCGCATGCGCAAAAGGACAGTTTAGGGAAAATCTCACTGCGGAGTTCAGCAGCACACCGGGACACTGCGCATGCGCCGGAGAGCCGAAGAAGGGAAATATTACAACCTATTGCGCAAGCGCGGATAACTCCGCGCCTGCGCAGTGTGGGGGTAGGGAAAAATTACGTCCCAGTGCGCAAGCGACGAGGGTAGTATAAATATCCATTTCGCAAGCGCTGCTAACTCTTTGCTGGAGCTATATGAGAATAGCTGTAATGCGTTCCCTCCATTTGCCCTCATTCATAGAGTCCTTCTTCAGGTCAGACGCCAGGGTGCCGAACTGGTTCTGCTGACCCCGTTTTGGAGGTCTCAGGTGTGGTTTCCCCAGCTTCTGGAGTTGACAGTGGATATCCCCAGGCTGTTGCCGGCCCTTCCGGATCTCTTGTCAGGACCCCTCAGTCAGTGTCACCCCCTTCTTCTGGAGGGCTCATTACCCCTGTTAGCTTGGAGGATTTTGGGGACCCCTGGGTTTTCCAGGGACTTCCAATCTCGACTCAACACTTATTGGTTAATGCTTGGGCACCGGCACTAGACGCTCATATAGGTATGCATGGAAGGCTTGGGCTAGTTGGTGCGCGGGACGGGACTTGGATTCTGTTTTAGCCCCTGTGACGAACATTCTTCAGTTCTTGACGTCCTTATTCGAGGCTCACCAAGGCTTCAACGGCTGCCCTGCTGAGCAACACCCTTTGGTCTGCCGTCTGCTTAAGGGTTCTTGCCTTGCGCGTCCTCCTAGGCCCAGGTATGTGGCTACCTGGGATGTCTCCTGCATTCTGTCTCTTTTTTCGTTCTGGCCCTCTAACGTGGATCTCTCCCTGCGCCAAATGTTAGCTAAGTTGGTGTCCCTTTTGTGTCTGGTGTCCTACAAACGGGTCTCCGACGTGCAGGCCTTGGATTTTTCCGCCAGGTCTTTTACTCCGAAAGGGGTGACCTTTGAGATCTCTAGGCGTACCAAGACTGCGTCTCGTTCGGTCTCTTACCCGAGTTTCCCGACTAGGCCAGCCTTGTGTCCGGTTTCCTGCCTGCACGAATATGAGGCAAGGACGGCGGTCTACCGATCTTCTGCCTCTCCCAATCTTTTTCTCTCGTATCGCCCTCCTTTTGCTCCGGCGTCTAGCGCCACCTTGGCGTGCTGGGTCAAATGGGTACTGTCGCTTGCTGGGGTGGACACTTCTATCTTTACCGCACATTCCACCCGTAGTGTGTCTGCCACTTCTATGATGGTTTCGGGGGCACGCTTGCAAGACATCTTGAAAGCGGCCGATTGGTCGCGTGACTCCACCTTACGGGACTTCTACTTTCGCCCGTCACCTCATGTTTTCACCACAGTGGTCATGCAGCTTTGAACTTGCAATATGAAGCCTTAGTGTCCGCCATAAAATAGTGGATTTTACTAGTTTCACGACGTAAAGTCATGATATTATTAAAGACACGGAGGCGAGTATTGACCCACTCGGTTTGCAACTCCCACCCATGCTTCCTACTGGGGTATGGTAAGTATGAGATCTCAGGGGAAATGGTGGATCGTATCTTCCGTTGTATTTGCTTATGTTTTACAGCTATGCAGGATGTTCTCTCCCATGTTTAGTAGGGCAGCATTGATTTTGCATATTTTCTTCTCCTTCCCTTTTAGGTTGATTCTTCAATGATCCGACTGTCTGGATTCCCGTTTGTTCTAGCCATGCGCTGGTGGGCCTGCAGTTCCGAGGTTGCACTGGTGTGCTTCAGGTTCCAGTATCATTCGATTCGAGTTCCTGTGGGGTGTTCGTTTTGGAGTCCCGCGGTTCAAGTTCGTTGTCGGCCTGTTCGCATGGCATGATTACAAAGAAAGAGAAGGATTGTGAGGAGTGGCTGGTTATTATACCGTCTGTAACAGGGGGAGTGGCCTGTTGCCTAGGTCACTAGTTTTCTCTTCCTGTTTTGTTTTTGCTGCTAGAATTTTCAGTAAAGAAAGAAAATGCAATACTCGCCTCTGTGTCTTTAATAAAATCATGACTTTATGTTGTGAAACTAGTAGAATCCACAATTATATGGATGGAGGTACATTAGATGTTCAGTGAATAACAATTTTACTGCAGGCCAGTGGAGTACAGGCCCCAAACATTAGGCATTCACCAGACAGAAAAGGACAAGTGATTTGTGGCTGGAGGTATATTAGACAGTCAATGGATAACAATTTTACTGTAGGACAGTGGAATACAGGCCCCAAACATTAGGCATTCACCGGACAGAAAAGAACAAGTGATTATGTGGCTGGAGGTACATTAGATGGTCAGTGGATAACTATTTTACTGTAGGCCAGTGGAGTACAGGCCCCAAAAAAGTATGCATACACTGGACAGAAAAGAACAAGTGATTATGTGGCTGGAGATACATTAGATGGTCAGTGGATAACTATTTTACTGCAGGCCAGTGAAGTACAGGCCCCAAAAATTATGCATTTACCGGACATAAAAGAACAAGTGATTATGTGGCTGAAGGTGCATTAGATGGTCAGTGGATAACAATTTTACTGTAGGCCAGTGGAGTACAGGCCCAGAACATTAGGCATTCACTGGACAGAAAAGAAGAAGTGATTATGTGGCTGGAGGTATATTAGGTGGTCAGTGGACAACTATTTTACTGCAGGCCAGTGGAGTACAGGCCCCAAAAATTATGCATTTACCGGATATAAAAGAACAAGTGATTATGTGGCTGGAGGTATATTAGGTGGTACGTGTATAACAATTTTACTGTAGGCCAGTGGAGTACAGGCCCCCAAAATGATGCATACACTGGACAGAAAAGAACAAGTGATTATGTGGCTGGAGAAGAATTAGACGGTCAGTGGATAACAATTTTACTGCAGGCCAAGGAAGTACAGGCCCAAAAGATTAGGCATTCACCGGACAGAAAAGAACAAGTGATCATGTGGCTGGGGTTATATTAGACGGTCAGTGGATAACAATTTTACTGGAGGCCAGTGGAGTACAGGGCCCAACCATTAGGCATTCACCGGGCAGAAAAGAACAAGTGATTATGTGGCTGGAGGTATATTAGACGGTCAGTGGATAACAATTTTACTTTAGGCCTGTGGAGTATAGGCCCCAAAAATTATGCATTCACTGGACAGAAAAGAACAAGTGATTATGTGGCTGGAGGTATATTAGATGGTCAGTGGATAACAATTTTACTGCAGGCCAGTGGAGTACAGGGCCCAAACATTAGGCATTCACCGGACTGAAAAGAACAAGTGATTATGTGGCTGGAGGTATATTAGGCGGTCAGTGGATAACAATTTTACTGTAGGCCAGTGGAGTACATGCCCCAAAAATTATACATTCACCGGTCAGAAAAGAACAAGTGATTATGTGGCTGGAGGTATATTAGGTGGTACGTGGATAACACTTTTACTGTAGGCCAGTGGAGTACAGGCCCCCAAAATAATGCATACACTGGACAGAAAAGAACAAGTGATTATGTGGCTGGAGAAGAATTAGACGGTCAGTGGATAACAATTTTACTGCAGGCCAGTGAAGTACAGGCCCAAAAGATTGGCATTCACCGGACAGACAAGAACAAGTGATTATGTGGCTGGAGGTATATTAGGCGGTCAGTGGATAACAATTTTACTTTAGGCCTGTGGAGTACAGGCCTCAAAAATTATGCATTCACTGGACAGAAAAGAACAAGTGATTATGTGGCTGGAGGTATATTAGATGGTCAGTGGATAACAATTTTACTGCAGGCCAGTGGAGTACAGGCCCCCAAAAAAATGCAACATTGGACAGAAAAGAACAAGTGATTATTTTGCTGGAGGTATATTAGACGGTCAGTGGATAGCAATTTTACTGCAGGCCAGTGGAGTACGGCCCCAAACATTAGGCATTCACCTGACAGAAAAGGCCTTTAATGCTGCTGTATAAGACATAAGACAAGGACCTTTATTTGTTCTGGTGGTGGCGGATATGTGTGGGCTGGAATGAGGAAATTTAATTACACGTGGTTGTCACAGGTGTTGAATTCCTCCAAGATCCATGCCTCACTCGTTTTTAGAAATGTGAGGTAGTCCACACTGTTGTGAGCTAGGTGAGTGCGCTTATCGGCCACGATTTCCCCTGCTGCGCTAAACGTCCTTTTGGACAGGACGCTCGACAAGGGGCAAGCCAAGAGTTCCACGGCAAATTGTACCAGCTCTGGCCACAGGTGAAGCCTGAACACCCAGTATTCAATGGGTTTCTCGTTTCTCAGAGCGTCTCCATCGGTTGTTGACCCGATGTAGTCGGACACCTGCCGGTCTAGGCGTTCCCTGAAGCTGGATTCTGAGGGCAGCGCTCAATGGGTTGGCTGCAAGAATGATCTCATATCCAAAGTGACCAACACATCTTCAAATCGCCCTCTTCTTGCAGGTGCGGTAGGATTGGTACCCGCACCTGTTTCGCTGTGGGTGGAAATTCCTCTGCCAGTGTCCGCAACAGCAGATTGCAGCATCTCTCGCAGCCAGGCCTGGAAATTCTACATTCTGACATGCCTCTGTGATGCTGGTAACATGTCCACCATTTTGTGTTTGTACCGGTGGTCTAAGTACATTGCCACCGGTAACACCCCAGAGTAGTGTTACGAAACTCTTTTACCCCGCTACAACCTGTTAAGAGCATTTACATTGTCAACTAATGTAATTTCACATCATATTCTCACAAATGTGCATTGAAATGCTTGTTACATATATATTGCAGTAATTTCCATGTTCACCATTTTTTATTCCCCTAAAGTGGGGAAAATTGGCTTCTACCTCACAGTTTTTTTGTTTTTTTCCTTCCTCTGGATCAACTTGCAGGATAACAGGCCGAACTTATGTACTATGTTACTATGTTACCAGCAGGTGGCAGCAATGTGTTAGCAGGGACTTAGCTACAGTTTAGTGTTGCTGAACTGGAATAGTTCATTCCAGTTCACTTCCTCCTCTGTGAGCAGAGTGGATTATTCCACATCCTGCCTCATGGGGAGAGAAGGAAGTTAAGTTACTGTGCCAGCCACCCCTGCTAGGGGAAGGCTGTGTGCATGTAGGAGCTCCCAGATATAGAGATCCAAAGCCAGGATCTTGTCTCAGCTGAGACATTGATCATTATCCCCAGCCTGAGCCTTGCAGCCTCAGCTGGAAGAAAGCAAGCAGACAAACTCCAGAACTCCAGGAAGAAGCATACCATGTGAAGATAGCTGTGAGTACTGTCCAGAGACCTAGAAGAAGCTAAATTTCTCCTCAGCTAGTCAGTTCCCAGACAGCAGAAGATAGTCAGTGCAGAAGATAAATTCCTGCCACATTACAGAGCTACTGAGAAGACATACTTTTCCTGCAAAGCTCCAGGCACATGATAGAGCAGAAGATAATTTCCTGCCACACATTGCCAATACCTTCTGGGACCAAAGACTATTGCTATACCTTGCTTGGATGAAAGCTACTACAAGTAAAGACAAGTTTGAACTTTACCAAAGGTCTGGATCTCAATTACTGCTGCTAATTCCTCAATTACTCCTACTAGCACCACACTCATTTTATTGCAAGTGAGCCAGGATCCAGGAGTCCAGCTGTACCCAGGTAGGGGACACCGTTAACACTATACCCACTACCATACAGAGACATTACACCACTCTGGCATTCCTAACCTGGTACTTGAGTTACAACACCTTAAAGGGCCCTGTGTTAGTACCCTGCGCACGCTGTAAAACGTATGGACTATTAAACCCATATCCTGACCCACTGCATAATTCGGCGTCCGTGTAACCGTACCACTGTCCGGCTCTATTGCACACCCAGTACTGGTCCTTGCCATTTATACTTTTTATACGGGGGTCCCTCTTCAAACACTGGAGTATAAAGGCCCCCATTTGCACTAATTTGCAAGCGGTGGAGCGCTCTGGCTCCTGTTCATCGCCCAGGAGAATTTCGTCCTCAGTCTCCTCCCCCCTGTTATAGACAACACTAGGGATCCCCGAAAAAGTTTAAAGTCCCCCTCAAAGCCTGATCTTCTTGCTCCTCCTCCTCTCCCAGCCACCATCCTCGTCGGACTCCTCTTCTGACTCCTGCTGACTTGTCTTAGATGGAGTAGCCCCACCTGGGAATTTATTCAGCATTGCAACTTCCTCATCTTCCAGCTCCTGCTCCTCGATGGCTTGATCAATGACATGACGCAATGCACGCTCCAGAAAGAAGGTGTAAGGTATGATGTCACTGATGGTGCCCTGGCTGCGACTGACCAGTTTGGTGATCTCATCAAATGGCCGCAGAAGTCTGAATGCATTGTGCATGAGAGCCACTGGCGCGGTGAAAAAAAACCAAGCTCCCCAGAACCTGTCCTGCTGCAGAGTTCGTACAGGTAGTCGTTAACGGCACGTTGCTGCTGGGGCATCCTATCAAGCATATACAAGGTGGAGTTCCAGCACGTCAGGCTGTCACAAATCAGACGTCTTACGGGCAGGTGGTTTCGCCGCTGAATGTCAGGAAGGCAAGCCATGACCGTGTAAGATCTAAAATGGCCAGAGATTTTCCTGGCCTGCCGCAAGATGGCCTGGACCCCAGGGTATTTGGCAAAGAATCGCTGCACGACTAAGTTCAGGTCGTGTGCCATGCACTGCACGTGTGTCATTTTGCCCTGTTTCAGCATGCTCAGCAGATTGGCACCGCTGTTGCACACCACTTTATCAACTGTCAAATTGAGCGGGGTTAGCCACTGATCGGCTTGTGATCGAAGAGCTGAAAGCATTGCAGGACCGGTGTGGCTCTTGGCTTCCAGGCACAACAGCCGCAGCACAGCATGGAAACATCTCACCTGGCATGTCGAATAGGTTCTGGGGAGCTTGGGGGGGTGCAGCGAAAGAGGCGGTTGCAGTGGAGTAGAAGGAGGATAAGATGAGGCAGGCCTGCATGCAATCCGTGGCGGTAACACCAAATCCACACGGGTGCTATGGGTTACATGCTTGACGGCCGTCAAAAGGTTCACCCATTGGGCAGTAAAAGTTATGTACCTTCCCTGCCCGGGTTTGCTAGACCACGTGTCTGTGGTTAGATGTATCTTCGCACTGACACTGTGTGCCAAAGATATATTCAATTGCCGCTGAAAGTGGCCATATAGCTCTGGGATGCCCTTCTGGGAAAAATATTTCCTTCCGGGGACCTTCCATTGCAGTGTGTCAAAGGCCACAAATATTCTAAAGGCCTCCAGTTTATATGGTAGTAGTTGGCGAGCTAGCAGTTCCAACAAGGCAGCGGTCAGCCGTTGGGCAAGAGGGTTATCCGGCATCAACTTTTTACACTCGAACATTTGGGCCACAGAAGCCTGTCTTCTGCCAGATTAACGCGACAACAGCACGGTGGAAGGTGAAGTGGAGGACAAATGGGAGGAGAGAGAAGAAGGAGAAGAGGCAGGACCTAGAGCGCCAGGAGTGTGGCTTTGTGGGTTCTGACGGCGTTGCCCCCACTGGGTTCGGTGATGGGAGGCCAGGTGCCTTCTTAAGGCGGTCGTCCCGAGGTGAGTGTTGGGCTTACTGCAACTTATGTGTTGACAGCACAGGCTGCAGATGGTAACACTATTGTCAGCAGCTGACATGCTAAAAAAAAGCCCACACTGCGGAGCCATGTGCCGACGTTCTGGGAGCGCAAGATGTGACCGTGTATGGTGCATGGCTTGCTCCAGATACATTTGCAGTCTGCTTTTGCCTTCTGTGCACTGCGAGTTGTGCCTGCTTCTCCTCCTTCTCCTCCCTATCTGCTGCTTTGTCTCTCCCTCTGAACTCCCCTCCTTTTCCTCTCATGTCGGCACCCACATGACGTCCATCAACACGTCATCTTCGTCACCTTCACCACTACTGACATTAGAGATCTCAGAGTAGGCAGCAACAACGAGGACCACCCTCCTTGGGCTGATCTTGGTACTGTCGTCAGACCGCTGGGTGGCGTCCGTTGCTACCTCCTCTTCCTCATCCGATGCCAAGAATGGCTGCGCATCAGTAAGGTCTGGGAATGGATGGGAACATAATTCCTCTGACTCGAGTGGAGGGGCTATGGTGGTGGTGGTGACTTTGGGTGTGCACACAGCAGAGAGTCAGGAGGGTGCAGATACAGAGGATGAGGAGGGTGCAGAAGCGGAAGGCTGAGTGAGCCACTCAACCAACTCTGGTGCGTCCTTTGACGTAATCGCACGCACCTTCTCCAACTTCCCACTTAGTCTACAGCCTGGTGCATCTGCCCGATCCCCACCACCTCTGCGGAACGACCTGCCTCTTCCTCTGCCTGTAATTTTCAAAATGACCCTGTGCCAAAGTCCCTAGAGAAGAGCAGTATTTGTGGAAGCAGGTATATTGCAGGCCTCAATCAATATTTGGTGGAAGCTGGTATATCGCACCCCTCAATCAGTATTTTGTCAAAGCAGGTACATAGAACCCCTGAATCAATATTTGGTGGAAGCAGGTATATCGCACCCCTGAATCAGTATTTTGTGGAAGCTGATATATCACAGGCCTCAATCAATATTTGGTGGAAGCAGGTATATCGCACCCCTCAATCAGTATTTTATGGAAGCAGGTATATAGAAACCCTTAATCAGTATTTTGCAGAAGCAGGTATATCGCACCCCTCAATCAGTATTATGCGGAAACAGGTATATAGAACCCCTGAATCAATATTTGGTGGAAGCAGGGATATTAGACCCCTCAATCAGTATTTTGTAGAAGCAGGTATATTGCAGGCCTCAATCAGTATTTGGTGGAAGCAGGTATATTGCACCCCTCAATCAGTATTTTGTGGAAGCAGGTATATCAAACCCCTTAATCAGTATTTTGTGGAAGTAGGTATATCGCACCCCTTAATCAGTTTTTTTTTAGGGGCAACAGGTATATCACACCATTGCAAATAGTTGTTCCAATAATGCTTGTCCCTCTATATACCTGTGGTATCGCAGCAGAACCGCACACAACTGCTGCACAATACAAATGCACTATAATATACTTTCTATATTAGAAAGTGTATTATAGGTATATCACACCCCTCAATCAGTTTTTTTGGGGGCAACAGGTGTATCAAACCAGTTGCAATTAGTTATTCCAATAGCGTTTGTCCCTCTATATAGCTGCGGTATCGCAGCAGAACCGCACACAATTGCTGCACAATACAAATGCACTATAATATACTTTCTATGTTAGAAGGTATATTATAAGTTTATTACACCCCTCAGTATATCACACCTATCAATAGCACACCTATACCAGTCCTTAAAAGGACTTTTGTGGCCCTATTAGCTAGCGTTTGGTGTCCCTAACAGTCTGCCCCTGCTCCACAAAGCAACCTCTCCCTACACTGTCAAAACACAGAATGTAAAATGGCTGCCAGATCGGGTTCTGTTATAGGGTGGGGGTGTGTACATGTGCTGAAACGTCTTAATTGGGTGTCCTGTCCCACCTGATGGATGTGTCATAAGTCAAGGTTTGGCGCAATGCAAAAGATTATGCTGCATGCGACTATCACCATATGTTCGCATGTTTGGCGAATCGCGAAAGAGCAAAATTTGCTGCAAAACAACCACCGGCGAACCGCAAGGCCATCTTTAACCCTCTGTTCTGCCAAAATAAAAATTGTACTGAAATGGAAGCCATTAACCGCCATTCATTTTTTAAAATTAATTGTGATGCTAATAAAAACATTCCATATGTGATAGCAGGCACCCGACCGCAATGACAGGAAACAGCGATCATGCCTAACCTGTTCATTTAACCCCTCAGATGCCACAAAACAAAAACAAAAAGATCTGAAAGGTAAGGCAGAGGGATGCGGCTTCCTCTGCCTTCCGATCGGAGCCCACGCAGTGAAATCACAGGGCTCTGATCAGTTAGCATGACAGCCTGGGGCCTGCTGGAACTTCCCAGGGCTGTCATAGTAAACTCCCTGCTGCACAAGAGGCAGATCAGGTCTGAACTCCAGGTCCCCCACCAGTCAACACAGTGAAAGGAGCTCCAGGTACCTGCAAGTCATGCACACCATTTTTTGTTTACACTGACACAATGGGGGCTATTTACTAATAGAAATACATCTATATTAGACGTATTTCTGGTGCATATTGCATCACAAAGGTACTTTGCAATCTGCGACTTTTCCACACTCACTCCAGGTCTAAAAAAGTCACCGTAGAGTGGGCTGGGAAGGGGATCAGCCGGCAGGCCCGTCTCATTCATCATTCTGAACGCCAACTTTAGGCGTAGAAAATGGTCTAAATCTACGCCAGCAAGGGACCAGTAATGGCTAACCTCCGACACTTCAGCTGTGGTGAAACTACAACTCCCAGCATGCTCCATTAATTTCTATGGAGTTCTGAGAACAGCCAAGCAAGTTGTAGTTTTACCACAGTTGGAGTGCCGTAGGTTAGTCATCACAGCCCTATACCGTTAAGGACAGGCTCGGACTGGCCCACCAGGGAGGTGGGGGATTCCTTGGTGGGCCCCTAATCTCCTGCACCCCAGATAAGGGTACTTTCACGCTTGCGTTGTGAAGATCCGGCAGGCAGTTCCGTCGCCGGAACTTCCTGCCGGATCCGGAAATCCGCGTGCAAACGGATAGCATTTGTAGATGGATCTGGATGCAGATCCACCTAACAAATGCATTGAAACGCCAGACCGTCTCTCCGGTGTCATCCAGAAAAACGGATCTGGTATTTCTTTTTTTTTGCATTTTTAAAGGTCTGTGCATGTGCAGACCGGAAAACCGGATCCGTTTTGCCGGAACACCTGGTGCCGGAAACTACATTAATGCATTTTAATGGCAAGTAATGCCGGATCCGTGCATGCTGCGGTATTTTCTCCGGCCAAATACCGTAAGAGTGACTGAACTGAAGACATCCTGATGCATTCTGAAGGAAGATGGAGGGGTAATTATTTCTCCTTTCTCAGGAGAGATAATTATTGTAACCACTAGGTGGCAGTATCACACAGTGATGCAGCCTCCTACTGGTGTACATTGTAGAGGAGGCCCCGCAGTATCTTCTAGACTTCTGGGGCTGCCGGCTGTGAAGGAGGAGAGAAGGTCCTCCTTCCCTCCTTGCTGTCAGGAAACTGTGGCTGCTGGAGAGAAGGACTCCTCTGCGGTGCTGGGCTGATTTCTCAGGTGTGTGACAGTAGTGAGCTGTAGGAGACTGTGAGGGGAAAATAGGGGATTTGTTTTTAGCAGACATAGATCTATCAATGTGTGCTGCTCTCTGAAAAGTTCAGAGTGGCATTGGGGGGGACTCTGTTCTTGGTCCCCCCCCAATGCCTCTGCTTTAGGTGCACCCCATAAGTGCCCCAGCTCCAGATGACCCCCAATGCCTCCAGTCTAAAAGCACCCCTAATATTGAATCTTCTCCAGTTGCCCCCCCCCCCCCCTAATACCCCTGCAGCTGCTCCAGGATCCCCACTATTACCCTGCCTCAGGTGACCCTAATGCCTCTGCTTTAGGTGCACCCCCATAAATGCCCAGCTCTAGATGCCACCATTCTAAATGCACCGTTAATATTGCCTCTTCTCCTACCCTTGCTCCAGGATCCCCACTATTACCTTGCCCCAGGTGACCCTAATGTATCTGTTTCAGTTATGACCCTCCGTTTGTGCCCTTTGCTCACGTTGCTCCTCTAGCACCTTTGCTTGGGCTTTGTTAAAGGTTTTGACCTGCAAAGGGGGTTGGAAAGTGAACGGAGCTTAGCCGCGCCCAGGCTAGTTGATACTAGTTGTGACGTCACTGGGCCAGCGGTAAACAGTGCGAAGGCCGCGGCGCGGCTGTAGCGCCGCTGCCTTCTCAAACAGCTGATCGGAGGGGGTCCCGGGTGTCGGACCCCCTCTGATCAGATCCCGATTATCTAACTAGAGGATAGATCATCAGTTTAAGCATACTGCAGAACCCCTTTAAAGGGGTTAAAGGGGTTGTCTCATTTCATAAAATGGCATTTATCATGTAGAGAAAGTTAATACAAGGCACTTACTAAGGCTACTTTCACACTTGCGGCAGGACAGATCCGACAGGCTGTTCACCATGTCGGATCCGTCCTGCCGCTATTTCCCCGTGCCGCCGGACCGCCGCTCCGTCCCCATTGACTATAATAGGGACGGGGGCGGAGCTCCGGCGCAGCACGGCAAAAGCCGCCGGACTAAAAAGTCCTGCATGTCCGACTTTTTAGTCCGGCGGCAGGACGGATCCGACATGGTGAACAGCCTGTCGGATCCGTCCTGCCGCAAGTGTGAAAGTAGCCTAATATATTGTTGTTATCCACATTGCCTCCTTTCCATCACATTATACACAGCACGTATCCATGGTTACACACTATAGGGAAAGGCTGGAAGTGCGCATAAGCCAACACCTTTACCTATAGTGTGCAAGCACGGCCACCACTGCTGGATTGCAGAGTGGTCAAAACCATGGATACGAGTGTATAATGTGATGGAAAAGAGTCAATATGCAGAATAAGAATACATTAGTAAGTGTCTTGTATTAACTTTCTCTACATGATAAATGCCATTTGTTGAAGTGAAACAACCCCTTTAAGTGTGC
Organism: Bufo gargarizans; assembly: GCF_014858855.1. NCBI lineage: Eukaryota > Metazoa > Chordata > Amphibia > Anura > Bufonidae > Bufo > Bufo gargarizans. The sequence continues at coordinate 78,039,418 of NC_058084.1, forward strand.
TACACTTAATAGGGTTAGGCAAAAAATGTCTTGGTAAGCGCATTGCATGTAGGGTGGCCACTGGCTTCACCCAAGAAAGCTGGACCTCACCAACCACTGCCCAAAACCGATAAACCATGCCCGCCTCCGTGAAGCCATGCCCCCACCTCCGTGAAGTCAGAGTGTGCTCGAAAGAATCTGGTGCCTTCCTTTCCGTCACTGCACGCCGGCTCAGGGAGCTGCAGAAACGTGAGTACCAATTACTACCCTATCAGGCCACCACACTCACACATTGCTCCTGCGGTCCTGGTCGCTGCATACCTGCAATCCTATGTAACACCAGGGGCGTTGCTAGGGTCTTAAAGCATCCGGGGCCCAAGCCCCAATGAATATGGCCCAGTTCTCTAAGGCTACTTTCACACTGTTTTGGCGGGGGAATAGCCTGCCAGATCCGTGCTACTGCTAGTGCATCGTGCCGCCGGAAGTCCGCTCTGGCCCCATTCATGCTGTAGTTTTTTTCAGCCCACCTCTCGGCATACTGCGACCCGACCTGAATGGGGCTGGAGCGGACTTCCGGCGGCACGGTGCACTAGCGGTAGTACGGATCTGGCAGGCTGCTCACCCACCAAAACAGCCTGCCAGAGAAAGCTACCTCTAGTGTGAAAGTAGCCTAAGTCGACCCTCCCCACGCACGCTGCATTTTGCTGTACTCGCTATACAGCAGCACATACCTGTCACATCCGGCGCCTCCAGGTGATGTCTCCTCTGATGTAGATCTTCTCTGTCATCATCTTCTCCACTCGGTCGAGACAACTTCTTTCAGCTGCACCTCATCTCTGCAGAGTGTGACACACAGACATCTTAGCTTCCTCACATTTCTATCATCATCCCCCAACCTGGAGTCTGCACAGTGTTCTCCTGGTGCTCGCTGTGCTCCCCAATACCCCCAAATGCTAACCTGAAGGAATAATAGTGCCCCCCCCCCCATAGTAATAGTGCTCCTCATATTCCCACCAATAGTAATTTCTTTCTATAGTGTCCTCATTAGTAATACTGCCCCCTACAGTGCCCCCAACAGTCATAATACTCCCCAAGAGTGCCTCCATTAGTATAAGAGCCCTCCAGTATTAATAATGCCCTCACAGACCCATCAGTAGTAATAAGGCCCCCATAGTGCTCTTTGTAGAAATATGGTGGATCTATAAGTCACTCATACAGAGCCCCCAGTAGTAATAAGAACACCTAATGTCCCCTGGATTTAAAATGCCTCCACAGTGCCCCCAGTATTTATATTGCCCCCTTCTGTTATAATGCTCTCCCCTTTAGTGCCCCTGTAGTTATATTCCTCCTTTTAGTGTCCTCACAAATTATAATTCCTCAGCCCCTCCACCATACAGTCCCATGTAAATAACACTATTTCCCTCCCTCCGCCATAGAGTCCCATGTAAATAACACCACCCCCTCTCCAGCTACCATCAACATACAGTTCCACGTAAATAACATCACGCCGTCTCTCCAGCCCTCTCCAATATACAGTTTCATGTAAATACCACCCCTCTCTGTCTACAGCCCCCTTCAATGTACAGTCCCATGTAAATCACAGAAGAAATGCACCAAACGGATATACCACTGACTATACTGGCTAGTCATAAATGCAGATATTAAAAGCTGAGACTTTTGCCAATATATTCCTGTCAGGAAGATATCAGAGCCCAACATGCACCACGTCACGGTTCTCAGCATGGCAAGGGTCCTACCACTGCGCTACCTATGGTGTGAACAAGGTCTGAAGGTGATGTAATCCAGCTCACAGCCAAGCTTCCACACAACCGCCTAGCAGGACAACTAGTGCAATGTGAACAAAGCCAGGCTGTAAGCCACACCCATATCAGACCATGTGATGGAGGTTACCAGGTGCAAAGGAGAGTGTTTAAATGCCAGGTAAAGGCACATACACTACATATAAAACAAGACAAAAACACAGAAATATAGTGGCAAATCTGGGGGAGCTGCTCAACCCCTAACACTGTAGCGTGTTTTTCATTGGGGGAGCAGCCCCACCGCATGTGGACCGCAGCAAACGACTATCCCCAGCAAAAAAAAATTTGCATACGGTGGAGGATGTCGGCGCGGTCCACATGCACCACAAGGGCATCCTACACAAAACGGAGCATTGTGCGGATGAAAGTATAATCATATAAATCACAGAAGAAATGCACCAAACGGATATACCACTGACTATACTGGCTAGTCATAAATGCAGATATTAAAAGCTGAGACTTTTGCCAATATATTCCTGTCAGGAAGATATCGGAGCCCATCATGCACCACGTCACGGTTCTCAGCATGGCAAGGGGTCCTACCACTAAGCTACCTATGGTGTGAACAAGGTCTGAAGGTGATGTAATCCAGCTCACAGCCAAGCTTCCACACAACCGCCTAGCAGGACAACTAGTGCAATGTGAACAAAGCCAGACTGTAAGCCACACCCATATCAGACTATGTAATGGAGGCTACCAGGTGCAAAGAGTGTTTGAATGCCAGGTAAAGGCACATTCAATACAGATAAAACAAGACAAAAACACAGAAATATAGTGGCAAATCTGGGGGAGCTGCTCAACCCCTAACACTGTAGCGTGAAAACACGCTACAGTGTTAGGGGTTGAGCAGCTCCCCCAGATTTGCCACTATATTTCTGTGTTACAGTCCCATGTAAATAACATCACCCCTCTCCAGCCACTTTCAACATACAGTCTCATGTTAATAACACCACCCCCTCTCCAGCCTCCTCCAACACACAGCCTCATGTAAATAAAATCACCCCCTCCCCAGCCTCCTCCAACATACAGTCCCATGTAAATAACATCACTCCCTCCCACAGCCGCCATCAACATACAATCCCATGTAAATAACATCACTCCCTCCCATAGCTGCCTTCAACATACATTCCCATGTAAATAACAACACCCCCTCCCACAGCCGCCTTCAACATACAGCCTCATGTAAATAACATCACTCCCTCCTCCAGCCACCATCAATATACAGTCCCATGTAAATAACATCACTCCCTCCCCCAGCCACCATCAATATACAGTCCCATGTAAATAACATCACCCCCCCCCCGAGCCTTATCCAACATATAGTCCCATGTAAATCACTCCCTCCCCCAGCCACCTCAATATACAGCCCCATGTAATTAACATCACTCCTGAACATTTAGCCCCATGATAACGTCCCTCCCTTCAGCCCTAACATACAGTCCCAGTTAAATAACCACAATTCCCAGCATTGCTCTGTCTCTCACTTCACTTACCTCTCCTCATGTAGCAGATATCACCATAGCTTTTTCCCCAGGACTTCTCCTCTTCACTGCAGGCCTCTCCTGCACTGGTCACATGATGGTGACATTATCGAAGGTCCTTCTCAACCCCTGCCTTCTGCAGTGATCACATGACCTGTGATGTCATCACAGGTCCTTCAGATCTTGCAGTGCATTATTTTCAATTGTATTTCCATCCTGAGGATGGCAATACAGTTGTATCTGCCTGGCAGGCAGTACATTCGGGGCCTGGGACAAAACATTAGGGGCCCAGGCCCCAAATGTTTTAGCCTGGCAACGCCCCTGTGTAACACCACAGATAACAGTGACTAGTCTCTGAGTACAGACAGTAGATGCACCTGCCAGGCTTCAGACTCCTTGTTTTTGAGGCAGTGCCTCCTGTGACTTGGGCCAGGGCTGCTTTACAAGCTGAAGCATCAGTGAAGGTGGTAAGGGACCTGCAGAACCTGACCTGATCATTGCCAGTGCTGCCTGCAATTATGATAAGACATCTCTAGCACAGCAATGGACAAAATAGTCATATTGTAGTATGAATGGCCTGGGCCCTGAATGTAAGTAATGAATATTCTTCCTGCCCAAGCCACCTGCTTGTGCAGGCCAGTAGCAGCTGCTATTGTGTTTTAGTGAATGGGTTTTTCTATTTAAAAAAAAAAAGTGTTCAATAATTGCATGGTATTTCACATCTGTACTGTAGTTGTTTAGAATCACTGCCCAAAAATTGCGTTATGACACCCAAGTAATTGTAAAGAGCCAGTATTACTGCATCAGAGCATCTAGTTCAAACATGCTTTACCGCAAAAATTGCATTATTGCCTGTGTAAATTGTCAATACCAGAGTGCAGTGTGTTTGTGGAAGAGTAGGGACTAGAGATGAGCGAATTTCGAAAAAAATTCGGTTCGGTCGGTTCGCTGAATTTTGATTCAATAAGAATTTATTTGTGACTAATTGTGTTAAAAAAAATGATATTTCCTGGCTGCAGTGAGCCTGTTTAGTGATGTAGAACATTATGCCTTGCAGTAACACGCATAGTGAGTCTGCTGTGGTAGTAAAACAATACCGTGAGTCCGTATGACAAAACTGACTAACTAACTCAAGTGTGATGTTAGGGTCAAGAAGAAGCACACTCCTTTTACACCGTCGTCAGCTGATTCCACATAGATGTATACAGAACCTGTTCTATTAAACGCTTGTACAAGTAGAGCGCCACTGACAGAGTGGAGAGGGTGTCAGCAGAAGTTTGCATTGATGTCACTGATTATTTTGCCCTACCTCTGATCCGTCAGAACAATAACTTCCAAAAAAACGGACCCTGTCTGTTGAGCATCCGCCTTCACTCGGTCAGCATTTGGTCAGTAATCCTTCAGTATTGCTAAAGCCAAAAAAAAACAGGAGTGGATCCAAAAGAGAGATGACACGTGAATGGAGTATTTGCATGTCTTCTGTGTTTTGTACCCACTCCTGCTTTAGGCTACCAAATCATAAGCCAATTCTGATGGGACCATGTCATACAGGCCTTACAGCTGCTACATAGACAGGATCCATTGTGCGTCTCATTTTTCCTTCCTTCTGACAGATCAGAAGAAGGGTCAAATAAATGATGATGTCAACCAGGCCAAAAAGGCAAAATAGTGGCCCAGTCATGAAGTGGGGAGGGTGGGAACAGCATGAGAAGTCCACAGAGTGGCCGAATGACATAGTGGTGAGGTGGCAGCAGCATGAGGAGACCACAGAGTGGCCCAGTGACATAGTGGTGAAGTGGCAGCAGCATGAGGAGACCACAGAGTGGCCCAGTGACAGAGTGGGGAGGTGGCAGCAGCATGAGGAGACCACAGAGTGGCACAGTGACATAGTGTTGAGGTGGCAGTAGCATGAGGAGACCACAGAGTAGTGATGTGGCAGCAGCATGAGGAGACCACAGAGTGGCCCAGTGACGTAGTGCTGAGGTAGCATCAGCATAAGGAGACCACATAGTGGCTCAGTGACATAATGTTGAGGTATCAGCAGCATGAGGAGACTGCAGAGTGGCCCAGTAACATAGTGTTGATGTAGCAGCAGCATGAGGAGACCAGAGAGTGGCCCAGTGACATAGTGTTGAGGTAGCAGCAGCATAAGGAGACCACAGAGTAGTGAAGTGGCAGCAGCATGAGGAGACTACAGAGTGGCCCAGTTACATAGTATTGAGGTGGCAGCAGCATGAGGAGACCACAGAGTAGTGATGTGGCCCTACTGCCACTTCCATTTCCCCTACTGCCGCTACCATTACCGCTACACACTCGCCACTACTACTACACACATCTACTACCTTGTCTATTCCATGCTGTGCTGCGAATGATGCCACTACTACTGCAAATCATTTGCAAATTTGCTTTTATAAATACACGCAGGCATTCTGCCCCTGTTAAGGCCTAATTTTTGGACCTCATGCAGAAAGTGACACTTTTTCCTTCTGACAACACTTGTGTAGCTGTGTATAAATATGGGCAGGCATTCTGCCCCATTAAGGCATCATTTTTGGATGTTTGTGCAGGGCAAGCCATCCTTTTAACCATCCTCTTTAAGTGTAGCACCACCAGATGGGTTCCCAAGGGTGCTTTATTATTGTTAGGTCTGTACTGGAGCATGCTTCTGTGCAGACAGTGCTGCTGGACTCTGATTGTCAGGGTAACAGGCCGGGCGCTCTCCCTGTGCAGGAGCGCCGGCCAATCAGAGGCATGTATGGAACGCTAACATCACGCTGGACATGTCATGTGACCAGGAAGCATGGTCTGTTTAAATAACCAATCTGCTGGCCACATATTGCCTGTGATTGGTGTTTCTTTAGATCTCCTTGATAGCCTGATATTGATTCTCCTGTATTCCTGAACTCCATTCTAGAACTTTGACTCTGATTCTTGCCCAATGGTTTTGGGCCTTGAGGTGATTTACTAGTACTGGAGGACTTTGTTTCTGAAAAAGGGTACTATACTCATTTTAGTGAGGAGAGTGATCAATGGATGTGTGATGGAGTGCATGTTAAAGCTGAAATGTTACGTTCTCCATCTACTTGTAGCATAACACTGAATATCTGATGCAAATGTTCTGGTGTTCTCTACAGAAGGTGAAGAGAAGATAAAGGGGTCCCACTATGTGGTGTTAGGTTGTTGTGTTCCGATCACAATATTAATCCAAGTATCTGTGTACACACATTAGTAAAACAACATGCTTGGCATCTGCTGATCTAGCTGGGCGCACACTGATACCAATAAACACATTATTATCTGCTGCTCTGACTGAAGCCCCGGGACAGAGATCTCTAGATTACTGACACAAAGATCTTTATGTACTGTTCAGCCGCTATTTGACAGCTTCAGTCTTTGGAATTAAACTTGTTTTTGTCCAAAACAGAGTTAGATATTTGGAGCTTAGCTGTTATTATTTCGTCCAGCAGGCTTCTGGAAACAGCAGCCAATTCATAAAGATGAAATAGACCCCAACTGTAAACAAGATCACGCACATCATATCCCTAGATGCAAGTAAGAAAATAGCGGGAACTGGGGGGATGCTGCTACTATAATAATGTGTAACCAGAGTGCATTAGAGATGATCAATGCTATAAAGCTACTTAAAAGAAAAGCTTTGCTGTTTTCTGGGTGACATGTTTTCATATTCATCCAATGATGGCTACATTTCCAGGATTATTTCCATATAGACACTTGCAAAACAGAAAATATACTGATACTCAATACAAAAAGGGATCATTTTTGGAATGTTTTTAAATGAAAAAAAATTCTGAAAGTGCAGTGTGTTATTAAACAGGCTGTTTATTACCACCGGCTGCCATCTGTTACTGGGAGTCGGCGACACGCTCTTCCTTCGCTGCGCCAACGGCATCCCACGCAGGTAGAGGAGCTGGCATCCTCATCTCCACAGTAACCAGGAAGCGGGGAGGACCTTGCCGCGCACGCCTCCTCTGCGTGGCCTGCATCCTCCATCCCCTAGACAACGAGCAACTGGGGAGCTGATCGCCAATAAGGATGAATCGGCGCTCAGCTGTGTTGAGATGTGTGATGTGAGTCACGTGACGCTGGCCACATCACGAGACTCACCAGTCGGGGCTATTTAAACAGGCAGCCTGCTGGCCACAGGTTGCCTGTGATTGGTCTTGCTACCCTCACCAACATTTTTGCATATTGTGTCTTTCGTGTGTTTGGACCTTGGCTTTGCTTTTGACCTCGACCCTAGGACCTTCCTGGAATTGATGTGGCATCTTGGCTTCTGATTTCGGATTGTTTTGACCTTGTTATTGTGTTGCCCCCTGTGTACCTGCGTGACCTCCCAGCTTTGACTTTGGTTTCCTTGACTCTGTTACGGTACTCCTCTTATCTTCTTTAGGCCCCTGCACGTATCTAAGCAAGGGACTACCGGCAAGTTGGACGCCGTCGGTTAGGACGGGCCGTGCAAGTGGGTAGCGATAGAGGTGCGGGTGGATATCAGGGCTGCACTCTTCCCTTCCGTCCGTGACAGAATCACAGGCCACACCTATATTATGAACCTTATGCGAGTGCTTACTGATCAGGTCCATAATCTTGCCCAAATGGTGCAGGAATTGGCAGAAAGGTTACAACAGCAGGGATCGGTTCAGACCCCACCTATTGCGACCTCCTCCTTTCAGAATCTCGAGTCCCATGTTAAGCTGCCTGAACGTTTTTCAGGGGATCGCAAGTGTTTTCTAACGTCTAAAGAAAGCGGTAAGATGTATTTTCGTTTTATGCGCTCATTCTTCGGGTTCACAACAGGAAAAAGTCGGAATTATTATCTCTTTGTTGCAGCAGGACCCACAAGACTGGGCCTATTCCCTCCCCACGGACTCCCCTTGTCTGGTTTCTGTTGAAGCGTTTTTTCAGGCCTTAGGGGTGTGTGACACAGTGAGAGGTTTTGTCTGGGAAAACAGGTATTTTTTTTTTATTTACAGCCAGGTGAGGTTAAATACCGAACCGGCTTTTAGTGCCGGTCCGGGTTTTGGCAGCACCTGGCTGTCCTTGAATAGGCAGCTGGGCTCAGAAGCCAGGTCTCTGTGTTGGGATCTGGGAGCCTTGTGTCTGGATGAAGGCTTGCTACCTGTTTGGTGTGAAAACAGGTTGGTGCTGCTATGGTCAAGGACTCTTTGAGGCAGAATTGCTGCATGGTGTGAATTACCACCAACACCGCAAGATGACTTTATGTTTGATTATGACAGTGTGTTTTGCCTAAAGTGTGAATAAAACAATGAACTGTTTGATCCAAAGAACCTATTGTTGCCTCCATACTGCGTCCGCTAATCCTGTCTACCAGAGCGAAACTCCACAATTGGTGGAGGATGCGGGCAAGAGCGATGAGGCTGGCGTGAATGCCGTTTTTTTTGTTTCTGCATTTTTCAGGCACATTTTTCGTTGTATGTCGTACATTAAACCTGCTGTATTACAATCAGTGCCCCACGACAAAATGGAGGCTGTTGTAGAGGCCGTCATGAAGGCTAATCTGCAGCAGTGAGAGACAAACCTGCAGCAACACGATGCTAATGAGCAGCAGTAGGAGACTAACCAGCCGTGACTCCTGTGTCCGCATGCTGTTGCCTGCGGTTTGGTGTTGTTGTTCAGCCACAGGTGAGGGCCGCTAGTATGTTGCTTCACTTGTGGTTGCCGCTGGCAACATGTGATTGTACTTGGCAGTATAGCAGCCTGAGCTGGTGCTAGGTAGCTTGCTGTCAAGTGCATGCGGTTACACCGGGTTGTGTGTGTGTATGTTATGCACTTTGTATGTCTGGTGTGCACTAGGTGTTATGTTAGGTGTGCACTGTGACACTTCCCTTCACTGTGGCTGCCCGTGGCAACGTTTGGTATGGTGTACATGTGGTGGCAGTGTCTCAGCCTTCTGGCTGACTAACAGGATATGGTTGCCACCCATGTCATTGCCTGCGGTAACAGCTGCAGTGTGATCTTCATTTGGACCCTTCCCCTTTTAGTGGTTTCACTTCCCTGGTTAGTGTGGGAAGGGTTAATTCCCTCTCCTGTGTGTGTCTGTGTGGGGGTGGCCACTTTGGGCTATAAAGCCTCTTTGGAGATCTGAAGCTGAGGGGTTCTTCAGCCATGCTTTGCTGGAGACACCCTCCTGGTAATTCCATCTGCCAGTGGGGGCCACCCTTGTGGTCATAAATTGTCATAAATTGTAAATTACAAATTGTTACAAATTGTTATATATTGTTTATACACAATGTTATGAGGATGTGTTTGTGTGTCATGTCATTTATTGCAGCATATGGTTTCCTGGCGTCCTGTGTGGTGTGTGTGCTCTGTCTATTGTGTTGTTGTGGACAGCAGCACTTATACTTGGGTCCCAGGCTCTGTGTCTGTGGCAGGTAGGTGTTAGTACTAGTTGCACTTACCTGCCATTGCCATATGACTGTTCCTGTTCCCCTTTCTTTATAGTTTGGCCATTTTTAGACTCCTATTTCTCCATGTCCAGGAGGAACAGGTAGTCTACCCAGCTCCTAGCTTAGGGACGTGCGGAGGGTTAGTAGGGACCCGAGGTTCCAGAGCATGAGTCCTCCTACCTTCAAGGTTTTTTGGTGGGGGGGCTTTGAGGGGTGAGAGTATAACAACCATGGTCATGGTCGTGACTCCTGTGTCCGCATGCTGTTGCCTGCGGTTTGGTGTTGTTGTTCAGCCACAGGTGAGGGCCGCTAGTATGTTGCCTCACTTGTGGTTGCCGCTGGCAACATGTGATTGTACTTGGCAGTATAGCAGCCTGAGCTGGTGCTAGGTAGCTTGCTGTCAAGTGCATGCGGTTACACCGGGTTGTGTGTGTGTATGTTATGCACTTTGTATGTCTGGTGTGCACTAGGTGTTATGTTAGGTGTGCACTGTGACACTTCCCTTCACTGTGGCTGCCTGTGGCAACGTTTGGTATGGTGTACATGTGGTGGCAGTGTCTCGGCCTTCTGGCTGACTCCCAGGACATGGTTGCCACCCATGTCATTGCCTGCGGTAACAGCTGCAGTGTGATCTTCATTTGGACCCTTCCCCTTTTAGTGGTTTCACTTCCCTGGTTAGTGTGGGAAGGGTTAATTCCCTCTCCTGTGTGTGTCTGTGTGGGTGTGGCCACTTTGGGCTATAAAGCCTCTTTGGAGATCTGAAGCTGAGGGGTTCTTCAGCCATGCTTTGCTGGAGACACCCTCCTGGTAATTCCATCTGCCAGTGGGGGCCACCCTTGTGGTCATAAATTGTAAATTACAAATTGTTACAAATTGTTATATATTGTTTATACACAATGTTATGAGGATGTGTTTGTGTGTCATGTCATTTATTGCAGCGTATGGTTTCCTGGCGTCCGGTGTGGTGTGTGTGCTCTGTCTATTGTGTTGTTGTGGACAGCAGCACTTATACTTGGGTCCCAGGCTCTGTGTCTGTGGCAGGTAGGTGTTAGTACTAGTTGCACTTACCTGCCATTGCCATATGACTGTTCCTGTTCCCCTTTCTTTATAGTTTGGCCATTTTTAGACTCCTATTTCTCCATGTCCAGGAGGAACAGGTAGTCTACCCAGCTCCTAGCTTAGGGACATGCAGAGAGTTAGTAGGGACCCGAGGTTCCAGAGCATGAGTCCTCCTACCTTCAAGGTCGGCTCATTTCGCTAGGAGTTAGGGTCAGATTAGGGAAGCAATAGGAGGTGACCTGCTCCCTAATTCTGTCTTCCTGGCCGAGTCGTGACTACCATCTTCCGTCATCGCACGGCTGAGGGTTTTCCCCATCCTCAGCCGTGACAGTATGACCACAAAGGCTCCTTACGTGGCGGTTCCCTCGAAAGAGGGTGAAGCATGCATCGCCATATGCTGATGGAGTGCATGCGCGTTCTCCGGAGGGAGAGCGTTGTAGGGGTTTCGCCGCTGACGGCGCGGTGAGTGGCTTTTCCCCGCCATCCCTTCACCGTGTTCTGTTTTGGCGTCCCCTTATTTTTATATTTGCACGTTTGTTTGTTTGTTTGGTGTGCGGTTGCACGCCTTCGAAAGAGGGTGCAGCATGCAGCGCCATCAGCTTTCGGCCTGCATGCGCGTTCTCCGGAGGGAGAGCGTTTTGGGGATCACCGTTAACGGCGCGGTTGGTGGCTTATTACCCGCCACCTTACCTTCCGTGTCCGTGTTGGTGATCCCTCGTCCCTCTCCATGTTCCTATCTCTGGTCGTCTGCTGGCAGCATTCCGTTAGTGGTCCGGCTGTGTGCTGGTTAGGAGTGTCTGCTGGCAGCGACTAGAGTGGGGACGTCAGTGGGGAGTGGACGTCGTGTCAGTGCGTTCTCCCCGGGCTGTTTCTTTGCTGGTCTCCGGTTCCTGTGTGTTGTTCCGGAGCCCGGCAGTCGGCTCCTGGTCCCTGTGTGTTGCTCCAGGGGCCGGCAGCAGTCCTGGGGAGACGCGCATATATTGACACGATTCCCCTTCTCCTATTCCCTTGTTTGGGTCCCCCTCTGATTTTCCTTTTTTTTTGGTGGGGGGGCTTTGAGGGGTGAGAGTATAACGACCATGGTCATGGTCGTGACTCCTGTGTCCGCATGCTGTTGCCTGCGGTTTGGTGTTGTTGTTCAGCCACAGGTGAGGGCCGCTAGTATGTTGCCTCACTTGTGGTTGCCGCTGGCAACATGTGATTGTACTTGGCAGTATAGCAGCCTGAGCTGGTGCTAGGTAGCTTGCTGTCAAGTGCATGCGGTTACACCGGGTTGTGTGTGTGTATGTTATGCACTTTGTATGTCTGGTGTGCACTAGGTGTTATGTTAGGTGTGCACTGTGACACTTCCCTTCACTGTGGCTGCCCGTGGCAACGTTTGGTATGGTGTACATGTGGTGGCAGTGTCTCGGCCTTCTGGCTGACTCCCAGGACATGGTTGCCACCCATGTCATTGCCTGCGGTAACAGCTGCAGTGTGATCTTCATTTGGACCCTTCCCCTTTTAGTGGTTTCACTTCCCTGGTTAGTGTGGGAAGGGTTAATTCCCTCTCCTGTGTGTGTCTGTGTGGGTGTGGCCACTTTGGGCTATAAAGCCTCTTTGGAGATCTGAAGCTGAGGGGTTCTTCAGCCATGCTTTGCTGGAGACACCCTCCTGGTAATTCCATCTGCCAGTGGGGGCCACCCTTGTGGTCATAAATTGTAAATTACAAATTGTTACAAATTGTTATATATTGTTTATACACAATGTTATGAGGATGTGTTTGTGTGTCATGTCATTTATTGCAGCGTATGGTTTCCTGGCGTCTGGTGTGGTGTGTGTGCTCTGTCTATTGTGTTGTTGTGGACAGCAGCACTTATACTTGGGTCCCAGGCTCTGTGTCTGTGGCAGGTAGGTGTTAGTACTAGTTGCACTTACCTGCCATTGCCATATGACTGTTCCTGTTCCCCTTTCTTTATAGTTTGGCCATTTTTAGACTCCTATTTCTCCATGTCCAGGAGGAACAGGTAGTCTACCCAGCTCCTAGCTTAGGGACATGCAGAGGGTTAGTAGGGACCCGAGGTTCCAGAGCATGAGTCCTCCTACCTTCAAGGTCGGCTCATGTCGCTAGGAGTTAGGGTCAGATTAGGGAAGCAATAGGAGGTGACCTGCTCCCTAATTCTGTCTTCCTGGCCAAGTCGTGACTACCATCTTCCGTCATCGCACGGCTGGGGGTTTTCCCTATCCTCAGCCGTGGCACCATGATGCCCGGAAAGCAGTCCGTGCCGCGATTCCTAAGATGACCCCCGCAGACAACATTGAAACCTACCTGGCGATGTACAAGAAAGTGGCCATCAGGGAAGAGCTACCCCATGACTAGCGGGCTGAGATCGTCACTCCGTTTCTTGGCATCCGATTCCCAGCGGGTGTATTTCGACTTGCCAGACGATCAAGCGGCCGACTACCAAAAAGTCAAGGGTAAGATTCTGGCAAGACTGGGGGAGAATGTGTTGGTTCGGGCCCAGCGGGTACATCAGTGGGGGTTCAACCTGGCTGAGCCTGCAAAGACCCCAGTATTATAAATTACTTCACCTCTTGCAAAAATGTCTACAGCCTGACGTGTGAGTCCCACTGCTATGCTGGATTGTCTGTTGGGCAATATGTTCTGGAGGGCTTTGCCATACCCTCTTCAGCACTGGAACGGTCAGGTGTCTCCTGGCAATGCCTTTGAGATAGTGGACCTGGTGTAATGCTATGAAGCTACCAGGAATCTAAAGGAGGGTTCTGTCGGGAGGGGGGGATGGCAAACCCCGGAAATCTCCACCCCAGGTCCGGAGATTTGAGCCGATAAAGCCTGCCCGAGATGTACCCACGGCAGACCTGGCTCCAATAGTCTGCTGGCAGTATCAGAAGCCTGGCCATGTAAGGGCTGACTGTCCCTATTAGGGTGAGCCCATGCACACTAACTTTGGCTACTGTCAGTCGCTATATACCAGGAGGCTGTGAGCAACAGGTACCCCAGAGTCTCTAGATCATTTGTGCCAGGTAGAAGTGGGAGACACTCCGGCGGAGGCTCTGCTGGACTCGGGGAGTCTGGCGACCCTAGTAAGGGCTACCCTGGTGCAGTCCCCTGAGTATACTGGCCAGAAAGGCCAGAAAGGGTGATGTGCTTCCATGGAGACTTAAAAGACTACCCCACCGTGCTGGTGTCTCTAACTATGGTGTCAGGTAGATGAACCCACAAGGTGGCTGTCACCACAAATCTACATTATGAACTCATGATAGGGAGAGACTTCCCGGGCTTCCTGAAACTGTGGCCTGCTATGAGAGTGACTGATACCCATGAGACAGGGGTAACGCTAGTAGAGTGGCCTGGCTCAGGGGCAAGACCAGAACCCTGGGAACTTGAGACCAAAAGGCCAGCGGTAGGGGTGACCTCCACTTTGGTGGAAGAGGGGGAGACAACCCCGCTAAGTGTGATGGTGGAAGTCCTGGAGGAATTGCTGCCGGGTCCTGAATAGGCAGACCTTAATGTCTCCGGGGATAATTTTGGTACCGCCCAACGTCGGGACCCAACCCTATACCAGGCCTATAAAAATGTGTTAATAGTAGATGATGAACCACAACAACCTAGGGCAGAGTCAGTGTTTCCCCGTTTTGTGGTTCATCAGGCTATGTTGTATTGGGTAAACCAACTAGGTGAGTCTATTGAACAGTTGGTGGTCCCGAAGGCTTATTGCAAGCTTGTGTTAGATCTAGCCCACCAACGCGTTCTCGGTGGTCACCTGGGGCTGCAGAAAACTTGGCAGACTCTGGTCCGGATCTTTAACCCGGGTGATCGGGTTTTGGTTCTGGTGCCGACCGTGGACAGTAAGTTCCTGGCTAGGTGGCAGGGGCCCTACGAGGTACTCGATAAAATTGGAGATGTAAACTACAAAGTACACCAGTCAGAGCGGCGAAAGCCGGAGCAGGTTTACCATGTGAATTCACGCAAACCGGGAAAAGATAGGAAAACCTGTACAGAAGACAGCCGGGTTTTCTACAAGAAGAGGTTCCGGCCCCTCTGTCTGATGCAAGAGAGGAGGCAGCCACAGTAAAAATTGCTGACAGCCTCTCCTCTAAACACATTCAGGAGGCCAGGGAGTTCGTAAGTCGGAACACGGATGTGTTCTCGGACCTCCCTGAACGCACTTCCATAATCCAGCATGACATTGTCACTGAGCCTCAAGGAAAAGTCAGATTAAAACCTTCCCAGGTACCCAAGGCTCAGCGACAAGCCATATCGGAGGAGGTGTAGCTAATATTGCAGCTAGATGTCATTGAGGAGTCAAAAAGTGAGTGTGCCAGTCCTATAGTATTGATACCCAAGTCGGAAGGGACGTTGCTGTTTTGTAACGACTTTCGAAAACTTAACGAGGTTTCCAAATTCGATGCATATCCCATGCCCCGGGTGGATAAGCTCATCGAGAGGTTAGGACAAGCCCGGTAGTTTTCTGTTTTGGACCTCACGAAAGGGTACTGGTACCCTAAATGGAGCTGCCAAAGAGAAAACTGCCTGAGGGGCTGTATCAATATAAAGTCTTACCCTTTGGTCTGCATGGTGCCCCCGCCACTTTTCAGCGACTAATGGACATTGTGCTTCGTCCACATCGTCAGTACACTTCGGCTTACCTGGACGATACTGTCATCCACAGTACCGACTGGGAAAGTCACCTATCCAAAGTGCAGGCTGTAGTGGACTCCCTTCGGAAAGCTGGCCTAACCGCTAACCCCAAAAAAATTGTGATAGGGTTAGAAGAGACTAAGTACCTGGGGTATGTCATTGTCATCAAACCCCAAGTAAACAAAATAGAGGCAATACGGAATGGGCCCTGACCTGTCACCATTAGGCAAATAAATTCATTCCTGGGAATGATGGGCTATCACATGAGGTTTGTTCTCCACTTTGCTACTCTAACCGCGGTCAATGATGATTTTCTCCTCTTTTAAAGTCGGCCCTGTGCAGGTCCCTGGTTTTAGTGACGCCCAACTTCAAAAGGGAGTTTATAGAACAGACCGATGCCTCCAAAGTAGGACTTGGTGCTGTACTGTCTCAGGAAGTCAACGGGGAGGAGCATCCCATTGTCCTCCTCAGCCATAAGCTCACCCCAGCCGAGACCCGGTATAGTAGTATAGTATAGTGGAGAGAGAGTGCCTGTCTATCAAGTGGGCACTAGAATATTTTTTGGGGAGAAAATTCCGCCTGGTGATGGACCACACCCCTCTCAAGTGGATGAGCCAGGCCAAGGACAGAAATGCCCTGGTCACCCAATGGTTTCTCTCCCTACAAACCTTTACGTTTTCGGTGTAACACAGGGCAGGCCGGTTACAGGGAAACGTGGATGCCCTGTCCCGGGTACACTGTCTGGCGTGTGTTCACCACCCCCCCCCCCCCCCCCCCCCCGGGTTAAACAAAAAGGGGCTATGTGACATAGTGAGAGATTTTGTCTGGGAAAACTGGTATTTTCCTCCCAGCATGTGCTGCTGGGCTGATTTACAGCCAGATGAGGTCAAATACCGGACCGGATTTTAGTGTCGGTCTGGGTTTTGGCAGCATCTGGCTGTCCTTGAATAGGCAGCTGGGCTCAGAAGCCAGGTCTCTGTGTTGGGATCTGGGAGCCTTGTGTCTGGATGAAGGCTTGCTATTGCTACCTGTTTGGCGTGAAAACAGGTTGGTGCTGCTATGGTCAAGGACTCTTTGAGGCAGAATTGCCGCATGGTGTGAATTACCACCAACACCGCAAGATGCCTTTTTGTTTGATTATGACTGCTTGTTTTGTCACTTGCCTAAAGTGTGAATAAAACACTGAACTGTTTGATCCAAAGAACTTGTTGTTGCCTCTATACTGCGTCCGCTAATCCTGTCTACCAGAGCGAAACACCACAGGTGTTATATGATAAACCTGATAAGTCGACTGTGGCAGAATCCCAGTTGAAGTCTCTCATCGAGGGGGACAGACTGGTGGAGGAATACTGCACCCAGTTCCGGAAATGGTGTGTTCCCTCTGGCTGGAATGAACCAATGCCTAAGTGTCAGTTTAGATCAGGACTCTCTGAAAGTCTAAAGGACATGTTGGTCAGTTATCCCTGCCCTGACACCTTAGAGAAGGCTATGACTTTGGCTGTCAGACTGGACCGACGTATTAGGGAAAGACAAAGAGAACATCTGACCTTTCCACAGGTGGTGGTCAAGTCAGACTGCTTACCCATGGGGGTCAAGTTGGAGAATCATCCTGAAGAGCCCAAGTAGCTCGGAATGACCAGAAGAGATCAGAGACGTCAGAGGGGTGCCTGCTTTTATTGTGGAGAATCTGACCACTGGGTACGACAATGCCCTAAGACTCCTCTCTCCAGGAGATCCTCACGGCCGGACGTTCTGAAGGATAAGGTACTCCCAGAAGTGGTTAAAGAAAAAGTTTTAGTGCTGGTGGTTATTTCTCTGGGCTCTTGGAGGGGTTCTGGGAAGGCGTTTATTGATTCTGGGTCCGCCTCTAATTTTATTGACCATCATTTTTCACTTTACTTTGGGGTACCCATATTGTCTCTTCCTAACCCTATCCACATTATTGCTATTGATTCTACTCCTTTGATGGGTGGATCTGTGGAATTTTGTACCTCTGAGGTAACTTTGACTGTGGGGGTTTGTCATACAGAAAATTGTTCTTTTTTTATATAAAAAAAATTACCAATAGAGATAGTTTTGGGCATGCCTTGGCTCCAGGTTCATAACCCAATCATTAACTGGTCCACGGGTGAATTAGAGAAATGGGGAGCCAAATGTAGTTCACACTGTCTACCTGATATTCAGGCTGGAATTACTACTGAGTCGAAAACTCTCCCCCTACATCAGTGACTTTGCTGATGTTTTTTCCACGTCCGATGTTGAGTTTCTTCCCCCTCATAGACCGTATGATTGTGCCATCGAGCTTATTCCAGAATCTAAGTAACCTAGGGGACGTATTTATAATTTGTCCGGTCCTGAACGGAAGTCTATGAAAGATTTTTTGAAGGAGAGTTTACAAAAAGGTCATATTAAACCCTCGGTGTCTCCTATGGGGGTAGGGTTTTTCTTAGTGGAGAAAAAAAATGGGGGGCTGAGCACTTGTATTAATTACAGGGAATTAAACAAGATTACTGTTATAAATCAGTACTCTTTGCCATTGATTCCAGACCTGTTCAATCAAGTTCTTGGAGCTTACTGGTTCACTAAACTAGATCTTAGGGGGGCCTACAATCTTATTCGAATTAAGGAGGGGGATGAGTGGAAACCGGACTTTACTACTCCTGAGGGCCATTATGAATATTTAATGATGCCATCTGGATTAAGTAATGCCCCGGTGGTTTTCCAAAATTTTGTCAATGATATTTTTAGACAATTTATTGGGAAATTCATGGTTGTGTATTTGGATGATATCTTGATTTATTTTCCTGACTGGGATTCTCACATTAGCCACATTAGACAGGTAACGGAGGTTCTTCATGAGAACCAGCTTTTTGCTAAAGGTGAAAAGTGTGTCTTTGGGGTATAGGAACATTTTTGGGGGGGGATATATTCTTACACCCCAATCCTGTCACCAGGATTTGATGTATAGAGCGGAGGACATGGGTTGCTAGATGGCCGCTAGCACATTTGCAATACCCAGTCCCCATAGCTCTGTGTACTTTTATTGTGGAAAAAACAAATCTACAGGGTATGGAGGAAGGACACAGTAGGAGAGAGTAAAGCTGGTCATGGTGGTATAGCAGCAGCAAGGTCACTGGTTGTAGGCTTGTCTGAACAGTTGAGTTTTCAGATTTCTTTTGAAGGATTTCACTGTAGGCGAGAGTCTCATGTGTTGGGGTAGAGAGTTCCAGAGTATAGGGCATGCACGGGAGACATCTCAGAGGCGGTTGAGGGAAGAGGTGATAAGAGGAGAGGAGAGAAGGAGGTCTTGTGAGGATCGGAGATTACGTGTGGGGATGTATCTGGAAAGTAGCTCAGAGATGTATTGAGGGAACAGGTTTTTGGAAACGACTTTATACGTATTTGTATTTTTAACTGAATTTGCTGGGCAATGGGGAGCCAGTGACGGTATCGGAAGAGGGGAGAGGCAGAAGAGTATCGGGGGGGAAGAGGTGGATTAGTCGCGCAGCCGAGTTAAGGATAGATTGGAGTGGTGCGAGAGTCCTACACGGAAGACCACAGAGGAGGATGTTACAGTAGTCTAGGCGGGAGATGATGAGGGCATGTGCAAGCATTTTTGCAGACTCATGGTTGAGGAATGCGCAGATGCGGGAGATATTTTTTAGTTGGAGGCGGCAGGTGGTGGAAAGGGCTTTTATGCGAGGTCTGAAAGAGAGGGCAGAATCCAAGGTCATTCCAAGGCAGCGGACTTGGTTGACCAGGGAGAGTGTGCAGCCATTGATTATGATAGATAGGTCTGTTGGGGGTTGAGCAAGATGGGGGAAAGATGAAAAATTCTGTTTCATCCATGTTAAGTTTAAGAAAGCTAGAGGAGAAGAAGGATACGGAAGATTCTGGATAGTAAAGTGGTGATGTCTTGACCAGAGAGGAATTTTTGTGTGTCGCCAGCATAAAAGTGATACTGAAACTCTATGAGCTGTCCCAGGCCGAGGGTGTAGATAGAGAAGAGCAGGGGTCCTAGGACAGAGCCTTGTGGGACACCAACAGAGAGGGAATGAGACGGGGAGGTGGTGTGAGAGTAGGAGACACTTAATGTCCAGTCTGTGAGGTATGATGTGATTCAGGAGAGGGCCAGGTCGATGATGCCGAGATGAAAGAGTTTGTAACAGAAGGGAGTGGTCAACTGTATCAAAGGCGGAGGACAGGTCAAGGAGACGGACGACAAAGTAATGTTTTTTGGTTTTGGCTGTTAGCTTGTTGGTGACTTTTGGTAAGGGCAGTTTCAGTTGAGTGGTGGGGTGGGAAGCCAGAGTGTAGCCGGTCAAAGAGGGAGCAATAGGAGAGATGAGAGGATAGTTCAGAATG
This sequence comes from Bufo gargarizans, assembly GCF_014858855.1. Taxonomy (NCBI): domain Eukaryota; kingdom Metazoa; phylum Chordata; class Amphibia; order Anura; family Bufonidae; genus Bufo; species Bufo gargarizans. The sequence goes on from NC_058084.1 coordinate 78,059,192, forward strand.
AACGTGTTGTTCAAGTAGCTTTGAGGCATATGTAAGAAGTAATATGGGGTGATAACTAGACAAAGAAGATGGGTCAACTGAAGGCTTTTTGAGGATTGGTGTAATGGTAGCGTGTTTAAAACCAGAGGTCAAGACACCAGAGGTTAGTGATAGGTTGAAGAGATGAGTTAGAATTGGGATAAACGCTGTGGTAAGGTTGGGTATGAGGTGGGATGGGATTGGGTCAAGTGTGCAGTTGATGAGATGTGATCTGGAGAGTAGGCTGGAAAGTTTTTCTTCTGCAACAGTGGAGAAGCTGGTTTTGGGAGAGGAGGACTAAGCAGTTGTGTAAAGGTTTGTGGGAACTGTGCACTGAAGCTTTCTCTGATGTTGACGGTTTTTAAAGTATGTGGCCAAGTCCTCAGCTGAGATGAGAGGTGAGGGTGGGGGCACTGGGGACCGAGAAGAGAGTTGAAAGTGTTAAAAATTTGTTTAGGGTTGTGGGACAGGGAAGATATGAGAGATGAAAAGTTGGCCTGTTTTGCATCAGAGAGTGAGGATTTGAAAATGAAGAGAACATCATTTTTCTCTGCAATGCGAACACATATGAGCATGGGACCAACACAGATGCCTTCAGCTGCCAAGCGCACATGCAAAAGGTCAGCCAGTGTCATAGGTACAAATCTTCTGACAGGTGCCCTTTACACTGGCTGAACCTTTAAAACAAAGTGGAGAGGGTGCTGCAGTTGCAGACAGAGCTGATCCTCTAGGTGTAATGGCAACACACCCGTTGCTCCTATAGGCTCATTTGCATATAATAAGACATCATTTTTCTCAGGGTACATATGAATATGGGACCAACACAGATGCCTTCAGCTACCAAGCACACATGCATCAGGTCAGCCATAACCCTATCTATAGAATCCAATTTCAGGAAATTCTCCTTAGGGTACTTTCACACTAGCGGCAAAGAATTCCAGCAGGCTGTTTCGGCGGGTGAACAGCCTGTTGGATCCGTGCTGCCGCTAGTGCACGCATGCCCCCGGCCTCATTGACTATAATGGGGACGGGCCAGAGTTCCGGCGGCAGCACGGCAAACATGCCAAGAGGCGGCCGGAATAAAACTACGACATCTTCTACATAAACAGATGTAGAGACACAAAAGAGAGGTATGTTCCCATGACTCCACTGTTTTCAGTGTTCAAACGTCTAAAAGGGTCCGGCCATTACACACCCACATACGGGCAAATCAATATTGATTCAGGACCTTTTACCTGCAATTCTGATTACGTAATTTACCTCATTAAATGCCCTTGTGGTCTGGCGTATGTAGGTGAAACATCCCAAAAATCATGGAAAGAATATGTCAGCACAAGTCAACCATCAGACGGCAGATCCTACTTCTGCCGATCCCCTTCCATTTCCACGAAGCAAAACATACCATCGCACAACTCAGATTTCAAGTTCTTGAACATTTTCCTCCCCTAAGAAGGGGTGGCAATAGACTCAAAACACTCAAACTCAGAGAGGCATATTGGCTCCATAAGTTACAGAGTCTTACTCCCAAGGGAATGAATTGGGAATATGAAATTAAGAGTCTCCTTTAAGATATTCATCTCGGTTTATGAATACTTTCATTATGTACAACTAGTTGTGATCTAGTGATGTAGTTTGACAAATTTTATCTTATTTCCTTAATTGTAGGCCCCATGAGCACTACTTGGACCCAGTGCTGCACAAGGGTATCCTTAACCTTTATATAATTACTTTCCCCTTACTTCTCTCTATCCTCCCCTTTATCCTTTGCTGTAATTTTCTGTTATTATCCTCATCTCCTAGTACTTCCATTTGTCCTTTTCATTTTATTTCCTTCTTTTACAACTTGTTTCAGTCTGTTCTTAGAACTCCACTATTGTTGTCTGTTTAGTACATCATCTTGTACTAGGTTTCTCCTACCACAGTTCACTTGCGCTCCACCTCCGGACAACTTCAGGTCGGTGGAACGCAACTTCCGTCCACCGTGCGTTCCATGCTCCGATCCACTTCGCTGTGAATTAGCAACGCCTACCAAAAGGTGTACAACACTTCTCTGACCTTCTACCTAACTGCGGCACAGGTAAGTCCAGGATAGTGCAGTCGGGCCTCCTGTCTGATACTATTCAGTTGGTGTGACGCTATTGTGGTTAGATGCCTCTATCAGACAGGTTTAATTTTACCTTTATTCCACCTCATTTTGAGGCAAAAACACTATGCTTGTTCTTATGTAATGTGACTCCATTTGGGAGATACGGTTCCCATGTATATTCGGTTATCCATATGACATTTCCTTTATACCTGAGGAATAACTTCCCGTTTATACCTTCATACGCTAGCAGATATAGGGCTTATTGCTCTCTGACTTGAATTATGACAATCTTTCAACTAAGCGACTAAGATATCACGTCATATGGACACCATAGCGGAAATCGTGGAGCTGTATGGAGAACTGTGGATACAACTATATAGTTGATTTCATTTATTTTTGCGGATTTTCTGTATTGCATCAGTCATTGTACGGATTTTCAGTTCTTTTCTCATTTTACTTTATTTATTATTATTATTATGATTATTATTATTCTTGTTTAGTTGTTATTTAGTTCTTTTTGCACTATAGTGTCTGATGAAGGCCTGCGAGATGAAAATGTTCACACGTATTGCCGTTTTTCCTGTTTTTCTGAAATAAAAATAAAAATATATTGATCAAGACAAAAATCAGCTGTGATCTAAAATTACGTATAAAAGTGCGACATGTCTTACTTTTATTCCGGCCGCCTCTTGGCATGTTTGTTGTGCTGCCGCCAGAACTCCTGCCCGCCCCCATTATAATCAATGGGGTCGGAGTGGTAGTCCGGGGACACGCATGCAATAGCAGCAGCACGGATCCGACAGGTTGTTCATCCGCCGGAACAGTCTGCCGGAGTTCCTTGCCGCTAGTGTAAAACTAGCCTTATACTCCTACTCCTTATACCTCAGAGCTATACAGAGCCATTAGATTGCACCCACAGATGTCTATGGTACCATGATGTAACTCTGTATCCCTCTGATTTAGTTTGTGGTATATTCCATTGGATGTCATGAGAAATATGTAGTCTTATTCAGACAAGTTTCATGGAGGCATAATTCTTTAGTGCTCGCCAGTAGAAAGGGCACTGTTTATCAGAATGATTTCTATTAGTGATGGTGCCCATTAAAGAAGTCGTTAAGAAATTTTGGTTTTCCTCAAACGCATCGGGCATGACTAATTGATTAATTAACATAACTCAAGACCAGTGTTCAGCATTTCATTACAACCTATGAGTCATTTTACAGGAAGTCGTCTTTGTTGTTCTGTTATTGTACTCATGGCGGTTGCTTGCCAAGTAATTATCCAGTCATGTGGATTTAATTCACTATAGTGATTTTTCTCACGCTTTTTGCCATTCCTTCCATTTGAAAAGCATAAAAATGCAATAGTTTTTATTCACCTGGCATATCTGTAACTGCTGATATGCCTGTGCCCACTTTTAGTTGGTTACACTTGGCTCCAGGTTTTGACCCGATGATCCACGGATTGTGGACTGGTTGGCATAGAGCTCAGATTTTTGTGAGAGATCCAAAACTCCAAATTCTTTAGCTTGAAATAATAATCTGATAATTCTATGTTCTCACAAAACCAAAATAGCAGAACATTTGGGAACAATGTCTGTCACATGTTTACAGTACTTTAGAAATAAAAGCAAGTGAATCGGATAAATAATCAGGGGTGTGACTTTAATTCATAGGGTCCCATAGAAAAATAAGATGGGCCTATGTGTACTAGCACCATATATCAGAAAACCCACATTATAGAAAAAAGCCACCATATTTTTTTTGCCCACAAAAAAGTAAAATCTATTCTTGCACCTGACTGCCCACACCCCAACCTCTGGGCCCCATATCAAATGCTATGGCAGCTTTGGCTATAGTTATGCCCAGGTCAAAAATGAATGTACCTTCATTTTCAGAAAACATTTGACTTGATAGTGACATGTGAGAAGTTGTTTTTAAATGATGTCTTATAAAAGAACTCAAGATGCATCGGCTTCTGTTCAGGCTCATCACACCAAATTAACATGGTTAAAAAAAAATCCAGCATCTTCTTTCTGTGGCTTTTTTTAAATTCCCAACACGTACAAAAACAGCAACGTTTCAGCCTTTTAAAAAGCCTTTCTCCAGCCATTAAATCAATACATATACACAAATATAAATTCCATATATAGGAGTGACCTATTCACAGTTTGCTATTTAACAATAGATTTATTCCATTTGTGACCCAACCAATCTGACTTTAAAGGGTTTCTGTCAGCAGGAAAATGGGTATTAAGCTGGCTGACATTAGTGATGTACTAATGTCAGCTGAACATAACTATATTAGTGCCATCTCACTGCGAAAGGGATGGCGCAGGCGCGAGATTTCCATAGGAGACAGGGCCAGCAAGCGGAGACCAGCGGTGCCTGGCCCTGTCAATCAAGTGTAGCAGGGCGTGACCAGAGGTGGGAGAACGGAGCCCCTAGAAGCAGGATCAACGCCTCCCCTGCTCCTAGAGGCTCATTTGTATATTATAAAAGTTATTTTTTCTCAATAATGGCGGCACACAGTGAGATGGCACTAATATAGTTATGTTCAGTTGACATTAGTACATCACTAATGTCAGCCAGGCTTATACCCATTTTCCTGCTGACAGAAACCCTTTAAAGGCTATGAACACCTTCTAGGGCATTTTTTTTATGATTGCATTTTACTCATCTTTTTTTTTTATTGGCCTTTATTAAAAATTTAAGCAGGTTTTATCACAAAGGGTTAAAAGCTATGGACACCTTTTTTCTATTATTGAATTGTACTCATTTTGAGATAAAAAATCTTTTTTTAATTGATCTTTATTCAAAATGTTGAGCCCTTTTCTCTAGACAACCTTGAGATTCTCTAGCAGCAGGCTGCATGTTTATAATGTGTTCCAAAAGGAAGCTAAGCTGAGGGCTCCTTATCTCTGATGTCCTAAGCACTCATTATAGCTCAACTCTTACCTTACTGATAAGAATGTGGCTTAAATAAGTGTTTTTGAGCTTTTAGTAATTTAGAGATAAGGTTTATTAGATGACCGGCGCAAAGTAAAAGTATGATTCTCATGGCAGAAGTTAACCTTTTGATGACAAAGTAGCTGAATATTTTAATAAAAAACAATTGAAAAAAAAAGATTTTAAGCCCAAAATGAGTAAAATCTAAATTCATCAGAAATATGAGGCGCCCCACTTTACTTTCTGTGTTGCCTGGGAGTGTTTGATGCACACATACTGGGAAACTGGGTGGGGCAGGGATGCCCATAATATGTTTTTTGGGGCCCTATGAGATCCTATCAGCAGAGCCGAAAATACCTGAAAGGGCACAACGTTCAGATGAACACTTCTGCCCCTTCTTTTCATCAATCAGAGGGCATTACAATACCTGAATCACTGTGGCATGTCAATTAATTTCTGAAATTGTAGGTTCACTTTAAAGGGAAATTCTGCTTTCAGAATAAAAAGTTTTTTCATTGTATAATAGGAAATTACACAGTTTTGTAATATACTTTCTTTAGCATTTCCTTAGGATTTAAAATAGCTGCTTGCTGGAATTATTTTCCAGTGGAAACTGTACTGGTCATGTGATGGATACACAAGGCCATGGCTCTCTACAAGGTCACACCTGGTCATCCTTACTGATAAGTGGTTTTAAGCAGCTGCTGGTGCCAGGAACAATACTGTGAACGGTAGGGTTCATCTGCAGTAACCTATCATGGCCACTGCAGAGTGGATGGAGCCGTCTGCCTGATGAATCAGGATGCCGAGTGTCAGACCCTCAGTTATCTGATATTGATGACCTATCCCGAGGAGATAAGTCCTCATATGAGGATATTGGAGCTGTCTTTGATCCTGGCCATTGCCAAAACCTTTCTCAGTCAGTCACACAGGTTCAGGATTGAGAACAGTTACTGTACAGTTATCAAACCTATGCTTTGTAAAGTATGAAAAACCACTATATCCCTTATGATGCCACAGCAAACCGAAAAAAATTAAATCATCTTACTCACTGATCGTCAGCCCCAGTTATATTTGTGGCTGATAATTTTAAGGGGGCAACCCTGTGCCTAACAAAAGTTACAGATCATGACATTTAAAGGGCATCTGTCAGCAGTTTTGTACCCATGAAACTGGCTGACCTGTTGCATGTGCGCTTGGCAGCTGAAGGCATCTGTGTTGGTCCCATGTATATATGTGTCCGGATTGCTAAAAATGATGTTTTAATATATGCAAATGATCCTCTAGGAACAATGGGGGCGTTTCTATTACACCTAGATGCTCTGCTCTTTCTGCAACTGCCCTCTCCACTTTGATTGAAAGGTTCAGCCAGTGTACACGTGATCATGCCTGCCTGGCACTGTCAATCAATGTGCAGAGGATGAGTCAGTTACAGAGAAAGCAGAGCTCCTGGAGGTTCATTTGTATATATTAAAACATCATTTTTCTCATCAATGCGGGCACATGTGAACATGGGACCAACACAGATGTCTTCAGCTGCCAAGTGCACATGGAACAGGTCAGCCAGTGTCATAGGTACAAAACTGCTGATAAATGCCCTATAAAATTATTTCAACTTTAAAAGTAAAAGTAGGACTGTAAAAAGAAATAACATATATAATAATCAATAACAAAAAAGGGTAACTTGACGTAAAACACCTAATTGGACCAAATGTAAAGATTTTCCTGAACTCTTGGTTGAGTCTGCAACTACAAGGAGATCAGGCAGCTGCAACCGCGCTCAATAAGTGGCATGTATACAGCACCCATTTTCTTCCGGCGATTCCCTCCATATTTCCCAGGTTGCAGCCGGATCTCCTCCGGTTCCCATTAAAGTTAGTGGGGCCGAACGGGGACGATTAAGCTTCCAGCAGTGCAGAGAGATCAGAATGTTGAGATCTAGAGTAAGTCCTCCCTACGCCCCATCCTTAGATTCTCCCCTCATTCTACTAAGGCCACATGCATGCGACCATATTTGTTTTCTGCGTCCGATCCGCATTTTTTGCAGGTTGCACATAGACCCATTCACTTCTATGGGTCCGCAAAAAAAAAAAAAAAAAACAACAGGACACAGAAGTCATCTGTTTGCTGTACACATCCGTGTGTTCATTCTGCAAAATATAAGACGTGTCCTATTGCAGAGAAGAATAGTCATTGCTACTAATCGAAGTGAGAAAAATCTGGATTGCACATGGAAGGTGTTTCCATTTTGCAGGTCCATAGTTTGTGGACCACAATACGGACACAGGCGTGTACATGAGGGCTTAGTTAAAGGGGTTCTGCAGTTTGTTTAAACTGATGATCTATCCTCTGGATATCCTCTGAACAACTGAATAAGCACCACCGGGGGCCGGTAAGTAAGGGTTTAACTTGCATTTTCAGGTGAAAGGTCCTCTTTAAACAAACTGCAGAACCCCTTTAATGGTTGATTAGACAAGTCTTTTGGTGATTTTGTCGATAATCCCATCCTCTCAATACACACTATGGGATCCCATATTGTACTTTCATAGATTGTGTCAGGTATATGTATATTGCTACATTGCGGCTATTGTTTTATTATCCATTCTCTGTTATAAAACCTTTAAAAAACACCAAAAACTCTGAACAAGCACAAAAGAATCTTCGTTGTATGTTAAAAAAAAAAAAAAAAAACATCTTTTTCCTCCTTTTCTTACTTAATTTTGGGTATAAAAAAAATTACATAAAAATAAGGCCCCATGTATCACTGAAAAAGCTTGGTTCATATTGCATTTTTGTAGCTTTTATTTAGATGCATTTCTTGCTACAAAAATGCCAACTCCAGATGTTAGCTTTAAGTCTGTGGGACTTTAAAACACAGGGCATGTGATTTTCAATTAGGATATATCTTTTTTGTGTTTATGGTATTTTTTTTGTAGCAATAGTCTTTTTTTCAGGTATTTTTCCTTACCCTACTCTGTGGCGGAAAAACACCTGAAATGAAAACCCAACTCATTCATGTGTGGAGAAAAAAATGATACAAAAATGCCATTAAAATTCATGTGACATGCCAAAACAATGCAGGCTGTTTTCAAGGCATTATTATAGCTGCAGCAAAGTACCAAACCATATTCTTATGTGAAGAAGCCCTAATAGTTACATAATCAATCCAGGAGTGGTCCTGCCCATGGACCTGG